>NC_134176.1:18297002-18604514 GCF_964188355.1 Buteo buteo
TTGGGTCTGCCCTGCTACTGGACAGGAGAAGCCAGGCTCTGGGAGATGCTTGTCTGACAGGCCCTTGGGATATCTCAGGTCCTCCTACCGCTTTATGCCACCTAGGAGCCACCACTGTGTAGCCTGCTTGCATCTCCTCAGCTTAGCCCAGGACTTCCCCAGGCCCTAAGGACATGGAGCAGAGGGGGTCCCTGCCTGCCCGCCACAGCTCTCCACATGCGAGGGCTCCTAACATGCCTCCTTCAAGAATGAACAATAAAATCACTCTGCAGTCATATTTAAAATTACATCATCATGAGGGTACTTCAAGACTTCAAAATACATTTCTTAAGTAATATGTATTTCAAATGAGGTGTGTTTTTTTAAGATTTGGAAATTTTGCACCGTATGTACTCTTGTTTATTAATAGTGATTTGGGTTAATTTTGTTTTAAAACAGTTATCATATTAAAAATCAGTGAGTACAGAGAGAGCATGTTCATCTTCCAGTCTTTTTCCCTAGAAAGTAATGCCAGCTACCTGCACTGATGAACGGGAAGCCCGGGCCTTGTTCAGCGTCCTCCGTCGCTCCCAGCGGTGAATGGAGTCCTGCACCTCCACGCTCAGCTGCCGCGTGACAGTGATTTTGTCATAGTTCTTGATGTGCTCCAGGGCCCCATAGGTGGTGGTTAAATAATAAGAGCCTGTGAAAGGAGAAGGTCTTGTATGAACATCACACCTGCAGAGGCCATTCATTTTCACTTCCATCCTGCCTGCTTGTGCCCATGCAAGTGGCCAGTGTCTAACACTTGCACTGTCTGTGCCTCGCTGCAGGGAGTGCAGGGGTGTCTGAAGTCAACCCAAGAGAAATGAGAGCTAATGACCACAGTGTCCTCCAACCCCCTTCTGCTTCACAGCAATGTCACTGCCCAGACCGCTGAGGTTGTAGATGCTCTAGGAGTAAACACTCCTAGGTTTGAAGGTAAACTACTACAAAAACTGTTTTCACAAACAAATCCAAACCATTCTTATATCCAATCCAAATCTACCCTCTTTCACTTTAAAACTGTTGCCCCTTGTCCTGTCATTACAGGTCTTGGTAAAAAAACCTTTCTCTGTCTTTATATATCGAAAGGCTACAATAAGGTCTCCCCAGAGCCTTCTCTTCTCCAGGCTGAACAATCCCAACTCTCTCAGCCTTTCCTCATAGATAAGGTGTTCCATCCCTCTGATCATTTTTGTGTCCCTCCTCTGGAACCGCCTCAGCAGGTCCATGTCTTTCCTGTGCTGAGGACTCCAGAGCTGGATGCAGTACTCTAGGTGAGGTCTCACTGGAGCGGAGCAGAGGGACAGAATCACTTTCTTTGACCTGATGGCCACGCTTCTTTTGATGCAGCCCAGGATACGACTGACATTTAGAGCCTGGGTCTCCTGTGGGCTCAGCACCGTTGAAGGCTGTCTCAGACCTGCACGGACAAGTCACCCTCTCCTCCCTCCATCTCTATCAACTAGACAGGGAGCCCAGGCGTTTGGCTGAGAGCAATTCCTGGACTGTTTGGAGTTGCAGGATAAAACTTGGTAAACCAGAGAAACAGGGGATAGAGCAATGAAAGCCTGCAGCCAGTCCTTTTCCCTCAGGAACTCCCCGACTGCTGTGGTGTTGGCTGCAGCAGGTAACAAATAACGAGCTGCGGCAGCCAGGGAAGCAGCTGGGCCATCGTAAGAACAGGCTTCACCAACAGAGATGAGAAGAGGACTATGAGGAAGTCCTTCACCACAGAGTTGACTGTGAGGAAGCTGCTGCTTTGGTTGTGGGGCAGCCCCGTGTCAGGGCACGGCCCCAGCGGCAGGTTAATTAAAACGGCTCGTTTTCCCAGCTGCCCCCCCGGGCTCAGCTCCGCTGATGAGCCAGAGGCTCCGGCCAGAGTCTCCTCCGGAGGGAGGGAAGGAGCCAGCCTGCGGAGCTGCTCCAGCCGCAGCACAGTGTCCCAGAGGCAGCGGGGACGAGGACGCGGCCCCGGGGCCTCCAGGCGAGAGCCTGCCTGGCCTGACGCGGGCCGGGGCCAGGCCGCGGCGGGGGCCGGCAGTGGCCGCCTGGTCTGCAAGGCCCCATGCCGGGAGAGGTCCGCCGCCCAGGCCCCTGCGCCATCCCCTGATCCTGCTCCCCTCGCCCCGGGTGCCAGGAAGACGGAGAAATAAAAATCGCCCCTCAGCTGGGCGGAGCTCCCCGTTCTTAGTACGTTTCATAATAATTGCAGTTGCCTCTAGATGGCGCTTCCACATCAGCCAAACGTCGCGCCAGCCTGCCTGGGGTTTCGCAGCCCTTCCTCGGGCCCCGGTGAGCTCCACAGCCATTGCAGCTGGTTGCGTAAGCGGTGGCTAAGGCAGCGTTTTATTTAAGAGCGGTATTTTTAGAGCACCATTAAAGTTTGGTGTAGCAGAGGAGGGACCGAGACATTGCCATTTGACTTTCTGTACTTGGGTGGATCCGATGAGGAATGTCTCATAGCTACGCAGGTCTGCACACACTGAAAATACTCTCTTTTTCTTTACTGTCTCCCACAAAGTGCGGCTGAGAGCAGGCTAACAAGCCTTCAAGTACCACTTTTCCCATATTAAGCATAGTTGCTACCCTGCCTTGTCTGTCATTCAGTATTTCTCCTGCTCTGGCAGACTCAGGGGTGCCAGTGATGGGACCTGCGACCTGGTGTATCCCTTCCTCAGAATCCAGGGGGGAAGATCTCCCAGTCCCCCCCAACAGGAATTCATTACATCTTCATTAAGAATTAATTTTTCTTCCACTTTCTGGTGTCTTCATTTCCACACAGTCATTCCCCATCATCTGCCCTTGCCTTTGCCTCAGTAGTCAACATCACTGTTGATATAAAATTCATTCAAAGTAAATTTTTAATTTGGACGCCAGATTTAAATGATTTTGTGCATTGACCTGGTGAAATTTCACAGTTTTCTCACTTCTGCTTTCTTTTTTTGCTTTTATTTCTGTGCCTGAATTACCCTTTGCCGTTTAACTTTGAAAGGCCTAACTCAAGTTGACTTTTGCCAGTTCCCATTTTAGCCCTGTGTTTCACAATCTCAGACCTGTCTTCACTGAGATGTTCTTTTTTTTTCTGTTCCTTGTATCTGGAGTTGCTCCTGGTCTCCTTTCTAATATGGTTATTTAGCCAGTTTGATCTGGAACTCCCTTGCAAAATTTTTTCCCTTTGACTGTAGTACACATTTCACACAGTCTTTGCATCTTGACTTAAGAGAATTTCCAGCCAGCTTTGCCTTCGACAGTCTGAGCTCCCCAACCCTGCTGACTTTAGTAACCAGCCTGGTGGTGTGCCCTTTTGAAATTAAGAACCTGTGGGCAGCGTAGTCACCAAAACCAGCTTACTTATGTCAGCATAATGCTGTGCTTCGGCTAACATTTTTTTCTGCTAACAATTCTTTTCAGCAGAAAAATTAGCTTGTGCAGAAAGCCCTCACTCATATGATTGTGTTGATACTGCTCATTCTGTTAGTACTTACTTTTGCAAACCTCTGCACTGTGCTGGGATGACATGCTCTTAGTTACAGACTTATACCTCCATTTAATATAAATAAAATTAGTCTGCTGTTGTTCATCCAGGATGCCTTCCTAGAACCTCAGTACTTACCAAAACAAAGTCTAAAATAAAACCCATTTTATTGGTTTAGTGACTACTTGGTGAAAAATGATCTCTGTTCCTAATTCAGAATGCATAACCCTGTCACTGTTACTAGCATTTGCTTCTCAAGCTATATTTAAGAAACTAAAGGGCCACAGTTCCCTGGGTTGTTTATCCCTCTAATAGCAGAGGTCTTCATTCATACCCGAACCCAGTATTCCTCTTTAACCTGACTTTCCTTTCTCTGCCTTGCTATGATACTCAGCCAGAGAACATTGTCAAAGGGGTCACTCAAATTTAAGAGTAGAGTGAACATGAGAATGATGTATGGCCACAGGCATAAAATGCAGTTTAAGAAATGTCCTCTTTTCTCATTGGAATAAATAGAAGTGTCTATACAATGGATTGCAGCAGCAGTTTAATTTTAGGTAAAGACCTTTTAACTTTTCAGCCTTTGGGCCAAGGAACACTAGATGTCTCTGTTTAGGTTACTAATCCAGCAACTCAGTTCTCATTTATGCTGTGTCCCTGCCTTTCTAGCTGGTGTCTAAGGGCACTGCACTGCTAAAAACAGTTAAAGTGTTTGACAATAATTTTAGAGCCTCAGATTTGAAAAGCTTGGCCAAAGCTTATACCCAAAGCCTAGCCAGAGCCTTGCTGCCCCACTTTCACAAACACTGAAGAGAGATAAGTAATGATTTCCAAAGTGAATATCCCAGGAGCAAACACTGTACTCTACCTTCCCCTAGCTGCAGAGCAGGGTCCATGAGCTCCATCATATATTCCACATTGAGAAGGACTTCAGTCAAGTTGCTGCGGGCCAACACATACATGAGCACGGGGAGGAAGTCATCTGCACCGTATGGTTTCCCTAAGCAAAGAGAAAGAGAGAGTGGTCCCAATAAACTCACCACAAAGACACGTTCCCACACGAGAGTGACAGCTTCTCACCCAGCATGTCCTTTGCAGACTTCAGCTTATGTTATCTGAAGAGTTAAAGCTTGAAAGCACCAGCAAAGAAAAAAAATGCTGAAAAGGGGAAAGTTCTCTTAAAAAGTAAGTAAATTTGCTTCAAGCCCAAAATATGAGCTTGAAAATTTTCAGTGAGCTCCATTTCTGCCATTCTTTATTATCTGGAAAAAGAAAAACTTAAACTTTATGGATCACAGACAAGGGACAATCCTTGAAGATTGCAAAGACTGCCAGCTCGGCCCTCTGATTTGACACTGCCATCAAGACTGCAATTCACATTTTCAATATTAGCAGCAAAGTTGTCTACATGCATTAGGGGTATTTATTCTCTTAGGTTCGCTCTATGTTTGGAACCAAAGAGCAGAAAAATGGAATTTGAGATAGTGGGGTTTAGGACGGAGGAATTCTGTGTTTATGTTCCTTCAGAAGGCAAAACATAGCACTACATGTTCCTAATTAAAACAGTCTCCCAAGAGCTAGGATCTAAGAGGAAGCATCTTTTCAGCCATGGTGTCTAGCTAAGAAAACAAAGGCCTTTCATGCTGGACTTTTAGACAAGGTTTTGGACTTGGTGTGCAGCAGGTGCTACAGGAACAGATCCTCATGGGCTCAAGATTTCCTGTGCTTAAAACATTCATATCAACAAAGTCAACAAAGTGATCTTGTATATAATCTGTAAAAGCTCTTTGGGATCTCTGAGGGCAAAAAAGTGTACATGTTAACAGTCATCATTATAAATAATCACTGCTTAAAATAGAATCCAAACTGAAGCTTCACTGCATAAATGGCAAAGAACACAAGGATAACTTTTCTTATTTTGAAAGATGCTTTCACTTTCTACCAACATGTCATAAATTCATCATGGACAACCCATAATAACAAGCTGCTTAACAGGCCTATCTTCCCAACATTCAGGGTTGACCATTCCTCTTAGCCTAAGCCCAGACTGCTTTCATTCTGAATGTCCTTCTTCAGATGGAGGGCAGTTTTCCTCACCTGAGCACTTGGATGTGTTTGTTCCATGGGCCATATGTGTCTCACTTGAGAACCATTCGTCTCACCTCACAGAATCAAAGCTACCCTTGATGTAGCTTCAGTGAAATTATGCCCTAGACATTTTTGGCCCATAGGCCACATGCCTGTCCATGGTAGGGCATAAATTCCTATTTCTCAAATGTTCCCACTGACTTATTTCAAATCTTTGCCATGAGTCAGCCTTCCTTTTTTTGTCATTCATAGCTGATGCAGATTCTCCACTGGCAAAGAAAGATACTCTTCTGAAGCCTCAAATAAACATGAGCTTAGCCCCTGATTAAAAAAAAAACAAAAAAAAACAAAAAAAAGGATGACTTTAAAATAAACCCAGTAATATATCTAGTGAACAGAGAGTTGATCCAGTTAAAACAAAGTGTTGGAGGATGAGAGACTGTGAGGGCTGTAATTCAGTCTGTTTCTAACAGAGTCCGCACACACCACAACATAGATCATTTATTTAATGAAAGCTGGATTAACGCTTTCAATTCCGTTTGCTTTATTATGGCTGCCTTTAGTTAAATGACACAGCCTTAGGTCTTCAACCAAACTATAAAAGGACCATACTGTTTCATTAACATCTGGATGGACATTTTGTTTGTCTGTTGTTGCCTTCGCTTATGTCTCTTCAGAGACATAAGCTCTGTGAAGGGTCCAATTAATTACTGTCATATATATTACCTTAATACAAGCAGCTTAGTATTACAGCAATTTAATATTGTCTAGCATAAAAAGATGACACAACTGAGATATGAAAATGTACTAGAAGAACTGCACAGAGAAAAGCCCTATTCTCCTTTTGACCTGAGTAAATCAGATGCCAACAGAGTTAGTTCTGTATAAAACTAGTGTAAAGGAAGATAAAGTACCAAAGAGCTTGCTAGGTTCATTTTTTTCCCTTCTTTAAAAACTTTTTGTTTATGGTGTAGTAGTTACTGACCAGTGGCATGGATTGGGTGCTTCTGATTTCCTGAAAGCCAAGGGATTTCCTGAAGGCCAAGGGTTTTCCAGTGCAACACCAACAGCAAAATTTTCTCTTCCCTACCAATTCATTTTCATGACCAATCCATGTTGTGTCTGCTAGGGCATCGAAGAAAATTGCTACTTCACAACATGAATTCCTATCCACTGGAAGAAAAATTCTGGGTTTTTTTATATAAAATGTCACCAAGAGAGATCACCAGCCAGCCAACGGACTGACCAACCAATGCAGAGTGGAAACAGAAACTTGGAACAATTCCATATTCCCAGGCCATCAACTTCTAGCGCCAACTGAAATGAAAGTTAGAGGACACTTTTCAAGAACTCCTACAGAATATCTCTATTTCTTTTTATTGGCTGAGAAGTGGTTGTATATACAAGTGAGCACCAAGTCAATTACTTTTCACTGCTGTCTATCGCATTTCTATAAGCTGATTTAGCTGCTCTGCCTACCAGCCCTTGTTATAAACCTTTCTCAACTTTAGGATTTCATAGAAATATTTTGGACTCCCAGCTGTTTATATGGCTTAAATACAAAAATCTGATATACAGTTTCTTTTTGATTAATAAACTCAGAGTATGGATGTCTGACTGCAATAATGGAAAGAGTACTCATTCTCCATATGCTGTATGCTTGTAACCTGCATAAATTACTAGACATCATTTTAATCCATTTGTGGGAGTATGAAGCCTGATTCTTAAATACCCACATCTGTAGCTAAAGCTGAAGTCAGCAGGAGCTATAGGTGTCAACAGGAGAAAAGCAAAGCTAATCATCAGGGATCTCTCTCTGACTCCATGTGTTGCCACAAACTTCCAGTGTTGTCTAGGGCAGGTCAGGCATGGTATATTGTGCCTACTCCTTGTAGGCATCACAACAGCTTGTCTCTACTGACTGCACATGGAGCCAAAGACAGGCGCCTGAGAGGACAGGACTCTGAACCTCCCCTTGTTCTCCTGGTCTTGGATGTCAAAGGAAGCACAGGGACTAGCTCAGACATGTACAGCCATCAGACCAAGTATGGCCCTGAGACGCCCTGTATCTCAGTCCATCCATGGGGATAATAGGTGCTGTCAGCAACTCAGATATGACCAGAAGCAGGAGGCACAAAGATACCTGAAACAGTGCCTGTGAACCAAGACACCTGAGAGGTTGGTGCTGCTCAGCATCCTGCAACCCACATGCTCCCTGTGCCATGAAAGGCACCAGGGCACTAACCAGAGTCCATCTGGGGGCTGCAGCAGGCATGTTCTCTGCAGGCTGCTGCCTCCTCAGCTCCACTTTTAATCTGGACCAGAGCCAAGCTCCCAGACCTGCATGTCTAGTGCAATCTGTGTCTCTCACAGAGGGGTATGTTTGCAGCTGACAAGAGTTAAATCTATCTCTGATCCTGCCACTGGTCTCAGTGACACTGAGACTGAGTTTGCTTGTTTAAGGTGGTGTTGTCCTACTCCAGATATGACTTGCTTGCTTTATTTCCCCCTCTTCCCTGCAGGATCAGGAAACATTTATTTCATAAATATCTGTAAGAAGCTTAAAATAAGCCTTCTCTTCTGCCACAAACTCATCCTGTTATGTTTATAGCAAAGCAAATACAACGTCAGCTCCTGGCTGGGATGCAGAGCTTGAATGGAACGGGTATTAATTAAATACATGATTTAAAGCAACTGGAATTCTGCCCAAGCCTCCATAAAGAAATTACAGCCTATTTTAACACATTCATGCACTTTTTTTCCCTCCATGTATATTCTAACAACCAGCACACAGTGATGATGCTCTGCATCTTGCTCTAATATTTTACAAACACTGGAATGATGTCTAGCAGCAGCTCTCCAGGAAATATGAATTTTAGCCTCAGTTTATAGCTGGGAAACATGAGGTACAGAAAGGTTAACTGAGATTTGTTCCAGATCATAAGAAAAGATTGTGACCATCCTTCAACTCCCTAGCATTTTGCTGTCTCTTGTCCATCGCATACTACTTCAGCAAGGTTTAATTTACGGTACAGTTGAATTAAGAGAGTAATACATGCAGGCAGCATGAATCCATTTCAGAAACATATGTTTTACAGATCAGAGGAATTTGTTCCCCTAGAAAAATCTGAACTGGCTCTTTAATTCAAATGTAGCAATTGTGCTAGCCAGAAAAAAGATACAATCTCTAGTCCATCAGCCTTCATTAATAGTAACCTAAATGCAAATATCCTCTTCCTAAAGATAACAAAGCAAAACTGTTATGTATAGCTTTATTTTCCTTCTCAGAAGTGAGCAGTGTGGTGGGATTGCTCTGACTTAGTTTTAGGAACTTCTAGCATCAGTTCTACTCTGGCTGCTGAAGTATTTGAGGCCAATTTTCCTTTTCACAGGCTCAGCTATCCCACTGAAGACACACTGCTTCATGTCCATGCCTTTGTCAAGTGCAGAGCCATAGAGGAGTGCATCAAGGCAACTAATATTCAGCTGCTCAGTTCTATAGGGGATAACAAACTTCATCCTAAAAGCTAGGGAAGAGAAAGATACCAATGGAATATATATCCTATCTTTCCTCTTCTTCCAAAAGTACACTATGCATTAGCCATGCAAAACTATGCAATAGAAATTATTAAATCAGATGGTTTAGGGCCAATCACCTAGCCAACTCCATCACTAGTAAAGCACAGTTTTTGAACTATATACTTTAGCTCCCTGTGCAGTTCAAAAAAGTTTCATAACCTGAGGGAGGCCACAAGTTTAAAAAGTTGCAGTAAGAAAATTGTTCTTCTGTTCATTCTTCTTGAATCTCCTTTGAAAGCAGTCTCCCCATCTTTCAAACATCCAACTTAAGCTTAGAGCCTTTCTATGCCTGATTTTCCCCGCTCATGGGCTGACCAAGCTTGGCCTGTTTGTCTTGCACAGTATTTCTTCATAACCCAATGCCTACTGTTCCACTATTTTTTTCTTTTCTATCAGTTCTCTTCCACAGAGCAGCAGTTCAGAGGTAGCACAGGGCTGGGAGCTCCAGGCTCACCACTACCAGTACACACCACACATACTGCATATCTGCATCTTGTTTATCACTCCACAAGTGTCACTTGTGTTTTTGATAGAGTGAAAAGCAGAGATTCTTATTCTACGCCTACCACACAATATGCCTTTGACATTTTGTCTGAGTAAAGGTATTTCTGAAAGATAAATAATAAGCCATTTTTTCTACATAAGATTACAGTGCTTCTATATAAATGAGATATGTGCCCAACTCTCCCTGTGGGTATTGGGGCATGCCTTCCAAATGTAGGAGCAGTCAGAAAGTTGGGAGCTTACAGCTGCCTGTGAGTCCTGCCTCTTACTTTTCTAGTGCACAGATAAAAATAATGCCAGCCAGTTTGCAGGGGAGGAGTTGGGTGGGTTTCCAAACTCTACTTCTTTTCTTCTTTTAATGCGTATTATTCTTACTAACTACTCCTAGTATTTTTAGAAGGCAGGTTACATATTTTTTGATCATAGGTTACATTCTTGGAGGCATATGTTGCTGTTCTTTAAGTTTGCACAGAATTCAGAAAAGCTCAGTGAGACACCACAATGCTATCATAATTGCCCCTTTGGGGACGATTCACTTACTAATACCACTGCCTACACTGAACATCTGAACCAGTACCTCTAAACTCCTTTTATAGCCAGCGATGAACTAATCAATATCATCAGTGGAGTTTGTCATGAGTCATCTCACCCTAAAACAGACACCTACATCTAGCCAGATGAATCAACTGAACATCATCGACTAAGTCCCCGTTGTCTATAATGAGAAGCTAGACATGACACCCATCTGTGGCCACCTACAGCTAGATGTAGCTGTAGATGAGTCCTACTTCAACATAGATCTGTATCTTGTAGTTGTACTCAGAGGTCTGTTGGGGGAAAGGTGTATTGACAAAGCCTGTGAACTCACCTTCCTGATTCCTTGTGATGAATCAGATCCACAAGTTGATGGCCTTCAACTTGAGGAAGAAACGTTAGTTTAAACCAGCTGAGGGTCTGACCCATTCAGTTAATTGTCTAAGTATCAGGGGGTTCAACTACAACCAATTTTTCAGACACATTTTGTCATGTAGTATGAATTGCAACCAAACCAGAGAACTCCTCCTTAAAATGGCCCAATATACATGGAGTCAGTCAAGGCTGACTTCAAAGTTTCATGACTCTTTCAGCAGTGCAAAGATGGGCACTACCACAGGCACAGATGTTCCTCAGTAAGCCTATCCCTAGTTTTAAAGAAAACTTGGTACCTGTCTGGACACCCTGGCCAAACCTGGACTGCTGTACACGGGTTTAAACATGCTAAAAAACTTGTGTTTTCATGGATGTCTGAAAAAAAACGGTGCTTGATTTGGCAGTATTTGCACTTTTCTTTGAGATATGAAACCATATTCTCAGGTCAGCTTATCCTACGGTCAGCCTAAAGTGGATAAAGAACTGGCCTGAGCTACCAAATTGCAAATTAAACCGGACAACATTAAGTAGTTCCCATGTTACTGAACAGATAATTTTTCTGATAGAGGTAGACTGACTTTGGTCCTGCAGCAGAGGGAATGATTAGTTTTGTATTCCACCTGCTCTGATCTTGGAAGAGGAGGGAACTTTCTAATTCAGCAGTGAGTAAAAGGAGCTAAAAGAAGAACAGACTGTTGCACAGGAAGCTGAGCGTGGCCTCTGCTCTTCCTGTGCAAAGAGCACTGTGCTGCCTCGGGGCTGGCTGAAAGCAAAAGGGGCCTGGGCCACTGCTCTCGAGAGAGCTCTCAAAGAGAAGGAGGCGAATTCCTACCCACTGAAAGCTGGTCTGAGCAGCCCACAGCATGCTCTTCTGCACACCACCAGCTGGGAATTCCCTGTCAGAAAAATATTGCCGTTTCCTGAATGTTTGTCTTTGCCAGGTGGAAAATCAAAGTGATCTGAGGTCAGTTCATTTTGTTGAAGAAGTTCTACACATTTCACTTTTAAGTGGGTCTACAGGACGTTTCACTTAATTTCTCTCCGAGTCCACTGTCTTCCAGGAGTTAGACTATAGCATTCTCCTCCCCTTAACCTCTTTTTCTGGTCTGAATTCATTGGGGCATATTTCCTTAATGCCAGGCGAGTATTTTTCTGACCCGGCCCTGATATGCATCACTGATCATATATACTGGAGAGGGGACTGGATGCACAGGGGTGAAGTCAGCTTCTGACCTACACCCCACTTGCAGTACTACTCAACGTGAGAAAACAGCTGAGCTGGCTGAAATGAAGTGCTTTGGTTAGCATAGCAAACCACAACGAAATTCTCCGATTTCATGAATGACAATCGTTTAAAACATGTAAGGTTTTTTTTTAATTATTTACCTGACATAAAATGACACAATGCATTTCCTGCAACAGAGAAATTCCAGCCCTGAGCTAACTGAGGTGTGACAGATAACATAATGTACCACCAGCATCAGAAGGAGACTGTGTCTCCTATGTGGGTTTTAATGAGGCATGTGAGTATTCGAGCTATACCAAATTTACTCTCAAACTTAAGACAACTGTTTTAACAAAGTTATAGCAAATTACCCTGTATGTGTCCAAATCTTCTCATCATACTTGAAGACAGTCAGAAGTCCTATCCACCCTGCAGCTTAGGCTCAGCCCTGGGGTGGCTTCTTGCCCTGCTGTTAATGTGTCTAGATTGGTCATTGAACCTTGCTGCATACTGTCCAAGGGATGACCCTGAGGTGAGGCTCAGAAGGGACACAACAATTCCTGTATGAGTACTCCAAAGCTGTTGTCAGTACAAAATAAAGCAGAACAGCTAAAAGTACCTTTGGAGATTGTGAGTTCTTGAACAACCTCAGGTTGTTGCAAATTAATATCTGGCTTCTCTCCAAATTTATGCATGGCTGGTCATCAGCTCACCAGTATACAAAGAAAACTCTTAAACTGGCAAGGCAGATTCCTGGAGGAAGGGGCTTCCTGGTCTATCTGCAAAAATGCATCCTGTCTGCAGGCCAAGTGCTTAATGTGTGCATTTAGTGGTTGGCCTGAGGCCCAAGCTATATTTATAGTCAGAGCACGTACTTCCTCACACCGAAGAAGTGTAGTGGTGGCTTTTGGAATTTACTGGAGCATCAGGAATTAGTAACAAACAGTACTAGCATTTTGCGTCTCCTCCTCAGATTAGGCAAAACTTTGTAAAGGCCAAATCAAGAGACTTTTCCCAAAGACCCATTCCTAGAATTTACCATTAAGCTGCTACAAGCTGGGACAGATCTCTGAGGATTTATGGAGAACTGTGTGAAGACCTGTGCAAAAAGGACATTATCCATAAAATACACACTTAATGGATATCTGGGGTTTGGAGTTATGGAGCTTAAAGTTAACCAGGTAACATCTTATACCTGTTATTAGTGCAGAGAACTTCACAGTCACTAACCAGCCCATTCTGAACACAACCTGTGGACAGCTGATACCAAACACACTGACCATCACTGTTACCTCCAATTTGAATATTACCACATCAACTGTATCATAAACCCTGTTCCTTTGATACACAGGGAAGGACCAGTGAGGGATACCATTTCGTAGGAGTGCTGTACCTGGGTTTCCCTGAGACATGGAGTCATAGATTAGTTTGCAGGACTTTAGCAAGATGGCAATCTTCTTTTCTGGGGAGTAGGCCTTGTGCATGGTTGTGAACTTGTGAAGGATCTTTTCCAGCACAACAGTTTCAGGCACACTGGTCGTGACACCTAAGTCGGTGGTAGTTGTGTTTTGTATCACAAGTTGGTTCTCTTTTAGCTGCTGTAAAGATCCGTCTTTGTTGTGGATTTCTTTTAAGTAAGAATCAATGGCTTCTTTTAAAGGTTTCAGGACACATTTGTACAAAGCCGTCTCAGCAATCAATTCTATATAGAGAAGGAGAACACAAAAGTCCATGATAAATAATCAACACAGTAGTACAGGTGCAATTAAAACTCCTAAGAAAGCATGTGCTTCGTTATTCATGCACTACTGCATAGCTGTGAGCAGGAACAGAAATTACATCCCAGAAAGTAAATGTTTCATTACCAACACCCTCGAGAAGTCCTGGATAGGCTTGAGATGAACAGCAATACGCAGCCTCTGCCACTGGAGCTGTCGGAGAGTTCCTGCTACCAGCAGCCCCTGCTGTCTTTGGCTGACTCCTGGCTGACCAGCATGGCACTGTCAGGCAGCAGGAAAGCCAACTCTGGGAAGAGATGTGGAACCTCACCTAACTGTGCTTCTTTTCACAGTCCTGCCTTTACAGATGCCCAGGTGGGATTCATCTCGTGTCCCTTCTGACGTCTCCCTCTGACCTGTTTGAGATATTCGTTTTGGGATGAAATGAATTGCATCCTCAAAGTGCCCTTTCTCTGCAGTGACTGAAAAGGGGCTGTAGCCACCAGCTCAGAGACAGACACCAACATCGGGTCAGGAGTTTCTCACCCGTACTGCTCAAATGACTCTAACTTACTGATAACTTAAGTCACCTCTTACGCCACCCGTGGATGAGGAAATAGTCTGTGTGGGTTGAACGCTTGCTTAATATTTAGCAGGAGACAAAAGGAAGCATGAGAGACTGTGAGAAAGTCTGTTGTATGACTTCTAGAAACCAGAGGCAGAGCTAGAGGTACTGCAAGGGATCCTCTTGTCACCCTTGCACTGAGGCAAAAAGGTCACTGGCTAAAGCATTCATCCGCTCAGCCAGTGAGGAATGAAGCAGAGGGCAGTAAAGTTTATGTATACAAAATGCAACTATTTTAAAGAATTCAGAGAATCAGTCAGCCTGAAGCAGGACAAATTCAAATGGGAAATCTTCCACAGTGGGAATCCCTGTCCGCCACAGGACAATACAGTCCTCCGAAGGCTGACTGGGTCATATCATCCTGTTGAGGAACTGCCAGTGAACGGGGCTAGAACTATCTAACCAGGCATGTCTGTGTGAAGGAGGGGGGAACCTTGCACACATGCAGCTCTACCAAGCTGAACAAGGACACCTCTTCTTTCTGCCTCCTCTCCACCTACCCTAATCAAGATTCAAGACAGAATTCTCTGTGCTGACACCCCCTCTGCCTCGAAGAAAGGGGTTATTGGGACAAATTTGCAGGTGTTACATGAGGTGCATGAACAGTGAAAGCATAGCTCCCCTCTCCTAGCCATGGCAAGGGGCTGGCAGCAGGACTGTTCTGCTGGGGAGACTGCAGGATCATGTGAAGCCTTTGCTGGGTGAGAAAGAAGTCAGCAGGGCCTGCTGAGACTGACAGCTGAGTGCCTCTGGGTCCTGGCTCACCACTTAGCTGGGTCCCACCTAATGCTGGAGCTGCAGGATCCCCTGGAATCCCTGGTCACTTCTGTGTTGGGGGTCTTCCAGCTCCCAGCTTGCTTCAAGCCAATTTAGGGATCTCATAAATAGCTCTGCATTGGTTCTCAGGTCCTCAAGAAACAGTTTTAAGTCCAAAGAAGCATGTGAGTGCATGCATGCATACTTTTTCTGGCTGTATGGCTTTGACTGGGATAAAAAAATCCTACTTCTCTTTGTATATTCTCTCACGAATGTGCAGGGGGAAGTTGGCCTTTTGTATTTCCAGTGAACACAGCTCTGCGTGTCTGTGCTATGCGTACACATATATAGACATGCACACACACACACACACTCATATTTGTATATGCATATATACATACATATATGTCTCACACACATAGACATACATCTCTTCTACTTAAACACTTCCCTTTAAAACATTCATAATGGGATTTTCCCCCTCATTGGTCTCCCAGTTTTTAGAGCTGCTCCTCCAAGTGCTGGCAACCACTGAGTAGACTTCAGTTTGCACCCCTAAGCTTTTAGGAGATGGTTTATAATTCTGTAAAGCATAAGCTGTGTCTGCATGTCATCCTCACCTTCCCAAATCCTGCCCGAGGATGAGTAAAGCACAGTCACCTACCTAACTGTTCCTCGGTGTAGGAGGCTGGGTCTATCAGAGATTTCAGCTCAGTGCTCTGCACTAAGTAACTCTTCAGCTGCGTCATCATCATCCGGATTTCTTGTAGCATCTCTGTGCTGGAGCTCTGCTTTGCCATCATCTCTAAACTGTACACTCTGTAGTCCTGCACCAGGTTGCCAAAGTACGAATCCTTGTCCTGTGCCAGCTCCACTATTTTCTTCTGCAGCTTCCTGTCACTAGACAAAAAGACTGTGAAGACATTGGACAGACTCACAAAGGACAGCCTGTTCTTGGCCTTGCCCAAGATCACGGAGCGTGTCTTTTTACTGGAGGAACTACTCAGCATCTCCAGGTCATCCTCTGTGCTGCTGGTGGAGTAGGAGTCTGGCTCGGACACCGACGCCTGAGCCACGGCGCTGCCTCCCGGGCACTCCAGGGAGGAGTGCGAACCTTTCAGTTCAGCTGAGCTGATGGATTTGCGGCCATGTCTTTGTTCAGTCTTGGTGCGTGTGCAAGTGGCACCACCTGTCACTGTAGCTGAGCTGCTCTTGCACGAAGCCTGCGCCGTGGCCACGGCCGTCTCTGCCACTGTTTGCTTCAACTGACAGGAGCTGGGGATCCTCGGTACCTGGGAAAGTCTCTTCCTTCTCGGTGGTGGGATAGGAGGTGACTTTTCTTTCTCAGTGGCATTGCTTTGTATCTCAGGCATCTCCTCCTTCTTCTCTGCAGGTTCGGGCTTTGTCTCCTGAAACTGTGATACAGCCCTTTCGGGAACCTCCCCGGGCATTTCTCCGGCCTTTTTGCACAGCGACCTTTTATCTCTGCTCTCTGTACTTGTGTCTTGTTTTTCTTCTGTCTGTTCCCCTTTCAGCGTTTCACAACTTCCAGGCTTACCCACAGAGCTCTCCTCCGAGGTCCTCTCGCACAGCCGCCTCCGCGGGGGGACAGAGGGCTGGGAGCCCTTCTTGGGGCTCACTGCTGAGGGCTCATTGACAGAGCAGCTCTGCTTCCCTTCTTCTTTATTGTCACCACCCTCAATTTTCATTTCCTTGATGCTCTTTCCTAGTGGCTGAAGAAGCGGCTCGTTTTCACAGGCAGTCATGGGATCCTGCAGGAGCTTCAGAGAAGATTTCTGAACGAGAGCATGAGAAGGTGGAGGTGGAGGGGGGCGGCGGGGAGACCTCCTTTCAGTGAGTGTGGTGGCAGGGGGGAGATCAGGACTCACAGCATGGCTTTTAGGAGGAGGTACATCTGGAGGAAAAGGATTACTGCACTCTTCTATAAAAATAGGATTCACGAACCACAGCCTGTCATTTCCTATTGACAGCTCAATTTCACATGAGCAGTGGTTTGTGCTACTTGCAAAACACTGGGTAGATCTTAAACTGTCTGCCTGGACAGTGCTGAAAGCAGAGTCTTTTGCAGGGTGGGAAAACTCCTCTCCTCTTATTCTGTGGTTTAAGGAGGAATCCCAGAAATCTGTCCCCCCCAAAAAAAAGAAAGAAAAGAAGAATGAAAAAATGCTCTGAGACAATTTCAGCTGCTAACAGTATGTAGAAGTCCTACTTTTTATTAAAAGAAATGGTACACAAGCTTTCACACCTCTGCACAAAACAGTGTGAAGAAAGGGTTGCCTGTTTTTTGTGTGTGAGATGCTTCAAACCAGGGGACAAGCTCAGAAACTTCACCAGACACCTCTTTCTTGCCAATTTTAGGACACTAATCTAGTGAAAACTGTTAATGCTGTGCAGCTTGTGCAGTGTGAGCAGGAAGGTACAAGTAACACATATGAATGATTGTGAAAAGGAGTCTGTGACTTGTTCAGTGATCACTGCCCTCTAAATGCAAATAGCTGTGGATACCTGAGGTGAGTTTGTGAAGACCCCAGGTGAATTCTGTCTCCCTCTTGCTGACTGTGGGAAGGTATAGGACTGAGATATACAGCATGGATCCAATGTGCACTGGGAGCACAAGAGACATGAGATGAAGATGACTACTATGCAGCAAGCTCATGTGGCATAGTCTGTTCTACACAGAGGTCTGATCATGCTTTGCAGTACAACCAGTCCAGAAACATATGATTTTAAATACCTTCCACAGATTAAAATCACCATTAAAGTCTATAGCTCTGGATGATGATTATCCATAGCCATGCCTACTCTCTCTTTTATGCCTTGCCTTGAGACTGCCTGCTTGCAGGGGTAAGAAAGGAAAGATGGTGCAAAAGACTGTTTACACAGGAAGGTTGTATACTGAAGGACTAAAGAATAGTTAAGTACTTCAGTGCTATCAACTGTGACTGGAAATGAAGATGGTGTTTCAGATGCAAGTAGTCATTTCTGTATGTCACAAACCTCTTATTAGAATTTGTCTTTGAATAACTTGTTTTAAAAAAATTACAAAGCATTTGTACATCTTTTGAATAGATTCAGTATCACATTTAACCTTTTCCCCTTCCCCCAGAGGTGAGTTTTCAAACCTGCTTGCCTTACCAGTCTGATTGCTTTTAATCACTCTTAGAACTGCTAATCCAGGGTCCACTACTGGAAGTACCAGGAAACATGATCCTGCAAACCCCATGTGTTCTCAGGAAGAAAAAGGGTATAAACCTCTGAGGATATTAACTGGGTGAGGACTGTATAGATGCCCACAGATTTAGGGACAAGGGGAAGATGGGAAATCCTGGAAACATAAAGATGCAGGTAACTAAATAACTATTTCAGCATGCTTGGTCCCTGGACACATTGCTGACACTGATGGCACACTCTTCTGGGTGGATTTACAGGGGACGCGAACGGGGCTGCCACACAGCGCCTAAACTCTGCCCTGTGCTTGGTGTCAAGCCTGTCTCACTGCAAAAACATCACGTGCTGGGCCCCAGAGGGGATGGATGGGGCTGCACATGCATGGGATGACCCTCAGTGCTGAGCACATGGTACAGCTCTCAGGACGGTGCCTTCAGCTGTGCCTTGCCAGGGTCCCATTCTCCTGTCAGCTGCACCAGCGTAGCCCCCAGCCCATCACAGGGAAGGGGGTGCAGGGCTGAGCCAGCCAGAGCCCTGGGCAGGGTCTGCCTGTCCCTCTTCCTCAAAACCAGCACCCCAGAAAAGCTCAAAGGGACTTCCAGATAGGAAGGTCATAGCAGAACTCAAAACAGAGCTAAGAAACTCTTCAACTAAAGCCAATGCAGAATGGGGGGTGAACCACGTTCAGATAAAATCTCTCCCTTGCCCACTGCATCCCCAAAGACAGGCCACTTCTTCCCATTTTGCTCCCCAGTGCAGCTGTGACTTTTGATGGCTTCCTGCTTGCAGCTGGCTCCATGCTGTTGCTGGAAAAGCCATCTTCTTTCTGCCGCTGCCATGACCTGCTCTCTGCAGGGGTCTGCCTTTCCCCCTCGGTGCCCTGAGCCCACTGCTGCCCTTGCCTCCCTGTGCCAGCGATGTGGTCCCCTGGGCCACCGGGACAGGGACTGTTCCCTTCCCTCTGGCAGGTGCAAGTGCTGCAGGCAGGGCAGGACGGGCAGGCTGACTCCTCGTTGTCTCTCCGCTCCCTCTAACCAAGCATTTCTGTAACATAGGCACAGAGTAAGCCATGCATAGGTGAACTAAAAGACTGTCCATTCCCATCAAGGTAAAATTGCTGATTTAGCCTCTCGTAGCCTAGGCTAGGGTCCATGGCTAATTCAGCTTTATAAGCATGTCAGCATGTTTTCTTAGGGAGCCTGAGGTTAGAACAGATTTATTCTCTGATTTCCTACCATGAGAGGGAGGAGAACAAACAAGTTTGAAATAAAAGTGTTGCCAGGAACAGCAGCACTCTTGACAACATAATTCGGGAGTAGACGTGCAGATGCAACCACACTTAATAGCATTGCACTGCCAATCCCCTCACATCTGAGACTGGCAGGAGTATGATTTCCTTTAAACGCTCCAACTCTCCTGGGTATCAGCAAACGCAGGACAGGGGAAGTTGCTTGTTTAAGTCCAAACATAATGCTGTGGAGTCTCATGGGCTGAGGAAATGGTGAGTAAACCAATGTACAAAAGGGAATTTGGTTATTTTTCTCAGTAGTGGTCAGGATAAGACACTGTGACGAAAAGGCGATGCTCCATTCAGACCATGAAGGACCAGATGAGGTGGTCCTACCAAGGGTTACACAGCTGCTTCAGAGAGACTGTTTCTCAGCCCAGCCATACTGTCTTGTACAGCAGGAAAGGCATCCCAGGATCATCTCCAATTGCTATCCTGGCTCTTCCCTTAGCTTATATTCTGGGAGGGATAATTAAGCAGTTTGAGACTTTGGCACGTCTGTGATGGTATGTGCTCTTTGTGCTGTGCAGTCACGCTAACTCTCCTGCTAAAATACCTTCTGTACCAGTGAGGTCAGGACTAGAGGGCCTGCAGTACATCCTCTTTGACTATACACATAACAGCCAGATCCTTTGTGGAACAATCCAGCTTGCAGGTAAGCATCTTACTTCTACCCCCTCAAAAAACATATCACTTTGAAATAAATAAAAAGCAACATACAAGAATTTCAAACAATGCTAGCTTTCCTTTGGGAGTGCCACTTCGGGCAGCACTTATTGTTTGTGTACCCATTTGTACCCATGAAATTTTGTTCCAGGAAGCGGTAAACAGCATCACTCATTACTTCAGCCTGTTTGACTTTACTGAGACAGCATGCCACCCCAAGAAGCTAGCATCATTTCCCAGGAAATCTTTACACAACAGCAGGTTTTCTTCTTTTGTCAGAAACTTTCCTGGCATGCAATATACTGTGACAAGTAAACCTCCAAGCATCACCACTTTTATGACCACCAGTATACAGGAGAGAAGGAAGAAGACTACAACTAACATTGCTTTGGTGCTTGTGTTCTCATTAACCCTTCCTTTCAGAAGTTGCTGGAGATCATTGCCTGAGTCAGTATCACCTCTGCTAGCTCAAATTAGACCAAAGGTTGGAGAATCATGATACACTTTTTACCTTTTAATCCAAATTTTACACTTGTTATAGTAAAACTAATAATACGTTTGCAACTTGCTATTTCAAATTGCAAAGTACCTTTCTTTAAGCAGGAAGTGCTGGCTGTACACCCATACTTAAGGATGCCTTGACAAATTAGAACATATTCAAAATAGAGGATGCTGAAAGTGTTAGAGGCAAATCTAATGGTTAAATTCAACAAAGTTGCCTGAACTGAAACCAGTGGGGTTTGCTCATGCCTTCTCAGAGGTATAATGCAGAAGATCCAAAAATAGATCCCTAAAGCCTCAGGGTGCTCTAGTGAGTATCTCTAAGTGAGCTAACTTTTCAGCTTTCACCATTGTTTGGCTGTTTTCAACAGCTGAGGGAAAACTGAAAAGCAAAGTAGCATGAGAGTAGCTAACTGTAATAGCTGTCTCAAGTGGAGTGTGTTAAATGGGAAGGAATGGGAAGGAGACCTCCTTTAGTTAACAGAACTGCATTTCCCAACTCTGTAACTTGATACATCTGATCTAAAATTTGTTCATTTGGTGCTGCCGCTAAAAATAACATTCTTTTTTGTATCTATCTGATTAGTGTGAAGCAAGAGAACATGCTGGGACACTACACATTTCTCTACCAACTAGAAATCCTGCAAGGGGAAGCAGAAAGATCAAAATTAAAAAATATCACACTTCCATCAGCATTGCCCCCACACATCAGAAGGGGAAATTGCAAAGGTGTTTTCGTCTTCTCATATACCTCAGATGCCAGCTACTTCCCGTGTGTGTAAGCTATCCTGAGAGGCTGTGCTGCACTTCAGTTGTTGAAAGCCCCAGCTTATACAGTGAGACTGTAGGTCCCACACCCTGCACAGAAAGTCCAAGTGGAGGTTTATGTCCAAAGGGGCAAGTGGCCTTTTTTCCAGTGTGCTTCTATCAACATAAAGATCATAAACATCTTCTCTCTTGCTTTCAGGCCTCCTCAGCTATTCTGAAGACAATAGTTCATCTATCCTCCAGTTGCATTATGTCTGTGCAAGGCACCATGGTTCTCACAGGTCTGAGTGAAATTCTGGCTGCTTTGAGGGACTTACCTATCCCTAGACTAGAGATGATTTCAAGGTCTTGAAAGCTACTGGCTTCTAATATTGCTTGTGGCAGCTTCAGGGTGAAGGGCAGCAAATCCCTGTAAAAAGAAACACAGTGAAAAACCAACGACAGAATAAAACCCACAATTTCTAGGAACTCCAGATTTTACTGTTGGTTTTAGTGATTGAATTGGCTCACAATTTCAGCCCCGTTTTGCAAAGTCCTGAATGTTGTCAAAGGAAGATCTCACACAGCCAGTAAGGCATCATGGACATTGTGCCAGCTTGGGTTGCTCTGATTTCACAAGAGATCACCAGCTCCTGTGGCGATGCTTCATGCCGTGCTGCTGGCTTAATCACTGCGTCTTGGCTTCCTCCTATGAAAACAGCAGGAATGCCTCTCACCTCAGGGGAGGCCACAAGGGTTGAAATACCTTCCCATGAAAAGTGTGGTGCTGCAAATGGTAATGATTGTAATTAGAAAAGCCATTCTTTTTGGTGTAGAGGGGATCTGCAGTCCTTTTTCTTTCCATTTACCCCTCTCTCCCCACCCTGCTTCCTCTTTTAAAAATCAGTGTAAGTGCAAGGCATGTTGACAAGGCAGGACACAGTGGGGTTAGGGAAGGAAGACCCCTCCTGAGGAAGGGTAGCCCCTGGGTGAAGTGACAGACAACGATGAAGTGTTGCATGACACTGAGGAAACACATATATCCCTCTACTCTTTGCTCTCACACTTCTGACTGCTTGGTTTCTGCAAAGATGCTGTATTTTTATTAAAAAAAAAATTAAAATACAGTTTCTCAGAGGAAGTTAGTTGGGTTTCACTGAAACACATCCTAAGTCTCAAGTAATTTAAGGGAGCTCTTGGGCTGGTGGTGAACTGTTCAGGTTTGCCTCTTGCCCAATAACAATTCACTAAACCTGTTCCTACCTCAATTCCCATTCTAACAAGGACTAGAAAAGCCAGTAACAATAGTCCCTAAAAGGTAGCAAGGAATGGTGCAGAGTCATTTTACACATTAGAAAAGGTAACAAAATGTTCTGCAAGCTGCAGGAAATTATTTTAGAAAAAGCTGGCCTTGTGAGTAGGTGGTCTCCACTATACAAATGCATGCCCCAAAAATGTGCATGACTGTAGGCCTGGGGAGGACAGATCTGTTGACAGATGAATGCAGGGGGGGCTATTTTTGCCCCTATTAACAGATACATATCTTACTGATGTACTGTGTACTCCTTGAGTTCTCTGTGCACCACTGAGCACCCTGTTGTCACATTGTTTGACGTAAACTGATGTGATCCCAGGATTTTTTTTTCATTGCAGATATCAGGTTTAAAAGAGGAAGAGGGTCCATGGACCTTCTGCTTTCTTTGTTTGCTAATGTTATAGGCATAAGTAGTTCCGTTCTTTTTTTTTTTTTTTTTTTGGTAGAAAAATACATCTAAATATCAGGAAACATTAAGACACTACCGCAATAGAAAAAAAATCTGTTTTATTCATGGGGCAGCAGTTTGCAGACAAGCCACCAAGTCACCTGTTACCTACAGGTGTTAGTTTTGTGATCTAAGGTAACCTACACAGGCCAAACCTTCTTTTGAGAAGAGCCTGTCAGCCCTGATAAGCTGTTTCCAGCTATTTATAGATGACTACTTAGTACGGCCCTGAGAACAGGCCTCTCCACTCACCATCACGGAGAGATCCGACAAGCTGTCAGCAAATGGTAGGTCAGTGCCTAAGCAGCCTTTTTATTACCTGCTTCTCTCAGAAAATGATTCCCTATTTACCTTGTCTTTTGACAGCGACCTAAGAAATCGCATGAACCATCTCAACGTGTATTTGACACTCAGAAGTAACACCTATAGCAGGAACTAACAGAAAAGCTTTTCTTTCTTTCTGAGACTCAAGCCATGATCCTTTCTGCAGGAAAGCAGAAGTGAGCATATTTTCCTTCCCACCAGCCATTTGACTAGAAATTCCCAATTCTTGTTTGCATTTGGGCTCTTCTTTTTGCTTTGGTAAGACAGAAATCTTTATATGGGTCCAGGGGTTAATTTATGCCCATTCTATAGGGTCTATACACATCTAGATGGCTAAATGTCTTTTCCTTGATGGGGGTGAGACAGAGCGTGGTCCCTTGTGTGAGGGTAGGAGTCCTGGCCCAGCTGTGTTGAACTCAGCTGGCTGCAGAAGCAGCCCTCAAAATAGTGCAAATATTACTGGCTGGGTGAGCTGCAGCACGCTGTATCATACCATAGATAGCCGGTTCCTACTATGTGACCTAACCAAGTCTCTAACACAACTACCTTGTAAACATATCCTGAATCTGCTTTCCCCTTTTAAATGGAAATAACTACTTTAAGAGTCATCTAAGTTTATATAGGGGAGGTCAAAAGTTTACATCCAACTCAAAACCAGGCCTGCTGCAGCTGGAGTGGGGCAAGTAGGTCGTGGCGGTATCGCTGCAGCATACTGGGTGCAAACACACAGATTACAGGAGACTGCAGACACACGGGTTTAATTACACAGCGGCACTCATCAGCTGTTGATCAAACCTTGCTCTAATGAAAATGACCTTACAGGTCTTTCCCATCTCTGTGCCCACTACATTTGGTATTTCTGCACTGAGCAAACAAACAAGGTCTCTTCTTTATAACTTTATTTTATTTTTAAATTTTGGCTCAAGAACAGAGATTGTTTCAGGACTACTCTCCTTGACAGATTCCCCATAGGTGACTAAGTGCTCTGAGTCTCCTGCAGGCAATAGTCCGCTAGCAGGTGTGCTAGGTCACTGCCAGGTGCGTGTGTATGCTTAAAGCTGCTTTTAATAAGACATGGCTAATCCAGGACCCTTTTTCCTCCCTGCCCTGCTACCCCCAGTCCTGTGCCTCAGTCCTTTGTGGGTGCAGCCCTATGGACCCTCCTCAGACAAAGCTTCCCGCTTCAGGGACAGCTGTGGTTATGGTGTGCCTGGCTGGAAACTGGGTGACCTGGCCCCATCATAGATACCAGCATCAGAAATACCTCCTGGTCTGGCAGGTTAGAGGAAACTGGAGGAAACAGCTGGGGCTGTGCTGTGGCTGGATACTGGGAAAAGGCAGTCCAGAGGGGAAAGCAAAGCGACCCTTCCATGGAAGCAATGAATCCAACTCACCTACTGACACAGTAGAATGCAACCAGTTTGAAGACATCCTCAAATACAAGGACAGATCCTTCCAGGTACAGGACTGATGAAAAACAAAAAACACAGTCAGCAACCGTTGTCATTGAGCTGTATGGTAATAAAGCCGGTGGGTTTCGCTCACACATCTTGTATTCTGTGATTGTCCAGTATTTGCATGGGCTAATATGAAGAAGCATAAAGAACTGGCTTCAGATGGCCAAATGCAATGAGATTCTTGAGGGAAACACTAGAGAAGAAATGTCTCAGCCTGGCTTTCTGAATGGTTAGCTCAAGATATCACAGTGTTGGGAAGTAATAGATACAATGGGAAGAAAAAACCCAGGTCACAGCCAAAAGGTTCATTACAAGCCCATCTATCTCTAAGGATGTGCATATCCGCAATACATATACGGCTGACCTTGTGACTCTCCATGCTGGAATCTGGTTTGGTCTGGACGGACAAAGTGCTTTGAAGCAAAAATACTAGAAATTACTGTTTCATTACTATGTGTGTGGGCTCTGGCCTGGGTCGGTCATGCAGGCAGCGTGAGCACAGCCTATTTGTATCTCCCCTGTCTTCTCCCTCCCATTATGTTATACAGTGACAGCACTTTCCTTTAAGTGTCAAAACACAATCTACACCACATTGCAGAGTTCTTCAGGATGACCTCTTTTATAACAGCATGCTATGGCACTGTGTAGCCCAAATCTCACATGTTATTATAGAGCTTTTGGCTGCTAAGCTAGAAAAAATTCACCGGCCAGCGGAGAAAATTTCACATTGACCGATAACCCAAGGCAGAGAGAAAGAGATGGATCTGCAGGAGAGAAGTGTCCATCTTTGCTTCAGCTTTATAGTCTCACAAGTTGTCTGTGCCTGTATGTACGCAACACACCATCACAAACAGAGACTGACAAGTTTAAGGAAATCTGCAGTGAATTCTCAAAAATGCCTGCTTACTGGTGGTGGACAACTGGACCCTTAGAGCTGCACTGTTCCTGCCACAGGAGCACGCCGCGAATCCTTGGGGAGCAGCACCAGCTCACACCCATGTAGCGGTGCCCACAGCTGCTCCGCATCTTCCTTTGCTCCGTTTTTTCTAAGCCGCAGCTCAGAGCTGTGGACACGAAGCTCAGCTATCGTGATTCAGCTTCCTCAGTCTGCCATGATTCACAGCCCTGTGAAACGTCTCCAGCTCCTTGCCCCTGCCTGCCTGGCTGTTAGTTCCCCTACAAAGCAGGGCCTCCAGCACCTGCGGGAGCAACACATCCGCCTGGCTCTCCTCTCCCTCGGCTCCGTGCACTGGATCTTGTTCTCCAGCCAGCAGAGGATCCCACTGGAAGGAAATGTTCAAGCTTGTCTCCTGTTCAGCTTCACAGTTCATTCCCCAAACAAGGCATTTCTTCCTTTTACTTCCCCCTTTGTCTTAGTCCAGGCCTGGCAGGTTGCTATTTTGGGCTGAATACACCAATGTAGGCATTTTTTAAAGAGGCAAAGGCTGTGCAATTCTCAGAAGTCATTCCTAACATCAATTTGTTTTGGATCTGCACGAACAGATCAGCCTCAGTGTGTGCACTGATACCAGACTGCAACGTGGAATTTAAAACATACTTCAAGCAAAACAATCCTTTTCCCTAACTTTTCTCTCACAATGGGAAAAAATAAGTGTTCGGCAAGTTTTTTATTTTTCCATAATAAGAATCATGTTTCAGTGAGGGATTTTCATTAAACAACTACCATGAACAATTTCTATAGTTTGAAATCCATCTGCTTCACAGCTCTGACACAGGAAACAAAAATAAAGACAAAACCCAGTGCTGTTCCAGAGAATGAACCAACACCCAAGAGTCTGAACTCACTTGAATCTCCAGCAATTAAATAAAGGCCTTTATGTGGACGACCGTTTTAAGGACTTTTTTTCCGTTAAGAACCACATGTTCACTTTGGCATCCCAAGTTGCAGGTGTACATAAGAAAGCAGGCTGCACCTGTACATGTTTACATAAATGAGCAGATTGCTTGGATTGGGACTAATGATTGTTTCTGTGCCAGGAAGCTCTGCCATTTGGGAGCTTGAATTTTAGACAAAAAATTATTAGTCCGAGCTCCTCAGCGTCAGGAGTATCCACATAGAAGTCCATTGTCACCATACAGCTACTTCTTCTCCCATATATAGTTAAATAGCATAAAACACCAAAAATCACCAGAACTTACATAGCTAAAGCAGTCTAGGTACAAAAGCTGCTGGAGCTTAAGGACAGGAGTTTTCAGCATGTGGTATATAGAAACTGGACTGTCCCTGATCTGCTCTGAGAGGTCATAGAAGGTAACAAAATCAAGTGTATTTGTCAGCAGGCTGGAATTCATCATACAGAGACCCACAGCTCTGCTGGGACATTTTTGGGTGGCCTGCAAACAAGTAAGAATAGAAAAACACTGCTTTAGATGGATCATTACTCAAAGTACTAGCACCATCAGGACCAATACTCTGCCCCAAATTTATTCCGAATACAGTGTCAAGCAGCCTGTGCAGGGCTATCGCAGCCACTTGGACCTGCTCCCAGCACAGCACCCATGGGGAAAGCCTTGCAATCTCCTGTGGGACAGGTCTTCCTTGGGAGAAACTATAACATTTTTTCCTTAACCTGTTTTTATCTAGACACCTGCTGACCACCAGCAGGCATCACTGATAAGTAGTCCTTTCTGACCGTTTTGCTGTTCAGTGGCAGATGATGGGTTTGGTACAGGAATGTCTAAGGTGGGAATGGTTGTCATTCGCTTGTGGAGACCATTAAGTGGGTCCTGTTGCATGTCTCTGATTCTTGGAAAGATGCAGAAAATAGCAAGTTTGTACAGCTAAAAGGGCTCCGCTGACTGTTGGGGACAACGTATCTCTCCCCCCAGCACTGTTACTGCCCTCAAGGCACCCTGTTCTGAGAAGACAGTCAGGACGAGGTGCTTTTCTCTGGCTGTGGACATGTTGTGGGTAGCTGGGGACATTTCACTCCATAAGCACTGCTGCTCAGGGAAGGACAATGATGTTGCCATTTATAGAAACTTCTGACTTTTGCAAAAGCTACAAGCAGACACTTTTCTGCTAGACTGCTGTAATCCTGCAGAGACAAAATTCACCTTTCTTGGGCTCATAAAACTATACCCAGGGCACCTGAAGAGCAAAGAAATCTCTGTGTCTCACCAGAACAGTGGCAGGATGTCAAGAATATGATGAAAAGCAACAGCAAAAATAGGCTGGGTTCTGTGAGCCAAACATACTGCCACAGCATATTGAGGTTTACCTGATATTTAGAAGCCCACAGAAAAAAGTCACCTTCAGGAAATAAAAGCAGAAATGTGTAGATCAATGGGCAATTTTGAGCAGTCTGAAATGAAGATATCAGGATTAATTGAAAAGTTTTTTATGGGTGACAGAAGCATTAGTAACATGAATTACTGGTTCACTGTTGACCATACTCTGTTTTGTGACCCTTGTGCAACTCAGTAAGTGAACAGGACATGGCCAGGTTATGAACTACTATAAATATTTATCATTGTCTCATCTTTCCCTTTACTGCACCAACATGCTCTGAAGAGTGTCACTTTTAGGCACTGACTGGAATCTGTCTTCTTGTTCCCTTTACTCTTCAGATCTCCCCGTCATTTCTCCATCCAGATGCTGATGTTTTTGAGTCACGCTGTCCCTGGGCATTCTGCCTTCCTTTCCTCTTTGACTTTTCCCCGCAGAATTGTGTTTGCTAGTCCTGTTGTTCTGGTCACATGGACAAACCACCCCAATTTCCATCTTCTTACTGCTTACGTAGGCTCACGGGACCCAATTACTTCAGCTTCTTCTTCCCTAATGGCACTGTTAGTCCTATTCACTGTTTTTGATATCTGTGTAATCCTTCAGAGACATCTGAAGTCAAAGATTGAATTCCTTATTCTGCAGCAGTTGTGTTGACAGAGGACTACTGAGAACACAACCATCCTCAGAAGTCCTGCTTGGATGTGGTTGAGATGCTCTTGTCTTTCCAGATTCTGGCATGCTGTGAGATATGTCATCATGGGAGTGATTCTACTTTTCTATTTCTATTTTAAGATTATAACTCCACAGTCTCCTAACCAGACCTCTCATTGGTGTTTCCCTCCTTTGCTATAAGTCTCTGGCGTGATACCACAGTTGCCATGACCTTGCTTGCACTGACCCTTGCAGCAAGCAGCACTGGCCAGCTTTGCTGCTGTTCTGCTCCAAGGCAGAGGTTACCGATCCTACTTCCAGACGTTGACGTTCCTAGCTGTTGCACAGGCCAAGTTAGCAGTTTCCTGCCCCTGGGGAAAGAGCCCTTGGTATTGTAGGAGAGGACTGCAGTGACTACCATAGCCCCAGTGCTGGGGCTATTGTGTTTGTCACGATACATTGCGCTTGTCGCACCTGCCATGCTTTACAGAGATGTGTGAGAGCATGACGTAATTCCTTCGGGTTATTGTTTCAGTTCCCTGAGCATGTGCAAATCTCCTTCTGGCCCTTATTCATGCACTAGGCTGGTGGTGGTATTAAGAGAAAGAGCTTTAGCTGGATAGAGGGAAATTTAGATTACACTGCTAGAAGTCCTTAAGGTGTTTGCGGTGTCTTTCTGCAACAGCTCTGTCTGTTTGAAGGTTCCTAGTATCTGTCCCTAACATTGTTCCCTGTATTACTTTTTGATGACCTTCTGGACAGTACTGCTAGGCCTTCAAGTGCTGTGTTCTTGTAAAACACTGTCACTGTTTATCTGTTTTCTCTTCTCAAGGCCTTTTTATTTCTTCTTCAATCTGACGCCTCTGCTTCTTCCATCTGATGTCTAAGCTGTAGTTTCCTTTTTGATTGCACAATTTAGAATGTCTTGCAACCCGGGTCTGTTTTGTCTTTCTTGTCTCTCCTAGTGATTCTTTCATGAAACTGTCAGTTGTTTCTGGTTTTCCCCCTCATCAAGGCAGTGCAGAAACTTCCCTGGTTTGGACTTCTGCCAGAGTCTTCTGTTGTGCATCCAACTCATGCTTTCTTACAGGATTTCAATTTTATGGTTTCCTACAGAGTTTAATCTTTCTGGCCGCGATGAAAAAAATCACTGCTGGTGGCAGTTCCTGGGAAATTGAAACTAATGAATTATGAAAGTGATAAAGTGTTAATGAGCTTGGGTCTAGAGTGTGAGAGAAATCTATTTTTAAACTAGGTTTTTCACAAAATATAATTGCATTGTGCAGAACAAAATTAATGCCATTAAACAAGATGCAAAACACAGGCTTTTGCACTCTTCTCAGGCTGGGGTTGAGTGGAGGGGGCACTCGACAGAGTTGACTGCTTCCCTGTGCACCATGTGTGTGTATCCTGGTGCTAAGAAAAAGGACCGTCCCCACATCTAACAGCCACAGGGATCTTGGCCACTCCACTGTACTTTGGCTCATCCACATTCACCTAAGCAGATGGGCAGTGCCTTGGTGTCCACTTAGATTTTATGCCTTTAGTTCAGCATAAAGTCCTGCTGCCGCCTGGTCTCGTTGCCTCTGCTGCAGGATGCTTGAGCAGAAACTTGTTACAGTAATTTCGCTGCTCTGTTTCCTCCTTATTGTGATTAGTGTTTCAGCAGGGCTGAGAGGGTGGCTCTCAAGGGTACTTCAAGCACAGCTAACCCAGCTAAAACAAAAGTGTCACAGCTCCTCAGTGCTTTCCTTACAGGTATCCATGTGAGCAGTCCCGGCAGGCCCACGGGCACTGCCAGCTGTTTCAGGGGTTAAGAGCAGAGCACAGTCTGGCAAATAGATGTTTGGTTTCAAAGCACTTGCCTTCCTCCTCAGATCCTCACCCTGCATCTCCTTTTTACTGCTCAAATAAACACCTTAAAGTCTGTGGAAATTCCATACCTGGTTTGCACTGTTTCTTCAGCCAGAGGCTGGGGAGATCCGGGACTTCTTCCCAGGACCAGACGGCAACATGAGGTTTAGCTGGAGTTTCAGAGGTAGCCACCCAGGGTCTGTTTTCTTGCTCTCACATAGCAGGGCTGAGGGGGAAAATGTGACCTTTCTGAAATGTTGAGGACTGAGAGGGCTCCCAAGGACACCAAGGGGAGTAGGGTGACACATTCGATTGGCGTGGTCCCTGCTGTAAGCAGTTGAGCACTGTGGGATCATTGCTGGAGAAGTCACATTTTCACAGGTAATTCAGCATCCACCCATACGCTACAATGGCAGTACAAGATTTATGGTGCCCAGCATGGTGATTCAAACTGTCAGGGCTCAGGGCTATGGCTGACAAGACAAACTGAATGTAGATATTTGCAAGTTGCTCTCAGAAGGCAAATTTCTTCAGTAAAACTTTGTGAAGTAAACGAAGCTTTCAGATATATAAAGGGTCTCCTCTGTGCCTCATGTAACAGGAAACGACACTATGATTTGAAATTCTGGGGGTTTAGTTCTTAGCAACACTTTCCAGGTTGTATAGATAATCTTGAGAATCAATCCTTATGTGAAAAATGTATGTTATCATACAGATGTATTTTATTAAGAACATTTTTTTCCCATTTGCTTTGGAGAAAAATTTATTTCTCTGGCTCTGAGATACATCATGAAATACCATAGAGTTGAGGTTAAGACAGAAAAAGGAAGTCTTCTGAGCATTTTAAGGGAAGCCATCCGGTACACAGAACCACATTCTGTGTGACAGACTTCCAGGAAAAAAAGACCACACTTTCCAAAGGTGAGTGATGAAAAGGACTAACCCACTTTGAAATGGCAGAGGTCAATAGGGTGGAAAATAAAAGGAAAAAATGGTATTTCTGCTTCTGACAGCTGTGATCCCACCTAGTTGCCAACCTGGTGGAAGAAGGTCTTCTGATTTCCACTCTTCTGAGTGGGATAAATTGACTTGAGGGTCCTACTCAAAGGTCAAAGTATGAGGTCCTTACTGCCCTCATTTTACTTTGAGCAGTATCTTATTTATCTCATTTACAAGTCTAAACTCTTGTTTATTAAGCTCTTTAAGATCTTCAGATAGCAAAGGGCAAAATTATAATTTGCTCCAATTGAGCCACTGAGACAAGGGCACTGGTATTATGGGTACTGATTTAGAGTAGCTGTTGTAAAACCAGTAAGCTTTTTGGGTTATGTTCAAGGTACTAAGCAGAGTAGGGTAAGACAATATTATCCTAGAACAGCACGCATAGTCTCTAGCTCTGATTACACACAGATTTTGCATTATGCCTCTTGGGGGTGAAAAATAAGGCAAAAAACCCAAACAACCAAGCGACGATTAACAAAGCTAACAAGACCCTGAGGGCCTCTTTCCAACAGGCTTTCCTACAATCCTATTGGTTTAAAGCCTAAAGTAAAAATGAAAATGTTTGCATGGTGAGAGGGGAGGTACCTCTTCAGGATGAGAGTTTAAAAAAAAAAAACAAAAAAGAAAAAAACCCACCCACTATAAGCAACCAGAATGTTTCCAAAACAACGTGTAAACCACACAGAAACCTGGCACTGTTACATCCTGAAAAAGCAGCTGCACAGGTGTCATGTTTTAAAAGTGTTTTGTGTTTTAAAATAAGCAGCACATCAAAATGCTGTGGAACTCAGCTCAAACGAGCAGGACTTGGTGAGACTTTCTGCTTTTCTTGTGCACGTGTGCATTTAGAAAAGAAATTATGAACTTGCACAACAGGTTATAAAATGTGTCCTCATACCATGTTTTACAATATCCCCCAAGCCCTCGGTCGCTGTTCTTGCCAAACCAAGACTCTGGGCTCCTACTTCAGAGTAGTCTCCTGAGTGGGAACTCCTCGACACTAACTCAATTTTCAGGGTTAATAACAATGGGGATAATGGAGAACTCATCCTTGGCAGGCAGACTGACCTTGGGAAGATGTCTAGGTTAGACATCCTTAGGGGACTAGAGACCATTCAGTCTCTATCTCCAATCAAACCACAGACGGTAGACCAGACAATGATGAAGTCTCCTGTGTCCTTAAGACAGCCCACACAGAGGTGGCCTTTGGCCTTGCACCGCCTGTGGAAGCAGATGAGATCCAGCAGAAGGCAACAGCAAAACGGCACTCCTTGAGCTGGAGGCCAGAGCTGGGGCAGAATTGTCCAGTTATCCCATGCCATGGGGTGGACTTGCTCAACGGCAGGTTTTTCATGCCAAGAAGCTGCGTAGGTGACAGCAGGCTTTTCTCGCTAATGAGAAACATGCATAAACAGGGGAAATTAGCCCATGCTGAGCCCTGTGTGATGCAGGCAGATTATTATCTGTGTCTGAGTGGGGCTAATCTGAAGATAACTAGGGTAGCTCTACGTCTTCAGAGCTGTCGCACAGACACACCATCGGCAGCAACAGGAACCACATTAAAAGATAACATTTGTCAGTCTACTATCCTTAACGGCAAGGTGTCTACCATACTGAACAGGAGTCATTTACTATGGGAAAATAGGATATTAGCCTGCATGACCAGAAGGTCTCCTTACATGCAGTTAAACCGCTTAAAATTTGAACCTTAAAGTCAACTACATATTCAGCTTTTCCAGCCTCCCCTGCTAAAAAAATATGTAAACTTTTATTCATTGACTGGCTAATCCTTGAAAAAAGTAGCCTTGGACAAGTTCTGCTGCTGAAATATATGATTTGCTTAATTGATATAGAATCAGCCATTTTTGGCGAGAGAAGGGAAGAAGGATCTTCTCTCCCAAGGGCCTTGATAACTGTTGTTATTTTTCCAGCACATTTCTGCTTTTTTCAGGCTAGTCAGGCCCAGAGCTGACAACAGTTTCTTACTTTGCCTCAATCACACACTCCATCACGCAACAATAAAGGAAAACATTCCTCTGAAGTAAACCTGAAAAATTGGCTTCCCTCACAGTACGGCAGCAGAGTTGCCTGTCAGGCTATACAGAAAGCATACAAAAAATGTCTGAATAGTAGTATTGGTACCTCAGCACTGAACAAAGTCAAGTGCTCGGCAGGCAAAGGGCCTCTCTGCAGCCCAGTAAATACAGTGCTGGCCAGGAGCTGGGCTTGTTCAGGGCTGGTGGTACGCAGCTGGCCGAGCCCCTTCAGCAACCTGTGCCTCAGCTCTCACTCTATTAAATGGGTGCAATGACACTGACTTCCTTGGGAAAATTCGGCTGAGTTCAGCTCGGCAAGGAGGGCAAGGGGCTGCTCCTCGGCACGCTGCCAGCGATGCTCTGCCTCGAGGAGGTTGGCTGCTACAGGGCAATTTGGCTGCAGTTTTGCACTGACCTCCCACCCATCCTGACAGTGCTTGCCCCATACCTGCAGCCTCCTCTCCTTGCACCACGAGGCAGCTCTGCTGGGTTCCTGCCTCCGTGGGCAGCCTCCTTTCAGGTTCGCCCACAGCATCTCAATGCTCACGCCATCATCCAGTGCTACAGGATGTGACCCCATCCTTGGCCGCCTACTGCCTCTCTCCATCGTGTTCCCAGACCTCTGTCTCCAGCCTGCCTCCCACTCTTCTCAAAGTCACCAGCCACCCTCCATCCCCATATCACTTCCTTCTCCTTTCCAGGCTTTATTTCACATAACCCAGCACATGGTAGCACCTCCAAGAAAGCATTGCCCCACCACACCGTCCTGCTTTCACATCCCCACATCCACGCTGCTCACTCCTTCCCAGCCACAACCTGCATGAGGGAGAGGAAGACAGGGACCAGAGGGGCATGAGCTCACGGACACACGCAGCTGGCGGATGAGGGACGGTGAGACCGCTTCTTGTGACAGCAGTGTCAGCTCAAAGTTACAGCCTGAACTCACCTAAAACCTGGCTCCTGCCTCTCCTAGGGACGGTGCTTACACACACCCTTTTCCATCTACTTTACTTGTGCTCATGAGGCTGCAGTACCCTAACTACTAGTTACTGGGACTAATGATGTTTTTGCCTTATGTATTTTTATATATATATATATATATTCAGTAAAATCATAGTCTATAGTAAACCTGAAGTTGAAGATGCTTACTGACCTTCCCGGCTGTGAGACAAGTCTCCAGGGCAGTTCATGAGGTGGGTGCCAAGGCAGTCCCCTCTTTGTCTGCTTTATTGCTGAAGAGCAGCATGGCGTATAAAAAAACCAAAAAACCTCTTGATCTTTTCACTCCGTAATGTCAGGTTTAGCCTCTCATCTATTCAGAGGAAATCAGACCTATAAATAGTCCTACCCTGCTTTTCATGCCTTAGTTTACAGTATTAAGAATTCTTCTTTCCGGTATTGAAAGCTGCAGGGTTTCCACTCAAGGAGGCCAACTGTTTCTGTTAAAGTGACAATTTAAAAAGAACTACGGTACCATTACAGTGATGACAGAAGTAACTGAATGTACGTTCTGATTGGCCCTTCTGCCTGCCCTCTGATGAGTCAGAGGTTGTCTCAAGAGATTTGACTTAGGAAGGATGGGATGTACATTTACTCCTTGGATTGTCCTCCTCCAACTGAAAAGTCCCTTTAGCACCTGTGTAAAATCAGTCCAGGAGCCTTGCAGTGCTATTAACTCCACCTGATGAAGTCTATCTCAGCCCGCAGCAGCAAGCTGAGCTCTGCAACATGCCAAGGGGTGTATAATTGCATCTATAGGGCATTACTGGGCTTTTTCAAGCACGTTGAGATACCTCATATGAGTTAATTCAACTGGAAATTTGCACTGATTAAATAGATGGAGCACTTTCTTTAATTTCCCCTGTATACAAGGTTATCTACCAAAGAAAGGAAGGTTATGGTTTTTGGGGAGATCACAGGTGAGACACTAACCCAGGAAATATTTATGTTTTATTTATTTTTTCACCACCATCCCTCTGTAAATCTTAGCAGTATTTCTCCCAGAACCTGGATCTTAGAGAATGGGAACTGCTTTTGCTGCTCTCCTGAGACATCCCTTCTGAGAACTGCCATCTGCCCTCAGCTTGCCCACAGACTGACTCAGTCTCACTGGCTGGCTCCCTCTCATGGGATCACTCAGGCTAGCAGGGACCCCAGGAGGTCTCTAGGCCAGCCCAAACCCCTGCTCAAAGCAGGGTCAGCCATGAGGTCAAACCAAGTTGCTCAAGTCTTCATCCAGCACCGTCTTGAAAACCTCCCATGAAGATCTGCAAGTGCTACACAAATAAATGGCTTCATCTTAGAAGTCAGTGTCATGAATACTAGCCCATACTTCCATTCATTCACTTCAGCTATGAAGTGAAAGATCCCATGTTTCTGACCTCAGTCAGTACCACAGATTTCCACCTTTTTCCATCTCCATTCCAGTTCAGAAGGGATCCAAAATAAATGAAATTAGAATTAATTTTAAAAATGGGAGATTGTCTTCCTATAGGTTATTTTCCCTTATCCTCTGTTTTCTGAGTCTTTAAGAGATTTTAAGATTACATCTTCAGGTTTTTCTCTGCAATTGTGAGGGTTATTTCTCTTTCTGGGGGAAAAAAATATAATTCTGCCTATCTTCACTCTACTTTGTGATTCCAGCAGGCAGGGTGTTAGCAAAAAGACTTGCAAAACTGAGGAAGCTATTGCAAGAGCTGCCAACATTTCCACAAAACTATTCATATCACAAAGATCATCTGCACAACTGGCCACTCTCATTAAAGGAACTAAATTGTGAGTAGACTGCAGTAGCTGAGCTATCCTCCCATTTTTTTCCCATGACCTCATTTGTGCAGTACTTCAATGCAGTTCATGTGGGAAAATACCACCTGACCTTGCTGTGCCATGTTAGCAGGGAGGACTTTGGTCTCTGAATTTGTTAATCCAGCCTCAGCAACATGTATTAAAAGAAATGTTAACAAAATAAAACAGGGAAATCTGCCATAATGGACCATATCTGGCCATAGTGGCCAGGGCACCAGCAGAGTGCAATAGGCAAGTCCATTATCAGCATCTGAAGGAGTTTGAGCCAATAAAGAGCATCTACTGAGTTGTTCCTAGTCAATCTGTCTCCTCTGCCCTGCCTCATGCTCACTCAGTGAGTGCCCTCATAGTGCTTGGACCTACCGACCCATGCAGGGACACAGGCAGGAATTTGTATCCCTTGCACCTGAGTTCTGCCATCATGCCAAGCGTGCTCACAGCCCTCACCTCAGGATGGCTGGGCTGTAAAGATGAGGGCTTTCAGCAGCTTTGTTTAGAGCTAAGCCTGCAAAGATGAACAAAGTCCATCCCCATGTTACTCTAATGCTCCTCTGTAAACATGCTGCTGCCTGATTACTGTTGTTTAATTACCATCTGTTACTGCTACAGGACAGTCAGAATGACTGCACATGCCCTTTTTATCCTGTGCAAATGGCATTAGTCTATAATAAAAAACTCCCCCCCCCCCCGCCATGTGCTTGGGAAGGAGGAATGGAAGTGTAGAAGTGGCTGAAGTAACTTGGTAATGATGGACAAAGTTGGCTTTGAGAGTTAAGCTTGCTTTCACAGCGTTAGACTGCACCTATTTTGGATTATTAAGGCAGGAAAGTAGACTGTGAAATCTTAGCCCTTAAATAATCTCTTCCCTTTTCTGATTGATTTCACCCTTCCTAAAATCCAGCGTGCAAAGGAACACTTTTGCTTGTCTAAATTTCTGTTTTGACTCCCCAGCTAGGCCTGCCTTCCCTCTGCCTCTAGACCTGGTGTAACTCTTCTTTCTGTTCTGATGGACAGAGCTTAGAGGGTGGTGGATGTACAAAGTGGTCAGGTCCTCATGAACTTTCATGGCAGACGGATATCCTTTGGTAAAAGCAGTTAGAGAATTAACCAGGCAGGTAAACTGCTGCTGTGTGTTTTACTTGAGCTGTGGTCTTCTCTGAAATCCCTACTGTCTGTCTCAAGCATTTCATACCAGGCTCCAGCCTGCACTGCCTGAGCTCAGTCTAACTTTAAGAAAGACCAACCAAATATGGTGACCAGGGCAGGACACTGGATTTCTTTATCAACTTCTTTTTTGCTACTAGACTTGGAACGTTTTAGCAATACTCAGTGATTGCTTTTAAACTACTTTTGAGTGCAGTAATTGCCTGTATCTTTTCTGTCAAGGTATATTGTAGGTCCTTACCGCAAGCCCATACCATATAACCTGAAGTACAGCTGCTGTCCATAAATGAGAAATTGAGTATAATCTACTGTGTCCAATGGTACTGTGTTTCATCTTTCAAAGGTGGTATTAATCGTGATCTGGACATTTTTATGTTACTCAGAGATAATTTATTTTGGCTTTCCTATTTGATTGTGTCAAGGTTATTTCAAGACCTCCGTCATGCTTCAGCTCATTCAGTGTTTGTCTCCAGAGAAGCTCGGATGGTCAGAGCAGGCAGAGTTTTAATTTAAATTTCAGAATTTTTCTGTAATAAATGAAGTAACCATACTACAGACAAGGCTTCACCACAAACCCCACTTCAGCTGTTTACTTATTGATTTTGCGGGCTCAACCCAGACTTGGCCCAGCGCGTTGGAAGAGATGCTTCTGAACAGCTACACCTGGTGGCACATTGTTCCCTTTGGGTATGGTTTAAATACAGAACAAGGACAGCAACTCCACAATGTGAGCAGACCCAGGAAAATAAACCTCCAAGTGAGCAAAGCCAGCTGCAGTGATGTGGAAGGCAGGAGGCAGGAGCATGATTACAAGAGCAGGCATCCATAGCAGGATTAGGCCAGCCTCAAACCCCTTAGGACATGAGCCTGAGGAGTTCAGTACTGACCTGGCAAATCAATTCCATAGTTATTTCTATAAAGATTACTAATGATATGAATAATATGTTCTTCTTTATTCTGTGCAATTGCAGCTATTTCTCCTGTTTAGCATCATTTTGCATATTTGGAAAGGAATTACATCCTCTTTTTTTGGTACAGAAGAGTTTTGAAAATAATTACTACACATTCCACACCAAAGCGTATGTGCAATAGTCCTGAGAAGTATATGGTCAATTCATGTGTTCCATGAAGTCAAATTATTTTCAGATATAATTGATTTCCCAGAAAAAAAAGGAAGCATTACACTCAGTATATGGTGCTAGAGCATTCTTCTATTAAAGGACTTTACCCCCGTGGCATGTGTCTTCATAACCCTTTGTGAAAGTAAAAGCTACTGTCACTACCTGTACCAAGTGGTTTATCATACTTAGATGCTTCTTTCAAGCTTTCAGTATATGTTACTTTAAACATGCACATTTACTTTAAACATCTGATTCTTTTCTTTTTAATACTGCTGCAATGTCACTGATGTCAGTGGAATGATTTCTGACTGTATTACACATAAAGGGGAAGGAGAATCGGGACCTGAAGTTACAACCAGTTTGCTGTGAAGAGCCAAGGGTAGGAGTCAGCTGAGGAAATGGTGCTCAGTTCTTGAGGTATGTGAGGCTAGTGCTCCATTTTGGGATGAAGCAGAAGTAAGGGACAACTCTCAGAACTGTAAGCCCATAAAGTAGTTGAGATTTTAGCAGAGCTTGAGAGGTATCTCCCAACACTGCATCTCTAAATAGAAGAAATCTTGTAACAAGCCTTCTCTCTGGGAGATTTCCACTGTTCTGAGTAAGAAGTAAAGGATCCTTCAGGCTGAGAAGCAAAACCACAGAGATCCAAGGCTTTGAAAGTTACCAGGTTTCTCAGCTTTCTGATGAACCACGTGGTTATCTGCTGTTGGATCTCTACCATACCTGCTGCTGTGACCAGGCTTTAGGCTTTATGTCTGGAGGAATTACAACCAAAGATGAAGAACCAGAAGAAAATTTTTAAAATCCAGTTTCTTCATTCTCCTGTTTTATGATCCTAAGGGCTACTTCACAGAACAGGTGAAAATTCCCCACCAAAAAAAAAAAAAAAAAAATTGAAAGAAGTTTCATTTCTTGACCCTCTTATCTAGTGGGTTCTTTGGGGATTTCCAATTTTAAAAAAAATCACAATTAAATCTGGTCTTCCCCTCAGAAAACTATACTTCCCTAAATATTTCATCAAATGTCAACAGAGCAGATCTGATATGGGGAAAAGAAAGGGAAAAACAATGATCCACCATTATTTGGCAGTGCAATGCTAGGAAACTTCCTTTTCTTGTACTTCATTGAATGGCCATCTATATATGCATCTCGGGCTGGGCAGCAACCTCTATACTGTCATCATGATACTGGGGAAAACCTCTTCAGATACGATCTGAAAAGTAGGATGGGATGAGAACAGCTTTTTACAAACAGCTGAGCAGTAAAACTTGCTGTTTAAAGCTGCATATGCTAAAAGTAAGAGATGGACATCATTGTAGAGATGGCATAGAGCCATCATGTCAGCTCTAAGGATAGTGCATCCTTCTTTGTGTCACTCGTGAAGCTTAGATTGCACTGAGTCCTCATGAGAAGGACAAGATGCAGCTGGCAAGGTGCTCCAAAATAGTAAGCTGGCACGGGTTGCAACTTGAATTTTAACAGGAATGGAGGATCTCCGTAAAATCTGAGCTACATACGTCAAGGCAAATTCAGCTTTCAGTCTACATCTGAATGCATCAAGTCTGTGGAGTCTAACGAGCTGAATCAAGGTAACAGGAAGTAAAACTTGTTCCCACTTCTTCAAACCCTTTAGGAGGAGTCCGCTTTCAGAAAGGGACAAACAGCTCTCTGTGGGGCACATTACACAGATCATTGCTTATGTGCCAACTTGGAAAGGAAATACTAGGAGCAGGCCAGCAAAACCAAAACTGCTTGTCTCCAGAACAGCTGGGACTGGGGATTCTCAAATGGCAGGGGAATTACAGCTGCTCCTTTTGAAGGGCACTGGAAAGGCACCAGCTCTGCTCCATGTCACGCAGACTCAGAGCACGTAGCTATCAGGAGGATTCACCTCCTTGTCTGCGACGTTCAGTAGCAAGCTGAAACCTCCTTTTAGCAAGCACAGAAGAACTAAAGAGGGACCTCCTGAAGTTAAAGACTAGATGCCTGAAAAAACCCTGCCAGTCTACAGCGGTGCTCAGGCTATGCAGCTGGCATGCTTTACACACTCTCAGGAAGTCTAACACCAAACTTTCAACTGACTTGCATTCCACAGCAAGATAATGTCTCTGGGGGAGCTCAGAAGTCTCCTACCCTGACACTTACAGAATACCCAGGAAGAGTGAAGGGCGCTTCATTAAGCTAAGGTAATTCAGACATACCAGGGTAGTTAGAAAGGAAGCTCAGATTCTAGTCTTAATTCTTTTATGGCATCCGGACAACATAAAATTTTATTTCCTAAAAAAGTTTAGAAAGCAGTTGGAGTAAAGCAGAGACAATAAATCAAAGCTAATGTATTAGGTTACTCTGAGGCACAGAAGATTTACCATCTCCCCTTGCACCAGATATAGTCCTTTGGCTTTACTAACAGGAATTAATTCTATTTCTTCTAAACTCAAAAGCCAGGCTACTTACCCTAAATGAGAAAGGAAGCAAAAGCATGACTGTTTCCATGCCCAGTGTGTTTCTGTCAAAACAGTGCAGGATGGAGAACTGAGAGGCTTTCTACAGATCGACACTGACAGAACTCAAGCTAAAAATAATGTGAATATCCACCATAGGAATGCATCAGCCTCAGGGCCGCTGGGATTGCTGCACATGTGATGGCAGTTCTCCTGCTTTTTGAATGAGAGCTAATTTTTAATTATCCTCCTCCACTTATTTTGTAACTTGTATGAAAGTGGTGGAAACTGATTTAATTCTTGCTCCTACCAGAAAGCTGTGTCTCTGAACACATGCTTTGTGTTAAGTTAATGATAAATTAGAAATAGCAAGCAAGTAAGTTTGAAAAACATGGCAGAAAAGTCTTTCTAGCTAGGCTAGCTCACAGTGAAATTTACATTTTACTTTGCCTGTCCTCAAAGAAATCAGAATTTATGGTGCAGGACACAGGTCAAGAAGTATCATTTCTATAAATAAAATTTCTAGGATGGCAGGATTAAATTTTTTAACTTTTATCCAAAGGAAAACTTGAATAATCAAAAACCAATTCCCCACCATGTAAAACTTAAGCGCTAGGTCAACTTCAAATAACTAAAGAAAAACGTTTCCCCTCCCTGCAGCTAACCCCTGCCCTTGTGTTCTTAATCCAGACACCTGAATTTGTGGCAAAAGGTTTGCTATTCCTGCCTTCGTGCAGCAGCACTGAACACATGCCTCACCTCTGCAATTGCATGCTCCAAGGTGCACGCAGATGAGAAAGAAAGCTTTCCTGGGGGGTATGCAGGAGCCAGGCAGGCAGCTGCACTCTGTGCAGGAGCAACGCTGCAACAGCCTTTGGTTTTGTGCTTGAGATTAGTGCAGACTAAGAGATTCACTTGTCCCTCTGGCTTTAAAGTCTGTTTACGATGCAGAGGTATGCAAAGAAACATGAGAAGGAAAAAAATTCATTTGAACAACTGTCAAGGGGGAAGAAATAAGCCACAACATTGATCAGTGGAAACACAAGTGTTTTAGCAGAAAGTAAAATATATACCCCAGGGAGCTGGCTTTGGGGAAAAAGCTCAGTGCCAGAGGATTTGGAAGCATTCATATAAATAAATAGCATGAAGTTATTGTGATGAACTCTTTCAAGTGCATGTTTCTATGACTATCCTAAAATTCCCGTGTTTACAAGTATTTCTTGGAAAGTGGAAATCATATGCATTTACACCAAGGGCTGCATCAGACATGGCTGACTGTGAACTGGGTACATTTTTGCTTGCTCACGGTAGACTTGGCTGTCTGATTGGGAAAAGCACTGATACCACCAACCCCAAGACCCAACTGCTTCCCAGAAACAGCAAGGCATTTAAAACAGTCAAACAGTTTAGGAGTAACCTGTTGTTCAGTACGACAGTATGAGGTGCATGAAAAGGTAACGTAGCAGATGTCAGATGCCTGGTGGGCTCCAAATTCAGTGGCAGAAATAGAGACAAGAGTCAGTCAGTTAACAAGGCTTAGTCTGTCAGTGCCTTGTGCTTTCCTCAGGACTTCCACCTGGTGAAAGGCAGCTCCTCTCGCTTGATGAAACCACTGGCCTGCTCATCTAAGGGTGTTTTATTTTCCTGTTGTGAGTCTGTAAATGATAACACAAGGTGCAGAACCACAGGGGGACCTGAGGTAAAGAAGCTGCAGGAAATATTAACTGAACTACACCATAAAAGCAAGACCTGCTGCCGGTCACAAGAGGAACTTGCTCATTGCAAGTGAGATTACATAAACACTGGTGATCACAAGAGGATTCAGTACAATAATCAGAACAAGACCAAAAAAGTGTAAAGAATTTACTTGATTTTTCTTCTTTAATGTTGTACTCCAGCACACTGGGAGCCTCGTTCTGCACTGGCAGGCGGACTGCAAGGACCATGTTGTTCATGTTACCCTCTCTCCTAACCAAGAATATCTGAAAAAAGGAGAAAGGAATCAAAAGCTTAGCTACATTATGTGAGCTTCTGAACTTTAATTTAGGTCATTGGCAAAGAAGTTTTTTATCAGTACAATCCACCTTTAAATGATCTTATTTTAGCTTCGTTCCACTTGGTTGAACTTTACATGACAAAAATAATGAATAAAGGGACGTTTCATCTGGGTGAAATTCAGACCTGTGAAGGAACCAGCAAAATTTCTATGCATCACTGATGTCCCACTTAAGCTCAAGGCAAACTATTTCACTAACTGAAGAGTATAAAGCTGTACTCACAATTTGTCAAGTGATGCTCCTCACATAAGTGCCCAAAATCATGGACAATTCACCCTAGAATGTCCCAGTCCAGGTCTAAACCAAAGGAGACACTTGTACATTGAGAGGGAAAGGATTCAAATGTCCACAAGTGGAACATAAGGCTAAAGGCTCTGGTGGCCACAGTGTCTCACGGCAGAGTTTTTTCATGGGACCAGAAGATCATTCAGGCTGGCAGGGGCCCCAGGAGGGCTCTCGTCCAACCCCCTGGGGGAAGCCATGAGGCCAGACCAGGTTGCTCAGGGCTTTGTCCAGACAGGTCTGGAGAACCTCCAAGGGTAGAGGCTGCACAACCTCTTCAGGCAACCTGTCCCGCCACTTACTGTCCTCACAGGGAGAAAGTGTTTCCCTGAACCCCCCTGGTTTCAATGTACGCCTGCCGCCTCTTGTCCGCCCACCATGCAGTGCTGAGCAGAGCCTGGCTCCATCTTCTCCACGGCCTCCCTGTAGGAACCGGGGGGCTGCTCTGTGGTCCCCCTGAAGCTGTCTCTCCTCCTGATTGAACAAACCCCGGTCCCACAGGCTCTCCTCAGTGGGTCTGTGCTCATCTTGCTGCCCACCACCCCTGCAGGGCCCTTCCTGCAGAGCTGCCCAGCCAGGCAGCACCAGCCCAGATCGCTGCCGGGGGTCTGCCTTCCCAGAGGCAGCGCTTTGCCTTTGTCCTGTTGAATTTCAGGAGGTTCCTACCAGCCCTGTCCTCCCAGCTTGTCTAAGATGCCTCTTGATGGCAGCACTGACTTCAAGTATATTGACTGTTCCCAAAATCACAGAGCAGATGTGCTTGGAAGGAACTCTGGAGATCGTCTAGTCCAGCCCCCATGCACAAAGACGGATCAACTGCAGCAAGTCACTCAGGATTGTGTCTTTTTGGGTCTTTATTATCTCCAAGGACAGAGATTCTACAGCCTCTTGGGCAATCTGTTCCAATATTCAATCATTCTGACAGCAAAAAAGCTTTTCTTAATGTTTAAACAGAATTACCTGTGCTTCAATTTATGCCCACTGTGCCTCATCCTTTCACTGGATACCACTGAGAATGGTCTGGTTCAATCTTCTGTACTCCCTCCCATCAGGTATTCATACACATTGATAAGAGGCCCCTGAGTCTTTAATTGGAACCAGTGGAACCACTGTAGCCATTGGTTCCCACCAATGGGACCAGCAAAATTTAAAAAAAAAAAGAAAAAGAAGAAAGAGGAAGGAAAAAAGAAAATAGAAAAGAGAAAGAAAAAAGAAACAAAGAAGTAAGAAGGCAGAAGACAAAAGACAATAGAAAAAATCTCATTCTTTTTATTGTGTGAGCTTCTAAGTGTGTTTCTAATTAAAGCTCATTGTCAAGGATATTTTTAGCTTGTACCTTGAAGCTGCAGATACAAAGACAAAGTAATCTTCACATTTATCTGTTCTTTGATACCAGGTTTTAGCAGGAGAGGGTCAAGGTACTTTTATAGAAACTGAATTTAAAAATTGGGCTAATTCTGGAGTCTGGATATTAATATTAGAAAGAAGTGTGCGTTGATAAAATGATTCATCAACTATAATGCAGTGGAAATCTATCAAGAAAACATTAATTTCTTGGACTGAGAAATCAAAAAAAGCTTGTCTAGAAGCCAGGACCTTTCTCTGCATGAGTCCCAGTCATAAGGGCACCTCCTGTCACTTTGAAGCACCCACACTAAACACACAGCTTTGGGGCAACTTCACAACCTCGCACAGTGCTGTCATCTTAGGATCTGCCATTCATAAGAAATTGAGCCCCATGGGCTCCGGTCCACCAGCAATACAGCAAAAACCCAAATAAACACACACAAACAGGCACATGCTCAAAACAGGCCTCTTTCTAATACAGGGCAGCCCCCACCTTCTACATCACAGTGAGTATCTGCAGGTAGGAAAAAGCCATAGAGGCTCTCCCTTCCCCAAGTCCTACCACCCATGTGACAGCATGGTCCCTCTAACCCACCTCGAGAGACTACTGTGACCTGGGATCTCGGATGGCACTATCTCACATTGCATCGGTCAAGTGCTTCATCTGAAATTAAATTTAAGCAACGAGAGAAGTGAAACCTGGAAATGAATCACTTCTGTTTTCCTGAGCAGCACGACTGGTTGCCATGGCTCCAAAGGCTAAAATTGGACCATGCCTGTTCAGATGAGAGGGAGGTGGATCTTCTGAGCTGTACCTAACCCTACTGCCTGGGTTAGGACTGGTACGCAAACCAGTCTCTTCCATTTTCACCGGTGGTGGGAAAGGTGCGGTGCTGATTCGGCTTCAGGTGGGCTCAGCGCGGGCAGGAGAGCCTGCCCTTGCCACGAGACACCTCCGATGCATCAGCTCTTCTCCTGCCTGCTTCGAGCTGCAGCTGAAGACTGTGCCTGAGGATGGTGTGAGCAGGAGGAACAGAGATTTATCCCCAAAGGCACTCAGAGGTGGGGAACGGCCCTGCCTGCAGGGAGTGACTAATAACCGAGGAGGCTTGGGGCCATACATAGCTATGTCAGAGACAGTCACTCAGGTCTCCCTTTACAGTCAGTGCAGAAAAACAAAGAGAATAATTTGCCCAACTTATTTGAGAAGTCTGGTTCAGGGTGAGGTGCACTGCACGGTCCAGGTTGGTCAGGTGAGTCCCACTGGAGGTTGTCACTTGGCTGTGCAAGCTTTTACCCCTGGGATGGACTGACTCGGCAAAGAGACAGGTCCAAACCTCCTCAGAGTAGGAGTGAGTGAATTCCCCCTGTGCTCTGGCATCAGCTCAGGTCATTTGCACCTGCCCTCCCCATACCTGACCAGGACACCTACTCCCTACCATGCCTCACCACCTCCTAGATCCTGGGAATGTGGAGCTCCCTTTCCTACAGGGCTGTTTTCCTTAAGCAAGCTCTGAGCTTTGCACGAGTCTGCTATTTTCTAACACTCAGCTTACGGGGACCAGTTACCAATTACTGCAATAAAAATGACTCACAGGAGCTCCCAGAATTTAAGGGCCTTTTTTTCAGGGATGATTTTTTTTTTTATTTTCCAAATTAGGATAGTCAACATACCTATAGGTATTGGTGATGAATGAGAAGGCATCTCCATGAATCTACATGCTAAGTAAATAAAACCAGAGACAAGATTTCTTGCTTCCCCAAAGCCATTATATCTGTCTTGCGCCATTGTGAGTGGCTAAAGCATCAAAAGGTAATGGAAACAGAGAGCATAGTCTGCTAAACATTTTTGCTTCCACATGAAAAAAAGCACTGCTCTCCTAACCAGCTCCACCAAGGACAGGAAATGTGGTTATCTGAACTGAAACCACTTTGGACTTACCCCTGCTGTTTCTTTGCCAAGTATTGCCCCAGCCCTTTCCTGGTTCATGTTCAGCTGAAGCCAGACAGGACAGGTCTTGATGAGTTTATCAAGGATGCTGATCCCTGGAAGCGGGAGGCAGTTTCGCAGGGCAGTGGCCTGACAGAGATGTGTCTCTTTTCCCTCTTCGCTCGTATCTCTGACTGGCCTGAAACACAGCAAGGGAGTCCCTTGTAAGAATATCTGCAAATGGGAAACTTGGGGGGAGTAAGGACTGTAAATGCAAACACACAGGCACACACAGAGGCACTTACACACCAGGAGAGTTCCTCGAGGCGCGTCAGACCACAGACACCTGGCTATGACAGATGCAAACTGGGTGCACAGGCCTCGACAGACACATGTGCCCCGTCCTAAGGACTATGGCCTCACGCTAATGATGCACACCTGGGTTTCAGACCACAGGCCTGCAGGGTGCTTTGCGCTGAGGTCTGTTGGTTTCCGCTCATCTATCTATGTTGCCTAAGCACAGGTACCCAGAGACAGAGGTAAGGGATGCACAGAGGCAGCCGGTGCTGCAGAGGGTAGAGCATGCCTGTCCCCTGGACCCCATCCTCCAGCTGAAGGGTCAGAGCAATGTTTCATGGCTTCAAAGGGAGCGACGTGGCAGAGGAAAGGGGCCACAGACCTTGCCAGCAGCCAGGAATACACACACGCGCAGCCACAGTGTGCGTCTGAGGTGTGCGGGGGCCAGGCAGCCTGCAGCTCACCATGTAGCCGTGCCACTGTCAGCACTTCTCTGATCACACAGGAGCTGTGATGGGCACCCGTGTGGTATCTCGCCCTGCTCTCAGAGCCCCTCGGAGGAAGCCTGCCAGCAGCAGCCAGGGCACCATCAGCTGCTCTCATGTTTCGGCAGCCACCCTCTGTGCCCAGCCTAGGTAGTCTGCAAAAAGGCATACTAAGACGCCTCGCTGTTTAAAAATAACACCAAGCATGCCCTGTTCACCACTGACGAGTCTGCACGGGTGCTGGTGGTTGCAGAGGTGGACGCTCCTCCACCGCTGCACCCAGGGAGTGGGTGATCATGGGGAGGGGGAAATCCTCCACCTCTGTTGTCACTCACAGAGTACAGGAGGAGGAGGAGGAGGAGGAGGTGTTAGGATGCAGTCAGCAGCAAGTTATTCACTACAGAAGAGGTATCTTTGCTGATTCCCAAAGGCTGATCTTCAGCAGCAGAATAATTCAGGGTGCTGCCCTGAAAAGAGCCCTAGATTGCTCAGCATGACACAGCAAGTCCTGCAGGACAAGCCTCAAAGGACACAGACATAGCAAACCCTTTCCCTGCGCCAAGGCGGGGGAATGGGAGGGAGCACAGGAAACGTGGAGAAACACCAGAGGGACCTTCAGGAGGGAGGAAATGAAGACTTGATTTCCCTCTTTTTTCCTGCCACATTTGTTATTTTGGTCAGTGCTAAAGACATAATTGGAAGCTCCAAAAAGATGCATGGGGAGATGCTGAGTCAGAAGAGAGGGGCCATCCTGCAGCACTACATGTTAGCAATGCCCAGTCGCACCTTATGTCTCAGACCTTATTAGCTGTACAAGACATAAGAATACTGAAATTATGCTGTTGAGAATATTAAAGATCTGGCACACACTCTCCTTTATATTCCTGGTCTGATCAGAGACACAAAGAACTAATTCTATTTATTTTTAGTCCCTGCAGTCTAATGGTAGACTGGTATTAAATGCTGGTTTCTAGCTATGGCGCTGATTCAACAAAGTATTTATACACGTGCTTAGCACTGCAGTCAGTGGAAATACTTGTGCTGAAAGATCTGGTTGTAACAGCTCTACTGGGTAAGGCTATAGACTCATGGATACGGGCTTGTCATTCATTTGATTAATTGGTTTTAAAAGTAAAGAAAATGTAGGAGAACATACACAATATACATTTTTCTGCACCAGTTTTGCTGCTTAGATATCAGAGCTGAAAAGAGGAGGACTCTCACTTTTGATTTGGCCTTATTTCAATTCTTTTTCCTTTTATTTTTAAAGATACAGATCTTAAAGGAGTACATTTCAAATAAGGTCAGACTTAAAACTACTGAAAGAGAGTCCCTTCAAAGGCCTAACCTAACACAGCATGCCTATCCCAAAAGTTAGGTTTTACAAAAATAGCCTTTCAAATCCCAAAACCAACAGTGAGATTTTATTTTTAGTAGGATTTTTTCTTTTGCAACCCTACAGAGACAGCTTCCTTAGAAAATACATGTTCCTCTGCAGTCCCAGTTGCTGATTCAGGGTATTAGTCCACAGAATCTTGTTTTTAATCAATCAATCCATTTTCGACATCATGACCAAGACAGTAAGAATAAGAGAACTGTGCTTAAAAAAGCAAATAGAAATAAGTGAAACACTGTATCTTCACTTGTGATAAAAGCCCAGCTTGTCACACAGGTGAGGAAATTTCTTTCAGATGCAACAGCATATGATTTTAATCAGTATCATCTGAACATATAGAGTAAAACAGTGGAGGACAGCTGTTGGAAGTTAACCTGATTCATCTCTCGGTCACTTTCTTTACAGAAACCAAAAGAAATGCCTAGTAACCATGTGAAAGGAAAACGTGTGTTGGATGGCAACATTCACACTCGGTAATGGGAAAGAAGTAATGAGCCGAAGGAAAAGAAAGGTGAGTTATAATGAAATGTTCCATAACACTGTTAGCAAAAGCTACTCCCCAAATTAGTCACACAAGCATGAATTTGATCTTGCCAATGATGTATGAAACCTAGATCAAAAGGAGGCCAATGCTGATAATGTCTTGCTGTGGCACCAGAAGGTGACATGCATTGCAATAGCTCCAGTGATGCTGAACTTCGTTACCCATTAATTATATAAGGCGAAAAGAGCCAGCAAAGCACTGATGCTCAGGAATCCCACTGCCTGGAGGGAAACGAGGGACACCAACAAAGACAAGGAAGTAACACAAAGCAGCTTGGACCTGGTGAGCACCAGGCTGGCACGGTGTTCCCCATGGGGGAACCCAGCCTTGACGCAGGCAGAGGCACCCAGCCCTTTTCTCCCTCTGACAGCCATGTCGTCTGGATGGAGCCCTGCTCACAGCAGCAGTGCGGGTTTGGCAACAAGAACGACAGACTCGTGAAGAAAAGTAACAGAACTGACCTTCCAATGCATGTGGCTGCATTTAGGGCCCATTGCCTAAGTTTTGGAGAATGGATGAAAAACAGAAAATCATTCCAAACTTAGACATACAAGATAAAAAGCAAAGAGTCTGAAAATATTTGTCTTAATGGAAACATCTCATGATTTGAGTGTGTGGGCTCTTTCAGTGCAGATGATTAAGGGCAGTGGATGAGGCTTTCTGGCAGAACAGGAACCCAGCATTTTAGGGGCCCTCAGGGATAAGACCCCTGCTGTGGGGTATCCTCCCCTCAAAAGCCAGCCCAGAAGAAACTAAGCAGGCTATTGTACCTGTACGGAGGGAGGAAAGGACAGCTCAGCAGAAGGGGACGCTTTGATAAAAAGGCAAGAAGACTCATTAATGGGATCATATTAAAACAGGGGAATGTTAGGCTAGATGCTTCCTGGCAGGGAGTTATAACAGATGATGGGTAAGTTCCTGAGAGAAGGGGAAGAGGACTGCATTGCCCAAACCTCTTAAAATGCCATGTTTAGAGCAGTAGCAAACACTTCATTGAGTCAAATCCTGTACTGGCTAAGAAATGGGAGTGAATGACCTAACGGACCTTTTCCAGCTGTAATGCTGTGACCCATGACACACCAGTTGACGCAGTTATGGCACTGATGCTTGACTTCTTTCCTGGGCACAGCTGTCACAAAGATCCAGATGCTGGGCTGTGGGACTGCTTAATCCAGCAATTTAATCTGACTCCACAGTAGCTCTGTAGCTGCAGAGAGAAGGGAGCCCAAGCAGCTCCCTGGGTTCTTGCTGTGCTGCCAGCTGAAGGGATTTGCGGGGCCACCGTGGTGAGCAGCTGGCCTTTGCTATTTTGCTCACTCAGAATTCACGCATCAGATGATTTCTAAGCTCACAGTTTTCAGAAATAACATGCAACTCTCTCCTCCTTCTCCCACAGTCCTGCATAACCCTTTGACTGATCCAGGCAGGTGGTCATTTTTGTTAAGTGTGATGCAAAGCGCAAAAGCCGGCCCTAGAGCTACCTGCCTTTCATTTCTTTTATTGAGTTCTTACTGCAAGGTACTTTTAAATCCTGCAGCCGCTCTGCTAAATTGAACTCACCTGGGATGCAGGGAGCTGTGTGCTGCATACTGACTGGCAACGCAGGCTAATTAACTGCACAGTGATTACATTCACACACCTGCCTCCATTTGGCAGAAGGTATCAGGTTGCTTGTTGGAAGTAATAATAAGGACAATGGTGATTTGAATTATTGCAGAGTGACTGTACACTGAAGTAATGACACCACCATGACTCATTGCTTTAGAAATGAAGAGTCACACTTGGCAGCTGAATATTCCCAGAAATCATCAGAACTGCAAGGGGATGTAATCCACTGAATTTCATGCAGGTGCAGGCCTGGGCATACCTTTGCAAGGGACTTCAGAAATAATGCCACAAACTTGCTGACACTAAGGGCTTCCTGGCTGTACTGTATAGGCCTGGTTACTCTGAGTTTCCCCAAGGCAGCTGAGACACAGAAATTGTGTGCAACAGCAGCAGGGACTGTCAGATGAATTCTTCACTCCTGCACATCTGTAGCTTCTGCCTGTCACCAGACCAGATCTGAGAAGATGCATCAGGTGTTATTAAATCTGAGTCTTAAATCGGAAAGCAAATGCTCTGTAGTGCACTGATAAGTAAAGACTGAGGGCCTTAGCATTGTTTAAATAGATGAGCTGTAAGAATTAGGAGCTAGTTTTTTATTATTATGTTTTATTGCTTTTATTTCTCCCCCTGAGTATTAGAAGACATCAAGAGAGAGCAAGAGCAAGGCTTTGTTGTGCTGTCCTCAAGGAAAGAGGTACTCTGGTATGTTTATATTTGTAGCAGAGCAGGCACCACAGGTCTTAAAATGTGTGCCAGCTGGCTTGCTACTGAGGGAGGAAGATGGACAAGTGGCCATAAACTCCATGTGCCAGGTGAAGAGCAACTTTTTGCACCAAAGCCACCTGGTACCTGAAGGGATACCATTCAGGACAAGCCAGCTTGTGTTTGAAGCTCACATGTGGAAACCCTTCAAGGACAGCAACACAGTTTACAAGGAGCACATGAAGCAGGAGGAAAAGATAGATGCTCCTGAAGCTGACACACCAGTCCTGGTGGAAGTAGATGGGCGATGCTGGTAACTTCTGTGGTTAAAAGAGAGAGTTGGGAGCATGGGGCCTCATGGAGATAGGTCAGATGACACTGCTAAGATTAAAAGACTGTCAGAAAACTCACAGCCCTGTTTTACATTCAGTGTTACAAGCAATCCAGTTGGACTTGGCTGCAGGGCTCTGTGCCACTGGTGATAGAGGCAGATCTCTGTATCCCTTTTTTTTCATAGCCGCCTTCCTGCTGAAAAGAGCATGAAGTTCTGAACCCAGCACACTGAAGAAGGAATGATCAGAATTACATGAATAGCAGCAAAGGAAGTGCAACAAGGTTTCATCAGTTAAGACCATTGCTACATGCACAGCTATGTATGCTTTCCTTGGTTTGATATCACATCTGATTAGGTGGACACATTAAAAATCTTTGTTCAGACACATGTGAATTCACGTGCTGTTACTTTCAGTTCACTGGGAGTGAAGTTATGCAGTGCCCCAGCTAGAGGACATCAAGCTTCATTTTGTTTCCTTCTTAGATGTGGTCATTTTTCAATGCCTTCTCATTACTCTCATAAGCTAGCCCATCTTTGCTCACTTGATCAACTCAGATCAAACTAATCCAAGATGGAGAAGAAGGATTCATTTACTTTCTGGACCTGGCTTGAGTCACCTTGCTGGATTTTCATTTCTTTCTTCCAACAGGTGGTGGAACTGAGGCACTGCACCCAACTTAGCTACAGGGAGAGAGCTCTGTCATCTGTAAACTTCTTGAATCATTTCATCATAAAACAGAGTATTAGGAAGATGAGAAGGCAGCAAAGTGACACATGGAAAAACCCACAGCACAACAGCTAACTTTGTGCACCAAATGTTAAGACTGCCCCCCAGAAAATTCAGGCTTTAATAAATGTTTTTTCATAATAGAGCCAAGAGATCTGACAAAAATCAAACCAACAGGAAAAAAACACAATGAAAAACCCAAAAAGCAGAAAGAGAAGAAAGTTCTTGAGGTCTTCAGAGATCACACCCAACTGATTGCCACCCTTTAGTCAGAAATAAAAACCAAATTTCTTGTTGTCTGACAGGCGAAAAGAAAGGGAAAAGATGTAAGGTGTTAAGCCATGGGAGCCTCCTGCATTGTAAGGTTCTCAGATGTAGAGAAAAATTGGATAATGGAAGTGACATGATCGGCTCAGTGTGTCCCATGAGGCAGGCTTGCCTGTTCAGTAGTCCTTCCTACCTCGCAGAATGCTTGTGTTACTGGTCCACCTTGGTGACAAATGCATAGCTCAGGAAGTTGTGCTTCTCAAACTGTGGTCTGCGGACAACCTGTGGTTGGCAGAGAACTTCCTCTTGCTCACTGCTCTCCTTGTTTCCACTCTACTTTTATGTCCACCCTACATCTGTTTGGTCTTTGATCTACAGTTGATACTCGGTCTTTCCACTCAGCCTGGAAAGCACCATGCTTAATAGCCAAGGCAGCAGCTGTTCCAGTTGCCAAAAGGTAAGGCAAACCAAGGGTCTCCCAAATACCCTGACACCTCACAGCTCAGCAAACCTCTCTGTTCCTCACATACTCCACTTTCTGTTACAGGGACCCACAATTTCAACAGTGCAGTTTTGCACCCTTTAATTGAAGGCTCACTTCTGTGAGCTTTTCTGTACCTGCCAGGGATTTCCAAACTGCCCGCCTCTGTGAAGGCTAGCAGGGGCTTGCGCACACAGACTGCGGGCATCCACATCTCCCCAGCTGGACCCTGACTGCCTCTGTTCGCATATGTTTGCCACAGTGGAGCAAGTCATCACCCTGTGTGGGAGCTCCACTAATGGGCACAGAGGGATCAGTTGTGGGACAGTTCATCTGCCCTTAAATCACTTACCAGCTTACCAAGCCCTCACCTCCCTGGTCACAGAAACCAAGGGAGGAAATCACAAAGATGAGCAAGTGCTATTATACTCCTTGGGGGGAAGGGTGTAATGGCCACTTGTGCAGATGGAAGAATGCTAATTCACGTATCGATCTATTAAGTGGCCACAGTTTTCTGCTCACATATGACACCAGATTGCTGTCTTACACAGTATAGGGCTCCATTTGAAGGTCTGATAGACCAGCATCACACTGAAGTAACGGTGTGGACTTGTACTGCTGCCTGCAGAGCACAGCAAGGATAGCTGAACTAGCTTTAAGGATGTTAGCTGAGCCACAGGAGTAAGCTCTATGCAAAAACTCGGAGCTTGCTGGCAGAATAACTTAGCTTGTGCTAAGTTGTGGTGCCCTGGCTGCTGCTGTTACCAGGTTTAAAGCCAACGAATTTATTTTTCCTCATTACTGCCATCACGCAGTCAAAGGGCCTGACCTCAGCTTATCCGGATTTTGAACTGAGCAGAATCTTGCCTCCATTCAAAGGTTAGGAGTCAGGTCAGCTCTGACGAAGCCTTGCTGGATGGGAACTACTGATGTTGGGAGGGACATGTAACCACTGTCACTCATCAGAGCGCAAGCCCGGTGATTAAGGCTAATGATCGTTCTCTAACAGCATAAGCAGCAGGGCCAAGTCACTAAGGAGTGGAGAAGGAGGGGGTGCTTGCAGTGCTTCCCGTAAACCACCCAACCACAGCAGCTGTGTTACCTGCTTGGGTTTCTGCTCTAGTCACTCAGAGAGAGCTCCCATTGCAGGGATGCCCATCTCCGATGTTAGGGGCCAGCTCTCAGCTCCTCTAGAAGAGCTGCTCTTCCTCCTGAATTAGTCAAGCTTAGTTGTAAGTGCCTACAGTGAAGCAGTGGCAATACCCCTGTCAAAGCCTCTTGTCTGAGCCTGTCAACAATCTTTCAGCACAGGAGTGCTCTCAAGGAGCAGGGAGGTGCAACTAAACGTTTATTGAGTTCCTAGCTTCACTATGTTTCCTAGGTTCATTAGGTCTGTCCCCCCATTTACATACACAAAGGTATGTATATTATAAAGAATTGCATATGCATAAAAACCCCAAACAAAATACAAGGTAATTCACATTACTGCTAGTACTCAGGTCAGCTCTGCTTACAAACAAGCCTTCTCACACTCACAGCCATGACACAGGCAGAAATAAGATAAAGAACAAACATTGAAAATTCCCTGAAGGAAGAGGCCTTCTTTCAAAGCCCTTTTTTTTCTCCAGTCTAGCTGTTTCCTGCATTCAGTAACGCAGAAGTTAATGCAGATGGTGTATGCTGCCTATGGCCCCACAGTGGACTTGGGCTACTGTATCCTGCTGGTGTAACATGACTTGGCTTGTATTCACCTCACAAATTATACTGCTATCTTTGTGTAACCTTGCACATATATATTTTGCATTCAGCAATTTGTCTCAAAATATCTTATCAACCATCCTTCTCTTTTTACTCAGTCAAAACTTAACTTTTGCAAGTCAAAACCACTTTGCAAGTTTTATTAGCCTACTCCCTTACTAACAACAGACAGTTGCTGCGTTAAAGGTAAGCCCTTCTCCCCCATATTCATAATGAGAGCTTTTCAGGTCATTTGTCCTTTGCCTATTTCAAACCCTAATTATTCTCTTAGGAATTTCAGCATATCAGCAAAACTAAAGAATTTTGTGTGCAGGCAAGAAAGGATAATTTATAATTCTGCAAGGCCCTTTCATGGCAAAGAAGAGAGCTTCTGAAACACACGCCTAGCCAGAAGTCATCTCTGGCAAGGTCAGAGAAGCCAAAGAAAGCAGATTTTTCCTTAACAAAAAGCTGCAAAAGTGTTTGCTGGATAATTCTACCGTAACTTCTCTGGAAAGGCTTGTGAGGTGCAGGAACCAGAAGCAAATGTTTGGAAGAAGAGAAACAATTTCCTAAGCTATAAAAACATCAGAAAACAGATGGGTTCGTTCTGTGCCTTTGAAAAACACCTGAAGCATTAGAAGCCCAGAGCATCCCTGTTTTGACTGGAGAGCCAGAACTATTGACAGAGGTTTTGCCCTTTCCCAGCTCATCTGGCCAGGAAGGAAGACAGGAATGAAAGCCTCAGGAATGCTTTTCTCTATTGTACTCACTTAATAAAGAGAGGAAAGGGAAACAGAAAATAAAGGGGAGGGAGAAATTCCCAAATTTAAACTTCATTAAGAATATACTGCAGTTTTGCTTAAATAAAACCATTCTGTTTCAAACCCTATATATTATAAAATATTTGAATCGGCATGTCATGTCAGAGCCAAAACCCTGAGCAAAATATTAAGAGAAAATTCAGACTAGTTATAAAAAGCAATGTCTTTCCTCACCCTGTGAGTGAATTTAGTGTAGACATACGAGACACACAAGATACGAGGTGCTAACCACACAGACTTGCATAAAGCTGAGCAGTCTTCCCCTCTTCAAAAAAATACCTGCAAACGCTTATCTCAGTCATGATTTGCAACTAGAAATGGCCATTTTGCCAACGGAAATAAATCCATTGAACTTTCATGCTGCGGTATCTCAAGGAGCAGAGCACGGGCCTTCAGAGGTCCCCCCTCTCATGAAGGCAACATGCAAAGGGTCTTCAAACCAGTCACTCAGTCTCTGGTCTGCAGACTTGTGTGCAGACACACAAATATTCATATTTTGGGTAAGATTTCCTTCCAATGTCAGTGTGAACGCATTTCAATACATGGTGCTGTTAGTAAAAAAAAAATAATCTAAATCTAAACCTACTCTTTGTCTGCCATCCTTAAGCCTCACTCCAGCAACTTCATAATCCCCATATTTAATTTTGATTAGGCATTGGAGAAATTTGTTTATTTCTTGCTTTATGACCTGATAGGATCCCTGCCTGCATTCACAGTGAGGCAAGGTTAGAGATCTGCATTCCTGGGGGAAGGAGAGGAAGAAGAAAAAAGGCTTGTTGGGATATTTTAGGGATATGGAAAGGTGGTGAAAGGGCATGGTCCCCTGCCACAAGGATGAGGGAGGTGTTCTAGTTTGCTGGGCTAAGTTGAGCAACCTGCCCCGTGGGTGGGCATGGCCCTCATTTTCCTGTGCTGGTGGGACAGCCTGGGGCCAAAGAACTCGTTAGTGGAGCAGTGTCAGAAACTGCTGAAATGTCCCTGCGGTGGCTGGGAGCTCAGCATGTGACTACAAAAACTGCCAGGCAGCAAGGCAAGTCTGTCAGCTCCTGCAGAGCCAGCTAAACCATTGCTGGGACCTCAAGCTCGTTCATTTAACAGCGTTTATGGTCACTTGGTCACCAGGGCTACGATGTAAGTAAATCACAGGCCAAAGGCTCTGGGTTCACAGCAGTTTAAGACAATCCATAACATGGCTGCCTTGGTCATGTCCTCCCCAAAACACCAGTGCTGTACCCACCCCCACCTCCAGGATGCCACTGCTTGTCTGACCTTGGGGCTATCTGAATCAGGGGGTGGGAGGGTGGAAGAAGGTTTGTGCTGGACATAGCTCTCTGGCCTGGCTCCCTGCTCAGTTTGGTAAGGCATGAACAAATATTTGACTTGGATTCAGCCCACTGGCACCAGTCACCCTGAATTACTCCCTGGAGCTGCTTCTTCTCCAGTAAGACCAGAGATCCTCATGGGTACACAGGTTCCTAAATGGGACACAACAATTAAACACCTAAAATTAGGCAGGGTGAATCCAGGCTAGATCTAGATAGCAAAGGGAGATGCCAGAATGCCAGTCCGAGGGACTAACCCCTACCATCCATCCCTATCACAGGCTGGTCTTCACAGTGCCTCTCAGGCAATCTCTACCACAGTTTCCCAGCCCAAGAGGACCCATCCCTACTGGGAGGGTAACAGTCACTTTCCCTTCTGGCTGGAAAGGTCACCAATGAGATCCAGTCTAAAACTAACTAACTTCTAATCCTTAGAAAGGATTAGAACGGAAATTCAGTACAGAATTACACCAAAATGTCCCGTGTTACATATTTGTCCTCTGGACAGAAAGGAAAGTCATCCAAAGTGAAGCTCTTTCCCATCTGCTGATTCAGCAGGAGAAGATCTGAGCTTTGCCTGGTTTCTGGTTTTTTGTGGGGTATCAGGAGTGACAAATTCCTTGGAGAGAACTCATGGGGAAAAAAAAGGAGAGAGAGAAGAGAGAGAAAAATTCTTGGCAGGCAAGATGAAAGTCTGGGCCAGGTCCCAGGCTGTCGTTTAGCCAAATATGTGGGAGAACCTTCTTTTGCCTAGAAGTCTGCTAGCAATTTGCAGAACAGTGTTGCAGGTAGCCAGCAGAGCTGTCAGTCTACAGACTCAGCTATTTTTTTGGTCTCTCTTTGTTTCCTTGGTGAATTTTCCCCAAGCAGCACAAAATGTAATCCAGTACACAAGAGGCTGCAGCTGCTCCCAGTTCTGCCCAACAGCTGCTTTTACAAAACAGAGGCTTCAAAAGACTGGCTTTCTCCAGAGGGCCACTGGAGGGGTGCACCTGAGCTGTGTGGATTCCCTAGATTTGGCAAGGTTTTCCCAGCATCCAAAAGGCTGTATGTATTCAGTTGGTTTCAACAAAGCACTTGAAATTCCCCAACAATTCATTAGCCTTGCAAAAGCAAATAGAAAGTACTAATTAACATGGTCAGGAGATAATTTCAAGCAGTAAGACAGGTCTTTCAACCCCACCAGGAACAGTGTTGATCCACAGACCCCAACAAGTCACACAGAGCAAATACCAGCAGCCCCAGCCCTTGCAGCACCATTATCTAAGCCAGAAATGCAGCCCTGCCTCAGAGAACAACTCCCAGGGTGTGGTTTCACGTTCATCCTAATCCAGGGCAATGGCAGGATACTGCTGAAAGGGCAGTCCCCTGACCCCACTTGCACACACTCCCAACACTTCACTTTCGCTGCTTCTCTTGCTTCAGCTGTAGAGGCTATGTGAACACTGAGGACGCTGGTTCAGCTCCCTAATCCAGCAGGGAACTCATCCACCAAAAAGAAAAGGCTTTCTGAGAACTAGATTCTGTTCCTGGCATCACCCCAAACCTAAAGCATGGTCTGGGGCAAGGCCAGGGTTTAACTACTTAACAAGGATCCAGGGGATTGGGCTACAAAGTAAGTAACTATAATCAAATCAGCTCCACGAGCTCGTGCCTCAGTTTCCTTTACTACAGTGGCAGAAGTAGGTAACTGCCTTCAGCTGGTTGTTGGGAGGCTTAATATTTATGAAACACCCAGAGATCCTCTCATACATACAAGGGCTTTATATTAATCATACAATGTTATTATGATTAGTGAAAACACCTTCTCCCTTTTAAAGGTACCAATAACGTAGAAAACAGAAATACTTTACTCAGATACAAATATATTCCCCGCTTAGCAGAAAGATGATGGAAAGTCTGGGAAAGGCACACTGAGATATGCATGTATATATTCATCTATGTGAAAAGAGCTGCATTCCATAGTACTCCCTGGCTTGCATGCATCTAATAGAATCTCTATTTAGGAAAACGTGACTAGCATAGCCAGCTATGCAATGCTCACATCTGCTAATCCTTTGCTGCTCAAGCAATCATCTTCACTTGCAAAAAGATTTATACTATTTTGGGTACAGGCGAAGAGGAGCTAAGTGCTCCAAACCTCTCACAGCTGGTATCTTGAGGGAAGGATTGCCTTAATATTCTCACTCCAGCAGGGTACACTGATGCAGGGATGTAATTTCTGGAGGTGGGTAGAATTACTTTAGATAGCTCAGAGAGGTACAACAGAGGAAAGGCTTCAGCTACAATATTTACCATACTGGGTGATACCTGTAGCTTTATTATATTTGCACAGCTTAAATACCACTGCTTGCTTGACCACAGCTGCTTTGCAGTGCTGTTTTATCGTGTACTTTCACACACATACACGTACCCCCACAAACTTCACAGTTAAAAACACCAGCTGAAAGCTTGCCTTGCCTCTCTGAGAAGCAAGCACCTGACAACCTGGGATGGATTCTGAACTCAGCCCCTCTCTAACTCTGGAGAGTTAGTCCGGACTGACACCAGCATGTAGCTCCAACTCAGCCATGTGCATATTTGTGTTTTAGGGATTCCCTCTGTCAGGGGGGAGAGTGGGGTTGGCACATGTGTTCCTACATTGTAAGAGCAGATCATGGATGCCAAACAGAGTGGTGGAGGGAGAGTGGGGTGCCAAGGGTCTTTGCAGAAAATGCAGTGTACACACAAGTAACTTTGTGTAACAGCCCCAGGCCCCTCCACAGCAGATGGGGTGCAACCATTGAACAAGGACAACACTTCTCTACCCTGCATACCACAGGCAGCCCTCTCTGGCAAGGAAGTATAGAAATGGTTTGACAGCCAGGTTTTAACCCCTGCAGATGCCGTGCACCATTTTTGGTGGATAATTCCTGTGGATGCTTGCCTGCCTGTTCAGCTGTCTTCTCACTGCTGCTTCTTTTTGTGCAGCTAGATCAATGCCAGAGCCTGGGTGTGCCCAGCACCCTTACATCTCCCACTTCGGAGTATAGATGTGTCCTGCCCCTGTACTCATGAATTTCAGAGTTCTCCACTGCTGGCGGGCCCTCCTAGAAAAGCTGCTCACCCTCATTCAAGTGGTGTGCATGCAGGACTGGACTCAGTAATATATACCTCCTCAAGTACTTTGCTCTTCAAATTCATGGGCAGCCCCTGTTGATTTCACCCCACAAATGCCATACTATGTCCCCTGCAGCCCATGACTAGTAATTCTAGTAAGCTGACCTAGCTTTGAACAAGTCCTACAGCTCTGATAACATAGTCAGTAACCCAGGCCATGCTCACTGGGGCTGTAAGGGCATTGCGTCCTCTCATTCAGCAAATTCTGGAGAAGAAAGCACCTTCATTAGATCTCTTATGTACCACCTGTGCCCAAATTTTAAGAAAGACATTTTCTTAGACAGGCAGACAAGCTGGAATGATATTAGAATATTGAAGCTGGAAGGTTTTTAGCATTATAAAATACCTAACAAGCACTCCAGACCCCTCCAGCTCAGACATAACGATCAAACAAATATTCACAGTGGCAAAAAAATCACTTACCTGTCCACATACAACCCCCCTAAAAGTTTGCAGAAATGTAACTGGGGAAATAAGAACTAGCAGAATTTTGATCTCTTAGTCCTCAAATTAAACATCCCATAGGAGCAAATTATTTCTCCTAAAATAGACTAATTAGTTGACCAGCAGAATTTCTGCTACACATCTCACCACCCTGAGAGACTGATGTTCGTATCTCCTCTGAAGAGAACAGTGATTTTCAAGCTCTTCTCCTCTAAACATCAATATCATCTTGCCTTTGCCACTGTAAAAACTTTTAACAAATTTCAGTTAATCAATTCTTATGTTGCTCCAGTGACTCTAGTGCTGCTACTCAATTATTCATATCTGTGACAACTGTGGTACAGGGAGAGTAAAATCAACAAGCACAAGGTCTTGGCTTTCCAGTTCATTTTTGAAAATAAGCACCATTTACTTAGGGGTCTACTTATTTACTTATCTGTATTGCAATAGCATCCCCAATCCTCCCCAAGGATAAGGGCATGTTCATTGCTGGAGAGGGCCCTTACCTCAAACTGGTTCAGAAATCCAATGTGCAGCTGTGGCAAATGGATGTGGCTGCAGCATCCTTGAGGAGAAATCCATGCACAACCTCACTGCCTGGGGGGCCAGCTCCGGTACGAACTGCCAGCCAGTCAAAACACCATGGATGAAGAAGTTGGATGAGGAGACAGGTGGATTTCGTACGTGGTTACCAGAAAAGTTACTCTGTAGGAACCAGAGCCAGCTGTGAGAGGTCACAGGAGCTCCTTGGAGTGTGCATGTAGTGGGGTGGGTGGACAGAAGTTGAATTAAAGACAACTGAGTGATTTAGTCTAGCTCCTACCTGGCTCTAGATGAGGATTTACTCTGGAGATTCCACTTTAGTTACTCACGGTGAAATACCTGCCCAACACCACAGAAAAAATTAATCTCAAAATTAGGATTAGGAAATAATCTAGGACACAGGCTGAATTGCAGACCATTGCTTAGACCAGTGCCTACTCTGAGATCCAAGAATTGCTACTTAATTGACTTTTTAGTATGACTTTGTGTTAACTGCTTCCACAGGTTCTTGAAGGCCTTCTTAAAGCTACTTTTCTGCAGTGAAACATAGTCTTCTTCCATTCTTGTTTTCTCAGTTTTGATCCATAACTATTCAGAAAGATAAATCTGAAGTCTTTGGTAGTATGAATACTTCAAACCTACAGAATATTATGCCTGTTTTTTTTTTTTTTTTTAAATGACCAAACATCTCAGGTTTGTAACTACTCCTGCTTTAATTCCTCCTATGTCTCTTCCATATAAGGCCCCAGATCAGCACAGTGATCTATGATCTAGTTGCTGCTCTGAACACCAGGGCTGCCCAGACCAGGTCCATCCTGGCACATCCCACCTCCTTTGACTGTAGGACCACCCTGTACTGATGATAATATGGCAAGAGGGATTATAACCCCTCCTTGGTCTTCTAAAGAACATGTGCTAAATGTGCTTCCCTCTGGTTCTTTCTAATTCTAAATCTCATAATGACTTCTTAAATACCCACATTCATCATCATTCATTTGTAATTCCTCACAAAGGGTAACCTAAACAATCACAAACATACGTACACCCTTCCCTACACAGGGGGAATATCTTTGTGATACTGTTGGGAAAGTGGGGTAAGTCTTTTGGGACATCACAGGGCTTCTGATGACCATACCTACCCTCTACTCACAGATCCATCTGCACTAGAATTTGGTCAGTCATTCCAAACAGCTGCCTTTTCTTTCTAATTACCTTTCCAAAGAACTATTTCTTTCTATTCCCAAAAGCAAAAACCCTCCTCCCTTCCAAAACTATAATGGCTAAAGGTCTGTGATGGACAATATTTTGTCCTAGTTTCAGTAAGACACTTCAGTTTCTGTGCTCTTTAGCAATCAAAGCAGGCAAGCATTTAAAACTCTGGGAAGTGAATCTTGCTGCAGCTTCTTTTTCTAATGGATTGGGTTTAGGTATTGGCTTTTACATCTATTTTTCAGGTCATTTTAGAGATCCTTCTGAGTCTCACAAGCCTATATTGTTGATCTCAGAGAAGCTGCCTATATATACTGATGGATGAGTTAAAATACAGTCCTACTATCATTTGGAAAAACGCTATAAAATAGATAACCTCTATGATATCTGGACTATGTACACATGGTTTGATAAGGGATGGAGGCAGTCCAAATTTGTGCCAGGCAACCCTCATAGCTACTCTCCAGGACACACTGTTCTACACGTATACCTGTACACACAGAGCAAGAAAGATGCATGCATACATGTGTGTACATTTTTCAGCCTATGCTGCCTCTAGGTTTGAAAGTCAACAATACAAACCAGCACATAGCCATTTAGGACAAGAAGTGAAAAAACTGTATTTAGCTGAACCTGTAATAGAAAGGAGATGAGCAGAATATTGCTTATGTTTGTGTCCCCGTTGCTGTGAACATTGGTATGAGACTGTCTGTAATGATGATGAGTTCTCTACTCAAGGGCAATATTCCCAGTGTGGTCTACCCTCTGGCAAACAAAGGGACTGTTGCCTTCTGTGCTACCACCAGTATCACTGCACAATGTGCTCAAAGCGTCTGTTATGTTTGGTGAGTACTCACTGAGAAGTGCTAGAAAGACCACATGACAAGTCAGTGTGGTTGTAAACATGCTTTTCTGTTAAATGAATTTCAGGACATTATATGTCTCCTCTCTGGATGCATCAAATTCAGGTATCTTTGGAGAACACCTCCTTCTTTTTATCTTTACAGTAATATCCTGATCTTGGTGCATCCTGAGCACAGACATTTCCTTCCTGAGAAGCACCATCTCCCGGGACTGGAAAGTGTACCCCTTATCAGAGCTTGACAGACAGCAGAAAGATTTGATGACACTAATTTGTTTCCAGTTGCCTGAACTGTCCCTTCCCCACTTAAACACAGCATCTCACATGTTCTAGGTTGAGGTCTTCTTTGAGCAGTAGTTTGCATTGGGTCCAAGACCTCCTGAGGCCAACAGGACTTTTTCCACTGATTCAAATAAGCTTAGATTAAGTCCTTTACAAAGGACAGCTCTTGAGGAGTTTTTAAAAATCGTTTTCTTGGTTCAAACCTGTAAATGCTGGTATTAGCTTTATTTACCCCATTGCAGAGACAGATAGGTAGCCTGGGCAGAAAAGTCATTTGATAAGAAAGCTTTTGTGGCCAACAAGTATCTAAAACCTCCCATTCCAGCAGAAGTCATGGGTTTGATAGGGTGCTTACCAAAGCGGTTCTCTGGTCTGCTCTACACAGATCAGACTAGACAATCAAACCAGTCCCTTTTGAAGTTAAAATCTGTGAACCTATTAGAGTTGTTCAGTTTCCAGATTCCTACAGTGCTTGACCTCCTTATGTCTACATTCATTGCATGAAATCTGTCAACTGTGATCGTGGGTTTTGTACCAAAAAGACATTTCACTGAAAAGATGCACAATCATTACTTCATTAGGCAGCCTAGTGCCCCAGAAATGAGAACCACTGTAACCCATCCCAGCTACCTGAACTAGCCATTATTATCCCAAAGGACTATTTAATATTTGCATATTATGTCTCTGTCACAGCTCCTGTCTGCTCTTCTCATCATCTCCTCCATACATTTGCCAGATGTTGGAACGAAGGCATATACCTTTTCATGAAACCATGGTCACCAGGCTCAATCAGCTCACATTTCTCCAGATGTTTTGTGATCTCACCACTTATTAACGTTCCTAGGAGTTAGCCTCACTCTAGCTCAGAATTACTGGTTAAATTTCCCTGTTTCTGTACCAACCCATTTTGGAAGAATTTGATAAGATTGATTTCTATCCAGCCCCTAGCTACACTTCTCCCCACATTCCCCTCTGAGGAACTACTGATTCTGGAGGCAGATTTCTCCCCAGTGTCTTTCTGCTATTTCAGATGTGTAAGTCAGCAAAACCTCCTTACCGATTTGCTATATGCAGAATAGACCCTTCAGTCATTACTAGGAATGGATACATGGATACTTTCCAAGTTGCTAAGGTACTTTTATGAGAGTTTGCATTGTCATAGCTTCTGTGCATGTGAGTAAGCTTTCCCATTTAATTAATAACCTGAAGACTATGGTGAATGAAGGCGCAATCTCTGTAATTGCTCATGAAATTTTTGTGCACAGAATTTTAAAACCAGGTGCAAATTCTCCATTGGCAGCTTGTCTTATGTTACCATCTCTTTTGAAAGCTACCAATTTTATCTACACATACTTTGTGAAATTGACACCTAATTCAATGTGACCATAACAGGAAATTACCTAAAGATCACTTAGACACATTTCTAATTCTGTAATGTGTTGGAGGCCACAAGGTATGCATGTTGAAATGCAATTTTGAGGATCTTCAGCAATATTGTGGCATGTAAGCAGAGTTAAAATAGATTTTTTTTTAATACACAAGTTCCTTTATGAGTGGGAGATAGATTGAAAATAAAGACAATTAGTTAATGAAATAAAAGGCCATTCTGTTAAAATTGTTCAGATGCTCATAAACTTATGAAGAACACATGAATCATGCCCATTCATGCTTCAGTATTCCTGCAACCACTTGATTTATGATTTACAGTCCAAATCCAGGGCCTATGGCTTGTTTACTTTCTCCTGTAACTCTAAACTGAAAGCAAACCTTTGCAAGCATGTGGCTCATTTCAGACAAGCCGAGAAAGAGATAAGCAGTATAAATCTTTTGGTTTCTCAGTACTTGGCATCTTAACTATCATAATTGCAGGGAATATCTGCAAAGTGCAAATTCTTTGGATTACCATCTACTAAGTTCCACTTGCTGGTCTACAGGGATTGGATTCTTTCCTTTTTTCGTTATGGCTGTGTGATGTTTGCCTTTCAGTGTTTAACATTAAGTGGAACTGAGGAATTGTCCTTTGGGACAGGAGTGTCATTGTTCCACTTAATGTAAACAACTGAACAAGGCAAAAGCAGTGACAGTTGTAATGCAGGGTTCTCCCTGCATCCCCTGTACTCGACGTGCATATTTGGGAACAGTGCTATGGTGAAACTATAGCACACTAGCCTGTCAGCAGCAATTTTATCAAAGGGGACTGGCTTGCAGCACACTCAGTGACTGAAAATGCAAGTATCCCATATCCACCTATACACCTTCTCCTACTGCACCCATCACAGACACATCTGGGAGCTTTTATTTGTGGGAAACAGACTAAATGTGTCAGACAGATAAGAAACACTCTTAATATCTGGTATTATATGTTTTTCCAAGGGGGGTGACCAAAGGTTTCAGCAGCGATGTCATTTTCCCCCGATTGTTTTCAACAGGAAACAGAAACGCTCAGCTTCAGCATGGGCTTTATGACACAACCAAGCCTTGGGCGGATTCCAGCCTGATCCTGGAATCCCAGCAGCTGATTGACCTCCCAACCAAAACCTATTTCGTCTCCCACTATGTTTTCTTGGGGCTTGATCCTGCAAGGTGCAGCGTTTGTTGGCCAGGAGCAAGGAAAGCACATAGTTAGTCTTTTCCTAACAGAAAGCACATCTGAAGTCTCCTGGGAGTCTGTGGACAGGGTTGGTGCGTACCTTAGCGTGCTGAAGCTGGAGTGACCATCAGCTCATAGGGATGAGCCTTTATCCACTTATCAGCATTTCAGTAGAAACAAAGCAAGCCTCCCGGGAAAGATTTGTCACGTTTCCAAAAGCACGGAACTCCCTCATTCTGTCCTTTACCCTAAACTGCAGCTTGGAATTCATCCTTCTTTTTCCCTAAATAGCTAAGATCAAACTAAATAAAGGTATTGCAGTTTGTCTTCAGCTGGAACATGTTAGCTAAAGGAAATACTGTAAATTACAGTACAACCATGCCGCACCATTGTGATTGTGTAGCTGATAACTCAGCAGCCAGCTCGCAAATGCAGCTGAGAGCTCTTTGTTAAGTAGGAAAAGGAAAGCGACAGTTATTAAACATGAGCAGTCACTAAAGATTCAGGACTTACCCTGAGTCATCCCTGGCTCCCTTGTCTCCTGCTGATGTTTTCATTATTACAGCAAACTTTAAGACACTTTCTGTTTCACAGTGGCTTTAGAGTTCCTTGGTAAAGAAAGTAATTCCTTTCCATCGCTGAGCAGAACCTCCACATCCTTAAGTTTTGTACTGAAGATGATATTTCAAGGGGCGGCAGGGGGAGAATGTTTAAAACCAGCTTCAGGCTCAGTAGTATTGGAGGGCAGAGGACTAAACAAGCACTGAAATGAAAGCGAACTACCAAGAAGGTCTGATTTTAGCCTCTCTTATTTCTACTTCCTGTATTTATATGAACGGGGGATTTCAGGAAGAGGCAGTCTTTGGTGGTCAAGGGTGTGTGCGCGCGTGTGTGTGTTATAAAGCCATATTTAGTAGTGAAGGCAGGTTAACCTTATTCAAAAGAAGGGCCTGAGACTGTCAGCTTATTTGTTTCTCTAACTTAAGTAAGTTTTAGGGGAAATTGTTTTACAGACTACAGGTATATCAGAAGGCAACAGAGCATGGTGAACTTTGTAAAGGATTTTATAAGGCAGCAAGGCAGTAAGTCTCCGTCTGCAAATTCCTGAAGCATGTGTATTTCTATTGCTTAAGTAACTGGAACCAGATGGAGCTTGGAAACCTTTCTATTTACACAGGACCTGAGAAAATGAAATGTCTTAACACTGGCAGAGGACAGCTTTGCAAAAAAATTCCCAGTTAAAGTGAAAGCTAACGGTAAGGTTGTAAGACTGCTAGTAAATGAACAGCTATCCATGCTGTGAAGCTCCAGTCAGTCTCAGAGCACATTTGACCTGGAGTTACTTAAGTGGTCGAGTATTGTTTGCTCTACTGGAAACCCAACTGAATATAGACCAGCTGTGGAGGCTGGGGACTGACAGACGTGCTGTTTGACAGGGCTTGTGGCACTCCTATTTGGCAGCCCTATCATTCCAGAAATATTTGATGTTAGGAGAATACATAATGGAAAAAATAAGGCAGAAGTATGAAGCAGAGGCAGAGAAAAGCAATTGCATGGAATGGAGAGGGAGACAAATGTAACCTTTTGCCTCTTTTATCTTTAGAAGGAATTTCCCAGCTTTCTAAGAGTAAGTAGACTGTGCCATAAAGCCCACAGCAGAATTGGAAATGCCAGGCAGCTGCCAGTCTATCGGCATGAGGGAAACTAGACCTCAGTGTAGAATAGAGACAATTCTGCAGGCATTAAGCTATGGAGAGTCAGAGGGACCTTTATGATCATCAAGTCACACCTTCCATGTTACAGAAGACAAACTTTTCTCAGTTTTTTTGATCAAGCCTGGAACTTCTGTTGACATTAGAAAATTTATCTTCCAGCTTTTAGAAGGATTTCTCTCAGAAAATCAGAAAGACTGACTGAAAGGTGGCATGATGGAAAATTCACCACCCTTCTATGCAATGTGTCTTAGTGCTTAATTGTTGATGTTATTTAAATTCACACCTGATTTTTTGCCTTGACTTGTCTAGTTTTAAATTTTCAGCTACTGTATCTCATAACACTCTTTTCTACTAAATTAAGGAGCTCTTTGCTCCAATTCATGTAGTCATTTTCAGATGATGATAAACTCACTCAGTGAAGAATTTAGCCCTCTTAGGCAAACTGGTTTGCTGAGATTCACTCATCCCTCACTGCAGGCTTGTCAGATCTCAGCTCTGAATCATTCTGTTGGTTCTGGGCACAGAGGTCCAAGAAAAAAATATGCTCTATATTTGTTCACCAGCTGGGCATCTGTGAAATGCACCTTGGGTATTGGCATATGAACAATCTCCTAGATGCATCACACAAATTCAACTCTAGCCCAGGTTTTCGTTTCCCTCCACTGCAATTCAAGAGGGACCAGGCCCACTCAGAGTTTGCCCTTGCTTTGCTGGAAAATAAGTTTGCCGAGACAAAAAACTGTAAAGGTGTGCTGCTCTGCATGGACCTGCCCAGATGGGGGAAATCTGTGTTAACACAAATTTGCAGCCAACCTAAGCAAAGACCTAAGTTTCTGCAAATACAGAACATCAGTTTTCAGAGAGTGTTAGGCATTTCCAAAGATGTTGTTAGGGAAGAAGAAACAAAAGGACTAGAACTATCAAAAAGGCCCAGGAAAAAAATGGCAAAATTACAGAATACAAAAATCCGGTATTGTGGTGCTACTTCACTTTCACATGATTTGAGAGATGCTTATTTTTTGGTGTTTTTTTTTTTTTTTGTGAAATCTTTCACAATATTTGTAATTTAAAAAATGTAGAGTTTCAGGAATTTGAAGTTTTGAAATTCATTTTGTTAAAGATGTTGACCAAACTTCATGAAAAAATCTCATATTTTTCTCCAAAATGTTTAGTGATTTCTGCAACATAGTTAAGTATTTCTGTAATATATTTAAAATATGAAAACAAACACAAATTTTAACATAAGAAATTTTGTCTGAGCTTTGCTGGGTGTTTTTTTAAGCCAGAGATTTTAGAGGTTTAGAATGTGACACTGTGTTCTAGTATCAGGCTTTGGAAGTAAACAATTATACAAAAGTTAATTAACAAAATAATATCCAGTAACTGCAAAATGCCACTTCTCTGTGATACATCCAAGCCAGATGGGGGAATTCTTGTCTTTTCTAGGACTAATTCACCCTTTCCATCTTAAGCCACAACATGTTGCAGCCCTTTTTTGTATTTTTATGCAGCTGAGTTGGAAAGGTTTAAAAATGGCTTATGGGGGAAGCTCTTAAGTACAATGAGCACTTTGGCTATAATGAAGTGCTTTCAGCATATGCACAGATTATATGAAAGTTCTGCTTTCCACACAGTAGGAAGCAGCTGCATCAATATGACATATGATAACAGCCCATAGGAATTGTCATGCCTATTGTGTCACTAATCCATAGATTATATGCCTTTTATAGAGCCTATTACATAACAGATCACAATGGGTCATCATGTCAAACCTATGGGGGATTAAAAGAAGAGATACTTTCCACATTCAGATTTTGATTTTCAGAAGTTAATTCTGTCTGTAAGAAGGAATCTTTTCCTTTCCCCAGCTTAGAAAAAGTTAGCCTAGCATACCTCAAAGAACAAACCCTTACACAGAAGTCAAAGAATGCAGGATATCCCTTTTCTCCACTTCACTAGGACTCATCTGTAGATGCACAAAACCCACAGTGGCTAATAACAGGTTTATACAGCAACAAGGATTCCAGAAGCATGCATTGTGGTTAAGAAAAAGAAGGTCAAGCTTTGTTTTAACTTGTATCTCCTGGTAGTAAACTGGCTAGCAGTATTCATGAGAAGACAAGTCTTGTCTAATGAAATTGTTAATACACTGGCACGTGAGACAAAGTTAACTTTTAGCTCCTCTTTTTCCAAGAACTGCATTTAAAAGCTTTTCGTCAGCCCAGAACAGACTGTACTGGAGACTATGTATGTATAGCCGGAGTCATCATAGACCCTGAGGTGGACTACAGGGATGTTGGAAATGGGTGATCAAGGGTAAGAGGGATTATTCCTCCTCTTCACAGTATCTCCAGAGCTTAGGTAACTGGGAAAGGAAAGTAGTACTGTGCAGCTTTTGGAAGTTGCTTCCATCCTCTCCAGTCAGCATCCAGTACTCAGTGTGAACCTGCTGGATACCACTATACCATGGGATGAAGCAGCCAAAATAGTGTTGATCAAGGTGTTTCTGAGACTGCCATAATTGCTTCTGGATCAGTGCCTCAGTACAGCAAACTGTGTTCTCAGCAAACCACATATTTGTAGTCCCAAAAGAGCAAATCTTGTGTTTCAGAATTGCTGCGAATCAAACTGATACACTTAACTCACCCCAAATAATGGCTTGATCCAGGTGATGCTCCCTGGAATAGATGAAAATGAGAGCCTTCTGTCATTCAGTTCACCAGGGTCCAGATTTCACCAAGAAAGTGCAGGTGCATCTTCTGGTTAGGTCCTGAAAATTTAGATTTTCAACAATAAATATGAGAATATTTCACATGTTCTCATCATCTGAGAAAAAAACAGCAAACACTCTAGTTGTTCATATAATTTATTGATAGTGTACATAATTTATATAGTGCATTACAATACTGACTGCTATAATCTTTTATAAATGCTGAATTAACTATTTTTTAAAATTTTCACAACAAAAATAATTAAATATCATGCCAACATTTTGTAACAAATTATCACATTAAATCCATCTGGATTTCATGACATATTTATCTGTACAAAGGACCCCATATCACAGAGCATTCACAGTGCATAAGGTCACAGTCATTGAAAAAATAAATAACATGATAAATAGATTTCTGTTATTTACAGTTTACAAACTCATCCCTTTCTGTTTTCAAAGTAAGCAGTTCTAGAAAGTTTTAATAATATTTAAAGAGGTACTGCACCTCCTAAGGGTGCACTGCAAATGCCTGCAAGTATGAAACACAGGGAATTTTAAAAGGTTCAGAAGTTATTTCAGTGATTATAAACAATTTCAAATACTTTCTTGCAATGGAGGAGATAGTGGGAGCCAAACTCTACTCTCAGTTCCACTGACAGAAATTTGTGCCGACTACCAGGACATTAATGAGCACTAGCACCACTCCCAAGAATGTGAAGGCAAGAATTTGGTCATAACTTTGCTGCAGAGTTTCAGCCATTTGAAACACAGATGCTGCTGGGGAACCAGATTTACAAGTGTTCTTTGCATACACAACTGGTGTATGAATGCAGGTCATAATCTTGCTGTAAAAACCCTCTGAAAGGAAGCATCTCAGTTGGTATTAGTCATTCTAGAGATTATACCTGTCTGGTTTTGATATATTCTGATACCTTTAGATTTGTTCACAATTCCCTATTGCTATAAATCAACCTTTCTATTTGTCTTTCAAGTTTACCAAGATCATCTTAGTGATAAGATGGCAATGATCGCTTACATTCTTTGTGCAAGTAAAAAAGAAAAATAAATTGAATTAAATTCAAACTGGTAATTCTTGTAAGAAAATATCTAAATAGCATTAGTTTCCCATAATCATTTCTGTCAGACAGTGCACTGTATGTCAGAAGTATGGTAGCAAGCAGAACAATGTGATGTACAAATTGCCACAATCAATACACATCTCAGCCTGTGGAGAGGGAGCTACATGTATCTCACATTTCAGGACAGGGATGTATAGGATTTCACAGCTTTCTCTGGGGAGAAAATATCAGGACCTCACACAGGGGAAAATGTGAGAAAAGTGTATGCTCAAGTTATTCAAAAGGAGGTTTTAAAACATGTACACAGTAGGTCAGAAACTGGAATGCACATGTCAGTTGAACGACATTCTTCTCTTCAGCAGAACATTGATCACTTGCATACACAGTTTTCAAAATAGTTCAAGGGAATAATAAAGGGTTTGGTACAGAATTGCTGGAACTAAATGTGATAATTTACCTGTGTAACCATCATATAAATCTCATCACCCAACAAAATGAAAAATCTGGAGTTCAGACTCAAAGAAATAGAAAGGAAATTGTGCAGTAAATGCATGAGCTGCAGAGATTTTCTTCTGAGTGCTTAAACACAAATAACAGAGGGATCTGAGGCTTGCAATGACAGAACATTATGCCCAAAGGTGATGCATTTCAATTAGGAAGATTCTTTGGTTTCACCTGGCTATCAGTGTTATTTTAGTGTCTGTTTCATATTACATTAGGTCTGATCTCTCCTTGGCATGAATAATCAGGCAGTATTTACACAGCTTAAAGCACTCTACCAAAAACTTTTAACTGTAGGACACAAATAAATGGCATTACAATTGCAAGAAATCCAAGAAAGGAAGACAACAAAACTCATGAGGGATTTGTGCAACTAAAGCAAACACATAATAAAACAAGTGTGTGTAATTAAAGTACAGCCACAAAGGAAATCAAGGACAGAATAGAATCTTCTCTATAATTGCTAAGTATTAGACTAGTAAAGACCTTTTCCATTTGTTTACATGTTGACAGAATGTTTACAAATACAATCTAAAACCAAAAACAAATTATATGTTTGTTAACAGCTGCAGCAAGCATATAAAAAGAAAATAAAATTGGCACGCCAATGACTGAACCAGGAGAAAGATGGTTGACTACACTGTACCTGTTGGGAAGACGGAAGGTGTTCTTCTAGGCTAGATTTTAGCCCAGAGAGCAGCCCTTAGATCATCAAGTAGTCATTAAGATAACCATAACTGTAGCTTTTTAGATTAGACATGTAGATCCTGAAATCTTTACTCGGGCAATACTTTCCATAAATCAGTAGGATTCAGAGTACCAGGAGCTGGACTTCCATCACACAACTTTATAATTCAGTACAATTGTTAGGGTACATAAATAGAATCAGACACTGCTGAACTCAATGGAAACACTCTCACTTGCTCACTACAGACAGGATTGTACCCTGTGGGTCTGTGTGGGACTGTGCTACTCCAGTGGAACTGCAGTAGAAAAGAGCTGCTAAAAGCTCTCCCTGACCAGCTGTAATCCAGTTTTGATCCTGCTTGTACACCAGGGCAGATGCACAGTTTTGAAGTCTGAGACAAGGAACCAGTTCTCTTATTTACAAGACTGGAAATCCAAAGTGGTATCAGCAGAGCAGAAGTCCACAGATTCTGGCCAAACATTTCAATTTGAGGAAGAAATAAAATCTTTAGACTACAAACCCAATAAAATATTAAAAGATCTGAATGTGATAGAAAACCCAGAAACCATGCTCTGCTGTCACCTTAGGGCACAATCCAGCAAGGCACTTGGATATATGCTTAGCTTTAAGCATGGAAACAATCCTACTAAAGTTAAGCTTTGCTGGATATGGGATATCTTTTTCTGAGTTGTATTACTTTTCAGTGTTAGTATGCTGGCAATTTTCATATCACAGTAACAGTTTTCCCTCTTACATCCACTAGCTTTCTTTTCACTCTTGAGCTGAACATTAACTTACACAACATTGTGACATACATTCCAAACTCAGCCAGCTAACTTTTGCAATGGTTAGTACAACAAAATGGCTACAAAATTTTACAGACACAGTCTGAACAGATGCAATACAGAACTGTACTAATTGCAGAGAGCCAAGCACAAATCACTCCTTGATTGAAAAATAGCAAAATTTGTAGTGGTTTCCTGACCACATGAGCAAAATTATTTTTTTTTTGTATACATGTGAAAGGCACTAGTCCGCTATTACTTGGCAATAGCCTCCTGAATTACTGATACCTTCTGATGTGGGTTTATCTGATATACAGCAATTTGTCAGTCAGATCTTTCTCAGGCCATTCAGTTTATCTGCATGTCTTGGTCTGTAACTGTCATCTTTATTTATTTTAGCATATGGATAACAACTACATAGGGACTCATTAAACTACTTCATATGATTATGTGTCATGAAGGCCCTGATACAGCATCTAATAATTCTTTGGCAAACAATACATCCCTGGTCATGCAGTGGTGTCAGAGAAGAATCCTACTAATGTTATTTATAATGATAAGCATGGCATGATACCTGTCTCATAGCAGAAGATGCATATGAGACCATGTCATGAAATGCAGCATTGGAATTCAATATAAATTGTCCTGAAGTGGGTCTATGTTTTAGGGAGGGCTATAGATGACAGGACAAGGCATGCGATTTATGGTCAGTATTACCTTCTGAGGCTATCTCTTGCTACAACAGAACACTCTAGTTTTCTGGAGCAGGTGATATTCAATTTAGGCAGAATAATTCTTAATTATGTCTGAAGGATTTATGGCATTAACAAACACAATTTCATGCATATTTGGGCTGGGGGTCAGCTGCTACAGACCAAATTGTTGGCCCTAGTCTTCTGAAGTTGCCCGGCTCAGAAATATGAAGGTACAGTACAATTTGCTAGGTCTGGCACTGTAAACATTGATGTCCTCCTCACTGTCAACTCAGCTAATCAATAGCCATTCAAAACTAGATTTTGGAACTACTCTTCTGGAGTGTAAAGACACCTGAGCTGCCTGAACTGTGCAGAGAAGAGCAAACATTTGCTTGGAGACAGCTAGTTCTCCAAGCCCACCTAACAGCAGAACATAGGAAAAAAAACATTTACTCAGTCTCTCTCTCTGCTCCTTTCAGCCTCACATCTAAGCCATCACAAGATTTTCAGCAGCAAACTGTCCTCCTGAAAGATAGCAGGGAAGAGAGTTAAGACTAGAGGGATACTCCTACAGTGGTACAGCAGTATGCTGCATCTTCACAGCCTTTCTGCAACAAAAGACTCAAAGATGAACATGAATTCCATCTCCTCAGCTTTACACTGCAGCAAAAATGTCTTGAATGCCTGGAAATGGGGTCACTGGCATACTTGAGATCAAATGTGTTTACTGTAATGCTTGCCCATTCAATAAAGCATTTTAATAATGATGTATTTGTTGCCATCTTTAGGACTGGCTAGTTTAACTACATAACTACTTAATTAAGATGAAAAACCTAAATGGATACTAATACTGACATTTGTAACCAAGTGTAAAGCAAATAACAAATATGTTGCTCTTTTTTCCTTAGGATTACACTGAAAGGATCCAATTCCTAAAAAAAATTCAACAGCAGAATACACTCCTTAATTTGTACCAAAATAATTTGAAAAATAGCTTTAATTGTAAACACATTGCCTGTTGTAAACAGTATTCTGCATGTGAGCTGGCTAAAGATAATTATTTTTCATATATGTCAAAATAAGGAACTTTCTGATTAAGTGCTTATTCACTAAGGTTTTAATAGTATGTTCTTATTGACACAATAATGGGATTTTTTATATATAGTCTTAAGTGCAAAATGTTACTATATTTAAAAATGCATCAACTATTAGTTAATTTGTTTTGGTTTATAAACATTAAAAAATTAAAAAAATCTATGTATAAAGTTAACTGTGCTTCTTTAGAAACTTTATGTGATCATTCACATACAGCTTTAAAATATTTTTAAAGTTTAGTAGCAATTCAAAATACACTCAGTGATTTGCAATCATATGACTGCTACAATGTGGAATGTTACCCATTATTTTTAATACTCTGGGCCAGATCTTGCTGTCAATTACATCCAGAGTAATTCCTTATATCCCTGTATTTATGCTGGTGGAAAGGATATCAAAACTTGGCTTCTACTGGGGGTTAAAAAGAAGTATATCATGCTTCAAAACTTGCATGCAATCAAATCAAGGACCATATTCTCTTGACAGACTTGCTTTTGTCTAGGTGTTTCTTATCTGCACTGCTCAGTGTCAGACACTCATCTTCATTAAGCTTCTGGGAATAAATAAAAAATGGAGAAGAATACACCAGCTTCTTGACTGATGAAATAAGCTTCTTCCTCCCACCAATCAAATCAAATCATAATCAGGGTGGGTTTTGTTGTCAGAAAGTCTGGATTATGTTCAGATACTACTCTTAGCTGATAACAATAATTGATAGTTACTGAGCACCCAGTTATATTTTATTTCTTTAGTTTCTTCTAAATTTACACAATGGGCTTACAAAGGCCAATGCAAAGTTTTTCTTGTGGTATAATATTCCACAAATGTTAGTTTGTATTTATGTATACAACATTCCTCATTAACGGTAGAACATATTATTCAAGTATGAATTTCTGCACGTAATTCTGTTCTTCAGTATGCAGATACTCTGACTTCTAGTATGCATCATCACAAGTGATACAACATAGAACCATTTCCTCTTCTTTCTCTGCCACATTGTTCATGTCCATTGAAAAGAGTGATAAGTATTCAACACTGCCATCAAAAGCTGTCAGTGCAGTTCCTCTATAAGCAGAGCACTTGAAGGGGGAAATGATGTCCTCAACAGTGCATGCCATGATATGTGCCTTGGACTTTCTGGTCCTGTAGTTGAGATATTTTGACTGAGCCAAGAAAAGTTCTGAACTTGCCTCTTATTCTTCCATGGAAAATAAATGTCAAAACCAAAAGAACAATGAAGATTTTTCTCCCATCCTCTTGCTAACCTTGGTGGTGGTGCTTGATTGTCTGCAAAAGGAGAATGAAAACCACAACAAAATGTCCCATAAATGGGTCATTTTAGAGTTCTGCATAAGATCCACACAGCTTTATGACTGAGCAGCAATATCCAAAGAGGAGGAAAATGCTTTGGTTGCCTCGAGCTAGCATGTTAAAAGAAAGGTATGCTTTCCTTCCACACAGGTAAAAGTGCTTGTTAGCTGATGAAGCAGGAATGACACTCAAATTACTTATGGAAAGAAGGTAGAAATGTGAAATGCCTCCTGTCATTTACAGCACATGTAATCAGAAGAATTTCAGTCTCTCTCCTTGTGGTTTAAATTTCTTCTCGGCACATAGGGAAGTTGACAAAGGTGAAGACATTAAACTCTATCAATATAGAGAAACACAGGAAAACAGCATAAAGAAACAAGACGTAGATGCCTAATTTCCTGTCAAGTTTCCACTTATTTACATGGATTCCAAACACCTGCAAGCAAACAAAGTGTTAGTTAATTGAGCGCCAAAGGAGACTTTTGGAAACAACCATTATAAACTAAAAATTAGAGTCTTTTGAATTAGACATCCTGAACGAAGATAAAAATATATTCTCAGTATTTTATAGATCAAAAAAGCAACATACACTTTTCTGATCAAGAAAAGGAATGTAAAAGCCCAAACTAAGAACTCAAACTCTGCCCTGACTCTCAGTTGTCCTACAATCCTTTTACCAAATATTAAATGAACCTATCTTAAGGTCCCTTCACAAGTTCTTTATGTAACTGAGAAACAGGCCCCTAGGTGCTCAGTTTCAGTCTGTGGTGCATTTTCAGTACATGAGGCATGTTCTAGTCAGGCAGCACTCTTTCACTGATTCAGTAAGAACTAAAGGCATGCACTGAACTAGATGAATGCCTCTCCCTCAAGTGCTCCCCTACAGATCCTTTATGTCCCTGTAGTACGTCAGCACCTAATGTTCATTCTTTCAACAGCTTCAGAAGAGGTGCTTTCTTTGACGTTTTGCTCAGCTCCAGAACTAAGGGGAGTTACAAGTTACAGACAGCAAAGCAATGAAGTCCTCATGAAGGCATCGGTTTTCAATGGTGTTGAGTGCCTCTGAATTATTATTTGTTTTGCTCAAAACTCTCCACTGAGTTTTGCTGGGAGGGTCTGTGTGGATCAGGGTATCCAGCAGAACAAATGAGACAATAATAGATCCTTCAAACTCAGGTCATATGGCTTCTGCTATGAAAAGATTCTTTTCAGAAAAGCATGAACAGCTAGTATAGTAACACATCTGCATAATCCTCCTTTTTTTTCCAGAGTGCTGAGTACCATGATTACCAATATGCGCACAGCAACATCAGATACAAATGTCTACACATCTTTGTTGTTTCACAGGAAATGTGCAGTATGGCAGAATGGGGGATAAGAAAAGAAAAGAACAGGCTCCCGCAGCTTATATATCAGATGCATTAGGAAGTTAGTGGCAGAGTGAACAGCCCTGGTCATTCTATCACTTAAGTCATGCACAGGTGATGTGGAGTTTTGTAAGACCTATTCATGCAACAGTGTGAAATCTCCAGTGATGGTCCCCTTCTCCACAGAGCCTCCACAGGCATTCAGTGAAAGATGTTAGTATAAGTGGATATTTTTATACCTTTGGGATTTGATTCTTCCCACAGAGGGTTCCCTGGGAGTCAGCAGGATCAGACCTTAAGTACCAGCAAAATTGACTTTTGAAACAGAATTATTGTTTCACCTTAACAAATCATGTGTTACAAGGGTAAGTGTCTTATGCTGAGTGACAGTTAGCATGCCTATTCAAAGTCCTGAGGTTCACGGTCCTCACCGACTTGTCTTCGTTAAGGGTTTTGGCTATAGCACTTAGTTAGTCCAGACTGGTTTTGGAAATTGGAGACAAGGGCAAAGGGTGATAAAGCATACCTGGGTCTTGTCCCAATATAAAGCAGAGACAGGCCTGGGGTATGCAGCAGGACACAGGAGCACAGAAGTATTATGGGATCCCACAATTTCAACACTGCCACTGAAATCAGTGGGACCTATACGTATCCAGCATCTCTTGCACCAAATGTCAGACATCAGTCCTCACTGAGGACAATGGTAGCTCTTCAACTCATGGTATTGCTAGGAGAATGATACTTTACAAGAATCAATGCTTTGGAGATAATAGCTATTTCCATTTTATCCTTCTGTAACATGTAAATACCTAATAAGTATATTGCAATTGGAATACTTGGAGATACTCAAATACTTACAGTAAGTGCCACTGATCCTAGCAAAAGTGCAACTGAATAGACCAGTCCTTTGCTGTTTATCTTAACCTGTGGGAATTAGACAGAGAAGAGATCTTTAAAATGCTCAGCATATAACTGTGCTTTGGAGATCAGAAATCAATTTACTGATTTATGGTCCACCTTCTGTTTTGAATAGTGACTGACTTACACATTTTAAACTACACAAATCTATGACAGATTTATCATAATGAAGAACAGGAAGATTAAGGAATCAAAACAAATGTATAAGTAATTCCACCTCCATAAAAAAAAAAAAAAAAATCAGCATTTATAATGGATTTTATGTTAAAAGATCCTCAGGAGAGAGAGATAAGCTGTTATTCTCATCTTACAGACAAAAATACTAGGGTACAGGGAAACAGCCAGGTGTGCCTGAAGCTGTGTAGTGAGAAACTGAGTGAGCCACAAACAGCTATCCATGGCACTATTTTTCTGCTATCCAGTATAATGTACTCCAGTTGACAAATTGGGAATTAATTGTGGCTTGTGGAAGAAGAATGGCTTCCTTAACTCCTGGTTCCTTGGCAAAGAAATAACAACTTATTTAGCAACCAATAACATGCTCAGCAGGTTGTTGGGGTTTTTTTTTTAAATTTTATTTGCATGCTTTCTTTTTATGATTTTTTTTTTAATAGACAAAAAGAACTAATTAAAGATTTGCCAAGTATACATACAATTGATCCATAATCAATCGCCATGGTCTGCAAACCCCATGGAACGCCAAGGCCCACCAGAATGTCAAAGACATTGCTCCCTATTGTGTTGGATACTGCCATGTCACCGAGGCCTGCAGAGAAAAAAACAACAACTCTTGGGTAAAAACAAAGTATAGGACCATTACTCTGTGTACTAGAGGAAACTAAAGGGGAATGACCTGCATTGATCCAAGCCCTCTTGGACTGGCCAGAGTATCTGAGGTAGGGAGATGATTTCTATAATCTTTGCATGACTTCTAGAAAAAGTGTGCAAAAACTGGTCACTCCAACTACATCTTCCTTGTGTCTTGGAGAGCCTTTACGGGGTGTGTGGTATCCATTCAGCATCTGAGTTACATGCCAATTAAAAAAACAAGTCTTGTTCTAGGTAGCCTGCAGCCACAAGTAACCTGGAGATTATGTACTGGATTTAGTATGTGGACATGTGGCCCTTATCTCATGTGAATGAAGAAAAGTGATTCTGAAAAGAACCCAACCAGATAGATGGTAGTCAAAGATATTAAGCACTTCTGTGGGGCTTAATCAGCAATGATTTCACTTCAGGAACAATAAAATGCTACAGGGGAGGAAAAAAGAGTGAATAGTGGTAAAGTCCCAAGACATTACTCAAAATCTACTCCTAATGCTCATCACTGGTTGGCATCTCATTCTGCAGCAGTGTCAATGGATGTGAGGAAGGCAGAATACTTCTCTGCCTCTGCTCATTTCCCTTAGGCACTGGCCTAACTATTGAATCACTTCCACAAAGTGAATATTGGAAAGGTAGAGGAACTGTGACGTAAATGGGACATGTCCCACAAATACTTTGAGTACACAGAGTGGAGACAGACACTACCACATCATAAGTACAGTATCTGTACATAAGTACAGGAAGCCACTGAGAGAAAGATTATGCTTTGGACCCATATTATGGTAGTGACCATCTCTACTTTTTAGATACTTGCCTGCAATCTGTCAGTAAACATCTGGAATCCAAGTTAGTGCAAAGTCCCTGTATTGTCTTTGAGAGAATGGGGCTGCTTTTTGCCAAGCTAGTGCTTACCTTCACTTCCAGAGGAAACAATCCCTAAAGTAGTATTGCCTAATACTAAAGAAGAACTAATCTAAAGAAGCGGTCTGTTAATTTAAAAATGTAACAAGTTTTCCTTCTGTTCTTGCAGAAATCTGTTCACTTTAATACTACGTATGGAAAACTAATTTAGTGGGAAGGTGCTTCCATAAGAATCCTGAATACTTTTTTGTACTACTTTTTGTGAGAATTTCCAGGACACAACAAATAATACAACCTGGAAAATGAAATATTTTAAATATGTAATTCTTTTTGATCAACTAACATTTAACAGCACTACTCCTATCTCAAACTACAAAGGTGGGGCTTTTGAGTACTTAATTTATCACTTCAGAACCCTTGTTGTTTGCCCAATGATGTGTGCTGGAGATCTCATTATCTGGAAAAAAAAGACTACGGGAATTGGAACAGTGGAAAAGAATACAATTAGGACCTTTTCTTATTCTACTGCAGTATAGGAGATCACACTGTCAGGTTTAATGTTTTTCAACAACAGGAAGGGATGTGGCTACAGGTACCTCTCAAGTAACAAAAGAAATGTAAAGAACCTCAATCAAAACTTAAAGATATGTGAGAAAGCCTTTGACAATTTCAATTGGAAAACTGATGAGGACATAGCTGACATTTATCTAAAACCCTTTCCAGTGCAGCTATTCATATGTCCCAATGGGAAAGAGGTCTGCATTGGATGAGAAGTATGCCTGGAGCAACATCACTTCTGCCAGATTCTCTTAAACCACTTCACTTCCCTGGGTTCGAGAGGTCTTCTAGAAAACAGTACAAGTTTTACAGGGACAAGTGCGGGTCAGCATATATTCTTCAATGTAGTTTTTGATAGCTGATATTCCAGTTTTGTCTACTACTTTTATCTTTTTACCCTGACTGATACATACCATGCATGGGATTTCTGAGTGTTGAATGACCTTCTAGAATGCTAGGGCGTGCCAAGTCCCATTAAGAAAAAGATAACAGGACAGAGATTATTTATTTGGTTCACAATAATTAGCGCAGTGTTTTGGCTTTTAACAAGGCCCTGAAACAGTAAAAATAAAAGAAAAAAAAGAATAAAATTGCACTGAGAATTTGCATGTATGGTGGAAGCAACTCACAGAGTATGTATGTAAGAATGCAGTTATGTTTCAGCAGACACAGTACCTTGTCTTGCTACTATTAAGCTGGCCATGCAGTCTGGGACACTTGTTCCTGCAGCTAGGAAAGTAATGCCCATGATAACATCTGGTATCCCAAGGGTGTATCCAATCACAGTCACCTGAACAGTGAGGAAAATAGATTAACTTATCATATTTGGTAAGTCTCCTCATTCCAGTACAGTTGTGGCATACTCTTAACTTTGATTTCTGGTGTGGACTCTAACAGGATTAGACTCAGGATATTTATCCATTTCTGCAAGTTAAATAATTGTGGAATAACCAGCCTAAAACCAACCCTGTAAAAGGAAAAATACTTTCAGTCATATTATTCAACATTTTAAGAGCAAACAAAAAGCTCCATTTTCTGTACTTCTAATAGGACGTACTGATCTTCTAAGGAGGAGCACAAATATAATCCAACCTGTGGGGTTTTTTTTTTACATTTCCAAGAATGGCAAGATTCTCACTGTATCTACTCTCAGAAGGACTGCAACCAATTCATATTGTGATATAGGAGCAGAGATATAAAGCACTTATTTTATCCCAACACATGAAGAAGGAACCAGTTTCTTGCATGACTTCTGATATAATCCCAAAGTGAACAAGTCTGATTATGTTGTCCCCTGAGAGTCCAGACGCAGCTTTAAAAGAGCTTAGGCAATGGCTGAAGCTTGTAGCAGAGCTCTTGGAAAGGACAGGGAACTGTATTTAGCTGGAACATCCAAAGAAGGCTGAAAAAGTATCAAGAGAAAAGGCTGAACAGGCAACTGAAAAGGAAATAGCCTTGTGAGAGCGAGAAGACCGAATCAGGGACAGGCAGCTGCTTCCCTGCTGAGATTGCTAAGGGTGGAAGTCTTTAAGGCTCTGTGTTGTTTTCTTGAAATAGCTTGCCAGTCTCTTACATGAGAAAAACTGGCCCCTTCACCAAAAAAGGTGTATTTTAGGAACCCACTCACAAACCTTATTCTGAGGGGCAAGCTGTGACTCAGAAATAGGAGTGGGCATGATTCTCCTGCTGCAGGTGGTAACAGGGTATTCAGATCTGGCTGCCTCTTAAAACAAGCTGTGTTGCAGCCTTCATGAGCACATCTCTCCTTTGTGAAGGGGATATCTACAAATGGCACCAAGGTACAGAGTGTGGCCTTGCAAAGGACATATGGTATGAAATGAATGTGTGGCTTTGACACCATTATGCCAGGCAGAATGAATGGCTGGCATATGAGTTTCTCTAACAGTCTACGTTAAGAGAAAAGAGGATTACTTTACAATACAAAACTTATATAGAAGGTTGCAAAAAGTATATGGAAAACACAATCTTCCATGAGAGGAAACATAAATATTAAGCGTTTTGCAAATGCCAATGCCTGACACATTTGAGGAAGGTAGAGATGTTCTCCATGCAAAAAAGATTTTGCAGGGAAGAAGGTAAGAAGCTCATGAACAAAAACTCTTCCATATGCACGAATAGAAGAGTGTATGTGTGTGTATATGTATGACTATGACTGTATATACGTGAGACTATAAATTCCAATATGAAAACAGCTGAAGATTTCTTCACTATATTTTCCTTTAAAAGGAAAAAAGAGCATATAAATTCTTCAGCAGCATATCCTATCAATCTTCCGGTAATAGGTATATACAACTTTTTGGTTTTCCATCTTTAAATGTAGAAAAAGGTAACTTTCTATACTTCCAATGTATGGCTAATTTTTCCACCACAAAGTATTTGAGGAGCTTTCCTATTCACGCTGCTGCTCTGACTGAAAACATACACTTGAGAAACTGAAAGAGGGTAAGAAAGAAAAATTAGGAACTTATTCAAATCTTCAAATAAGCATGCTCCTGAATTGACAACAATTTACAGATCTACATACAGATCTACAGATAACACTGCTTCTCACAGATCTAAGGCAAATGGAAACGTATCAGCAATCATAATACTCTTCACTAAGAAGGATTTTCTTGCATTATTCCGTCCACTCGAGCTGTTTTACACCACTTCTGAGTCATCCATCTGCCTTTTATGCGTGTTTCAGTATCAGACCCTGTAGCCAAATTTCTAAAGGTGTCTCAGCTCCTGAGAGTTAAATGTTTTCATTTAGACTCCCTTTTACTAGTAGGATGTGGAGGTCCACATTCTCTTGAAAATCAAGCTGGCACCTTTCTGTATTGTATTGGGCCCTATACAGTAAAGGCCCAATTACTTGTGCAGAAAAGAGCAGCAGAAAGCTAGAATTGTAATAATTAGAACATGAGCTGAAAAGACTGCACTACAATTACATGCCTTTAAAAAATACACAGAATACCTATTATCTATGTTGAGAGGCACATTTCACTCAGTAGGTAAGTCCTGCTACATGCACTTACCATCCACACCATGAAGTAGGAGAACAAGGCAATCCAGAGAGTGGATAAGACGAATGTCACCATAAAGCACCTCTCCCAGCGTGGTTTGCTGCAGTTTGGAATGGTGCAAAAGAGCACGAATATCAACGGCCATGTCAAAATCCATTTAATTTTGTTCATTTTTCCATCTGCAGGACAAAGAAAGGAAAGAACCAGTTTAGCTTTCCCATCACTATCCCAGGCCCAGTTACACCTCTGTGAACACAGCAGATGATCCCAGAAGATCACAGAAGGATGTTTACAACTGTGCATGTCAGCTCATTTTCCAGTGTACCTTTCATCTATAGTTAGTCTCGTCACTCTCAGCCAAGTTCTGTGTGCACACCCAGAACCGAACAGTTAAGCCTGCCAAGGTCTATGTAATCCATGAAAGAACTACAATGATTTAAAAGCATGGGTGATTTTAAAACCAAAATTAACAGCCAGGTTTGTTGCTCTTTCAAATACCTGTATTACTATTAATCCAAAATAAAAAAAAAAACAACCAAAACCAAACAACCAAAAAAACCTTCCCCCCTCCCTTTTTAAAAAGGAAGATGGAAATCTTTGTAGTGAAAATAACCTGTACGTTTTGTGCAGCAACAGAAAATACTTTCACAGAAAACAGAAGCACAGACCCAGCCTATGAACATGACAAACTTGTTTCACATGCCTCACTGTGGTCACTTGGGCAGAACTTTAAACTGGTACGTAGGAAATCTAGACTTGCTAACTCTCTCCAACTGCATACGGTACCACCTTGAGATGCTCTCTTACCCTCCATAAAAGGAAACTGAAGATACTGACTTCCCTCACACAGCTCTCCAAAATCAACTGGTGAGAAATACCAGAGAACTGTCATTACTGAAGACAAGTACAGACCTTGTCATTTTTTAAAAATGTAAAGTATTGTAAATGTGCACATAAATATCAATACATAAAAGAGAATTATTTTATAATTGGGTCATAAATAAATGGGGCACTTATATGAGGCATCCTGCAAATAGGATAACAAATTTGCTTATCAGGCTAAACAAGAGTATCACAGTCAACAGCATGGTGGGTTTTTTTTTGGGTTTTCTTTACATTGTTTTAGAATTATGCTAGTAAGGATTTCCATCATTAACTGATAAAGATATGCATGAGATCTAATAAAATATGCCATTGTGAATAAAATAGTTGATCGCATTGAAAAATATCAGATACATCTCCCAGTGAAGTTATTTAGCTAAATTATAAAGGGCAGGTAATAATCAGTGAAAACTCCTATCAATTTCACCAGGAATTTTCTTTCAGCAGAGACACTGGGATTTAGGATTTGTCTAATGGGAGTTTTTGTCAGCGAATTTAATTACATTGAAATCTGTCTTCTGGACCACTGTGCACCAGATGAAATGAAATTAAACATTTAAAAATTAATAATACTTTTGTAATTTATGAGGCTGCTTCCTAGTCTAATTCAACTTGGTGAGTCCAAATCCAAGTCTTTATTCATTTACTTCACTATGTATTCTAGTACTAAATTGTCTTGCTCGAGTTATGAATCAGCTCCTTAGCTTGAGATTTCCCTGTGAATTCTGAGATGCCATCAACCCACCAGGAAATCTAAGACTAAGCTTGGCTTTTTATTCCCACTTAGCTTGTGGCTGTGGAACTTCTAACACATAAAACTACTTAAGTCTCCTAGGGTCAATTCTAATTCTAGAACTTTACATGTCACTGGGGATCTATTACAGATTTTACAGAAAAGTTCTTTTTCCCTCTGGCTACATATACTGCTATACAGATTTTTAAAACAGTTATCTTTTATCTGTTCTATCCAGAAAATAACACTTAGCTCACATCTCACTTTAATTCTGTTAACAAGGCTGTAAATATCCTATGGTAATTTATACGTCCTCCTGTTTAACTGGTTACAGTTTAGATCATTAAAAGACTCCTGCTAGTTAATTTGTACTCTTTATCTACCCAAGTTGCTAAGCTTGGTTCATAGTCAAACAAGTCAGCATGGCCTAGGCCAGTAATTTCCTCAGTGCGTAATTCTAAATGCATGGTGAGTGGGTGACTGTTTGACAGGAGAAAATTATGGATCCAATTCTGATCTGATGTGGGTGTAATCTGACTGACTTCAGTGCTGCTACACACAGGAGATTCAGTCCCATTTCTCTTTTCAATAACGTGAATAAAAGAAACAAAATTGCCTGGAGAACAAATAGAGAATAAATAGATGCACTCAGCCTCTGCTGGGGAATATGCATCTTGTCAGGGATCCTGTCTAGTGCCCTGAATTACTTAAACAAATGCTTAACTGTGAGAATTCACAGTGTCTTACCACTGGCATTGCTATGCTTGCTCAGTTCCAGGAAAACCAAAGCATTAGTGGAGGAGGACTTGCCTTTCCCTTATCTCTGCTCAGTTTGAATGGATGTGTGTCAGATTAAAATTCCTGGCCCTATTAGCGGTGATGCTTTCACACCATGTCATGAGTCAGAACTGGTTTTTACAGCTAGATGGTTTGTGGAAGTGACATTTGCATTCATTACATGGCAACCAGCCTTGAGACTTTGGGAACAACAACTGCATGTAATTTGGGGTTTTGTTGGGTTAATAGAGAAGCTGACTGGCCATTTGCAGTTAGCCTGGAATAGTTCTGAACCACCACGGCCAAAGCAGCCTACTTGACACACTTTACATTGGCTTCTCTTTTGTGTTAGGGTTTGCTAGCTTTTATAAACTTTTATGTAAAGCCTTAAGTATATCTGTCCTCAGTTCTGCCCCAAGCCGTTTTCTTCAGCTCCTACTATGCTAGGTCATGGAACTTGTGTGGCACCCAGTGCTAAAGAAGTCTACTCTTATGCTGTAACTTGGTAGTTTTGTAAGAATTTAGGAAGTTTAGCAGCAACCTCAATAAAGTGAGACTTTATTTCCTCAGGAAATCGATGACTTCATTCATTTTACCTTGCTTAGATGATTGCACAAACAATACACAGCTTGAATATATTTTTTTTAATTTATTTTGGAATTACTTCTTGTCCTGCTCTGTTGTTTTGTTTCTGACCACCCACTCTAAAATAATCATTAAAATGATTTAGTAATAAATTTGTTAAATTGGGGTATGCTTTTAGTTCATGATAAATTGTTTTATGATTGTTGCTTAGCTCCCCAGTACATCTGCAAGAAAGAAAATTATCACCCTCATTAAGGCTATTATTCAATACATAGCTGTTCTGCAAAAACAGACAAACAGTCCCATTACAAGACTTTAGCTCAGTTGTTTTAATAGCAGTACTGGCCACTCCTGTGAGCCCTGGGACTGAAGGCTCCTGCGGCAACACACATAGCTGAGAAAAGGTGTATTTTGTTTGTTGCACCCCCCACAAGAATAATGAAAGAATATTGATTTATTACAGAAAGCAACACTGGTCTATATTCTGTTCACTTGACCCTGCTGTAAAACAGAAAGATGAGGTTTTTGCATGAAGTTGTTTTTCCTAATTTATACATCCATTTTTCTGTTTTTCCAGATATTTGGAAGCCAAGCATGCCAAGTATTTCAGAGAGGTATCATTACAGAAGAGCCTGATTACAATGTTTCTGAAAATGAAGTAGCAGCCCTACAACAAAGAGCCCTTTGCTAATTTTCAATACATTTCTGGGCTTGTCATCTTTCCAGATGTTATGCTCACAATAATTACTTTTACATACAATAGTGTCCTGGTGAACAAAGTCAACAACACACATCACAGCACTGAGAGGAAATGAATATTTCCTTAAGGCACTAAAGAAAGTGCCTTTTACAGGAAAAATACTGTCCTATTTGCAACATTCACACAGAGTTGAGAGGAGCTTAGTACGAAAGTGTGAAACTACATTTGTTTTCAATCAGATCAGGAGTGTACCCTTGAAGTAAATCTCCTGATTGTCCCAATTTACTGTATTTTGGTTTGCAATTTACTGTATTTTAGTTTGCAACACAGAGCAGTCTTGCATCACACCAATGAGATTCCTTTGGTATAGAGCCGAACCAGAGGCACAAACTTAAAAGCGCTCCAAATAATAATGGGCGTTTAGTCCATGGGACCAAGTTAGAGCTAGTCTGAAACAGAACTTCCAAACACATATAGTGCAGACAGCCTACATGTCCTAGTCAATAAGCTGCACAGATAACACTTTTTTTGAGTTTAGACAGACTGGAGCCTGCAACTACACTGTCAGGAGTCAGATCTAAGTGAGTGTAGTTAGTTGAATTTGATAGCTTTTCCACTCAGTCTTCCCTTTAAAAGTGTGGCAGTCAAGCATAGACCACTGCTCCACACATTAGCTACTTCAGAACATGCATAAACTTTCACTTGTGAAAAAAGTATCTCCTTACACAAAGCAATTAGTAGCTGACTGATCTAAAAAAATTATAACGTCCCTGAAAAGCATGAATCTAATTGGCATACAGGATTTTCATAACTGTATTTATAGGAATTTGTATAAATCTCCAATTTAAGGTAACTTGAAAAATGGGAAAGGTTTTCTCTAATTTAAGTCTATCTGTAAAATGAGAAAGGCTTCCTGGAGTTTACTAGGGATTTCTATTTTTCTGGTTTTTTTTTTTTTTGCTTTTGACAATGGTAAACTTAAAAGAAAAATAAGACATGTTCAGGCTGGCCTAGGAAGATTATTCCTGCAGATTTTTTTGGTGCTCCACTTCATCATTTTTAAATTACTTTTTAATCTTTTAAAATCTCTCTACTATTTTTCACTTAAAAAGAAAAAAGCCCAACTGTTTTTCCCCCCATAAAAAGTGATTTTTAAATCACCTGTCCCCTTGGTCCTAATTAGGCTTTATATTTACAAAAATGTATTTACACCCACATATCATTACCAATATTAATTCAAATCTCAACCTGAAAATGTGTACAGTAACGTACATACTGGGAGCTTTGTAATAATACACACAGCAAGTAAAATTCTGCTAGAAAGTGCTGTTGTTCATCAGACTTGAGACCGACCGTAAAACTTTAATACATGTAAATTAGCCAATCTGAAAGCCTAATTCATTTCTGAGCGTGTACAGTATCCAAAACACAAGGGAGGAATGTAAATTTTTCTTCCAAGTATGGGACTCAACGTAGAAACAACTGAAATAAATATAACAAACTAGACCCATTGTGAATTTTCCATCAGAATTATTTTCCACTGAAAAATGCCTTTGTTGCAAAATAAAAAGTTTCTGAGAAAATGGTTTTCAATTTGCTGTTAGGAAAATTAACACAGCAGTTGCCTCTCCACCTTCTTGGAAAATCCTTACTGATTTCAGCTCTGCAACTTTCCCTAGGAATTGTGGAGGCAAGAGACTCTGTGTTACCACACTAGAGACAGGATATGTAGTGTGTAAAAAGGTATCCAAGAAGGCATAACCTTTTTCAGCCTTCCAAGTGGGCAGTTGACATACTAAAACATTTTTATTGCAATTCTCCTGCAACAGAGCCTTGGAAACAATTCTTTTTTTTTTTTCTTGTGGAAAATACCGAGGTTTTACTTCTCATCTTCATCCAAAACAGACTGTTTTCCAAACTACTGACACTTTTCTCTGAAGTTCCGTTTCCCAGAATACAAGTTCCAAATTCCAGACCATGAGATCTGTCCAAACCAGCTCAGATTTCTATTTTCAGCCTGTGCCTTTACCACGCTTTGCATATTTGGATTTATGCCAGTAATTTTCTCTTAAAGACACATTTTTGGTACAGTGGGAACTGGTATGGAAAAAAGAATTTGCTCCAGTATGCAGAAACAAGCTTCAATCTCAGAGTCACTATGTGTTTACACGGGACAATATTCAACAACAACAACAAAATGTAACTGAGCAGAGGTAGTCCCCATACCTTGTTTGACTTGGTTGGATTTTGGCATGGCTAATTTTGATGTTTTAACCTTGCTGTCTACTCTATCTATGTTTTTTTTTTTACAGAGAACTGGGATTTACAGACTTCCTCAAGTCCCTCTTTACCCTTTCAGAATGAAGTGATGAGTTACTAAATTAAATCCTTGCTCACTTCTCTTCCAATTTATCCTGTGTATCCTTCTCCAAGGTAAAGCACACTCATTGCTCTTCTGGAGCACATTTTCCAGTTTAGTTTTCTAAAAAAAGGAGTCTGGTTCATGAGCTCCAAGAACATGATGCAAATCAAAGTGCAGTACATGAGGACAACAGTGAGATGTGCCTCAGAAGCACACTTGTGTTCTGAAATAAAATTCTAAGGTAGATGTGCCATTATACAGGCAGTGGCAAGAGGAAGCTCTTCCAAAAAAGCATTTCAGAATACTACAGTTAGGTCCTGCTCTGAACTACCTTCTTGGAAGAACTTCTCTCTTGCAACATCAAAGAAGCTATGGAAACTAGCTGTCTTCCTAAGTCAGCCACCTAAGTCATGTTTCCGAACTTTGGCAAAAGCACCATAAAGCAGGCCAAAAAGAGAGTCTGAGGAACAACTACAAAGAAGAATCAAAATTCACAATAAATCTTACTTCAAACACATTAGGAGCAGGGAATCTGCTGGGTCCACTAGTGATCGGAGAATAAAGGAGCACTGAGAGAACATAGGGGCATTGCAGAGAAGCTAAAAGGACACTCTGCATCAGTGTTTGCAGAGACAGAAACCATAGAGGTTTCTACACAGAACTCTTTTCAGTCTCTAGCTCAACCTTGAGGACATACAACTTCAGAGGGGATATAAGAAAGAGCTACAGCATCCTGAGTGTTCAAGTGAGGTACATGGGGTTTGCTTTGTTCAATGTGTTTTCCAATAACAGACATTAAATGAAGCTAGTAGAAGCCAGATTCAAAGCAAGTAAAAGGAGACGGTTCTTCACACAACCATAAAACTCCTTCCCAAAGGCTGTTGTGGGTGTTAAATGTTTGCAAAGATTCAATGAGAATTAGACAGATTAATGAAGAAGAAATACATTAAGGATTTTTAAATACTCAGATATTACACCCAGTCCAGGAAGTTCCTTGAACTGAAAATAGCTGAAGGCCAACTTGTCCTGTTTCATTATTCCCCAAGCTTCTTCATAATGTCATGGTTGGAGTCAGAATATTGGGTAAGACAAACATTTGGTTTGACCAAGTACGAACATTTTTTACATTTTAGTAGATACTGTTAATTCCTTTTTGCTTCTATCCTACATGTTGCCTTTGTATTTTGGATCCATACAAAAATGGGCAGGATTGCTAATCTCCTTTATTGCCATCTCATTTTAGCTCTGGGAATTATTATTCCCATTTTAGCTAACACCATCATGACTTATATAAAGCATCCATGGTCCAATCCTGTAAGAGAAGGAGTTCTTCATTTCTATGAAACCAGCAGGAGCTGAGAACACTGAGTATTTTAAAGGATCCTGAACATGTGACAGTGAATGGGATTTAAGCATCCATTAAGAGCTGCACAGAAATGCTTTTCTGAGTCTGGGCTCTAAAAGACTACTGAGCTATGCAGGGGCTTTTACACATCATTTTGTTGTCAACATATGCCTTCTCAGTTTCATCCTGCTTTGTTCTGATCTGGGGGGTGTGTGTGTGTGTGTGTTTAAAAGTTTAATACCTGTTTCCAAACAACTGTACAGTAATCGAATTGTAAAGCATTAAATAAGCCTTTCTCTTGGAAGATAATCATCATGGTCTAAAGGTTAGGTCAAGAAAGAAATTTCTCATTTGAAGAGAAAGGTTTCTTCCTACACAGAAACCAAAGGCAAAGGCTGGTTTGTATGATACCATATGTAGTTTCCATAAAACCTATGTGCTGTCTCCTGTTTCAAGTTGGGCCTGAACCACACCCTGGGGGTGAATCTCTGGATGTTTGACATATGGGATCTAGGCTGGATGCTGTAGTTTCAGACTGTTTTCATAAAACCATTTTATTCTCTATTTCTGTGAGCTAAAGCCCTACATTTATTGCTGACCACTGCTGTTAATAGAGGATAAAAGACAACAATAAGCAAAACTCACAGATGGCAAATGATTACTAGGAAGAACTCAGAGATGATTTAGTGCTTTAAACTTCACTTACATTTATTTCTGCTTCATAAAAAACTTGCTCTTGCAAAAGGATCTAGAATACACAATTTGAAGGAAGAAAGTCAAACCCCAAGGTAGGCTAAAAAAGGTGACTACAGAACAGTAGAAAAAAGGGTTTGAGCCAATTCATAGCCATTTCTGTTGCAGCTCTTAAAATACTGGAGTGAATTTTCTACTGCAAGGAGTTGACTTGGAAAGCCCTATTGGAAAGTGAAAGCCTATTCTTCATTGAGCTCTTTATAGTACTGAAAGAATACATGAACTTCTGATCTTTAGAATATGTATATGCTTTATTCCTGGCCTGAAAATATATCAAAAGAAAAACAGAGGGGATTCTGGGAAACTGTCTGCAAAGTACCTTTTCCCTAAAGCCAGTTTTAAATGCCAGGATTTTTCTAGGCTACTGATTGTGCCACAGTACTTAAACAACAACAAAGCATGATGCTGGTTCTTTACATTTTCTCCAAAGTTATTAAAGTGGTACTTCTGAAAGCAGAAATAAAAGAATTCTCCCTCAGAATATACGAGTTGAGCAATGAGAATCCAACCAACAGATAATCATCTCCAGACAACAGGATTAACAAAACCTGAAGATAACGATGAGGATTTTAAACAATCATTACCACTTTTATGCAACTATTTGAGTTCATGTTGAACTTTTGCTCCATTCCAGTATGAATTGTATCATCAGTGGTTCCACTTTGGCCTGTTGCACCTCAACTATCTTTAAGGGCTTTTGCAAAAAATGCAGAAAAACTGCATTTAAAAAAGGCCAATGGCATAACTAATAACTCCCTCCTTAGTTCAAAGCATTTTGTCTATTGTGAATGTCACACACTTAGGAAGATCTACTCCAGAATTTATTTTTTATTCATAAAGAAGTTGTCTGAATCTTAAACAAATTCAAATATGGTCTCCAGGTAATGTTTGTCACATGTTAAGATTTCTGCATTGTCCTGGAATGTAAGAAGAAACACATGATTGCACTGCCCTAATTAAAACTTGAATCCAAAAACTTATTAACAACTCAGTTTAAAAAAATCTTCTTTGCCAACATGTGCACTGAATCCTGCATTTTTGAGATGGTTTGGGGAGATATTTTTGTTTTTTCAAAGCTGTTTATTACTGTTACTGTTATTATTGTTATTATTATTATTAACAACATGTTCATGTGCACAAGCATATTGCTGACTTGGATCCACTTATTTCACCATACAATAAAAAGTTTTTTCATTATCTCATTATCAGGAGCCCATCTAATGGGCCTATCTTCAGTTAATCAGTTTGTCTCCATTCTTCACTGCTGATGAAAGTCTGTAACTGCGGACTGCAAGAAGCTCCTGTAAGAGCACACAGTACAGTAACACATGAAAACATACAGTTTTATCCAGCCTTCACACAGTATGCTTCAATGTTTGTTCAGTCACAAACATCTCTTCTAAAATGATTGCAACTAAAGCGATGGGATCTCTAAGAAATTAGAATCATATACAACATGGAAAATTCTTCCTTCTTTTTCACTGCATGTGATATTAATTTATGTCAAATAATATTTGTGTTAAACAGTAACTGTGTGACAGATGACTACTGACTACATGTCTGTGAGGGGTGATCTAACCTCTGCTGTCCCATCTCCAAAGCATTTGGGGGAGAGTCAACCTGCAGTGTGCTAAGGGCATCAATATAACAGTGTTGGTTATATACAGCCCTTCACACCAAAGAGCTTCCAAAAAATTTCAAAAGGTGAATATTATTACATACCGCTATTCTAAGAATTTTAAACACTGTCAAAGATATTAAATGCTCTTTCTCCCCCTAAAACTTTCTTCCTTTTCATCCAAGAAGCCTCCCCTAGAGTCACTAAATCAAGTTATTGTATAATTATACACCTAGCTGCCTCTGGCCTAACAATCTCCAGCAGCCACTATTAACTGTTGACTTTAACATTAGTAGCAGTGCAGTGCTCATCGGGCTAGTCTGACATTTTTTAATATAAACTTGCCTTACCTGCTTTCCCTTGCCTCTGGCAAACCAGCACTTCTACTGTTATTGTACATGATGGCTGGAAAACACTTTCCTAAGATCTGCTTTTAGCCATGTAGCCTCCAGCCCAGTTTTACTGTCATCAAATCCAGCCTTCAGTCAGTCAAATCAATCCCCTTCCTCCTCTCTCCCCATATATGTTGTCTTTTCTTACAACTCAGCATTTGGCATTTTAATTATCTTCTGTTTCCTTACTATAAACACTTGGAAAATAAGCCTTACCTGGCAATGAAAAGGGAGATAGATTGTCCTGTTCATTTTCCTCCTCTTGGTTCACCACAGGGATATTCCCATTTTCAATATTTTCATGTCTCCCATTCTGAAGTGGTTTGCTTGAGCCATTGGCAGATTGGATTAACCGCTGACGCTGCACAGTGTCAAAGACAAAACCGCCATAGTTTAGAAAATATTGACTTTGTTAAATCTGGGGTTTGCTGTCTGTCCAGCCCCAGTCATGTGAGCCATGATGTTCCTCCACAAAGCTTTCCTTCCAGTCAGCAACAAACAAATCTATCTGTGGCCTCCCTGTCTTCATCAGGCCAGCGTTGACTATCCACCTCAAAATTACTGGCAGGAGTCTTTCAAGTCATGATGGAGAAAGTTGTCATATCTGTTCTTCCGCATATTTTTTTTAATGAATGTTGTTATTCTGAAGCACTTCTTACTCAACAGTTGCCACTCAAACCAGCAATAGCACCATAATCTAGTGGTAACACTCAAGACGTTTCTGCACTATTAGAGTTGGCTTATGAATGACTCATTACCCAGTATGTCTTCTATTCAGGTCCAACTCTTCTCCCTCCTTCTCATCCCCATTCCTTGAGGTAAATGTAAAGGTCCTACTTACAATTTCAAAAGCAAGACTAACCCCTGTTGCCCTTGTCAGAGTATATACTTTCATGAAGCTCATCATTGTGCCTGCAGACATGTGTAAGACTGCTACAGTTCCAATACATAGTACAAGAATTACAGGGATAACTTTTAAACGTCAGGATATATACCCATTAATACACTGGACAATGTGAGATGTAACAGTAATTTCCTACTTTTATAAAAAAAGAAATATTTTTAGTTTGTTAGAAGAGATAATGCAGGATTGATAATTGTTCTCTTTTCCAGGACAAATTGTTGCAAATTCCTAAAAAGTGCTCTGAAATGCCTTGAAAAATAAAGTAACTGCACAACATACAAAAAAAATCTGAAACTAGTATTAACACACCGTAATTAAAAATAGAGAAAACTACTATCTGAATACTTTGCAGAAGTTTGGCGGTAAGAATACATGAGAACATAGATCCAAAATGCTCTGGTTTAGAGAATGTTTTTTGCAGATGTTGAACTAGAAAGTATCAGCTCTCTGTGTCTTAATATCCATTAAGACTGAATTTTTTTCTGATCAATGAATTGCCTTCAAAGCAGAACTTCTACAGAATCAGCTGCTGCTGTGTGGCCTATCTGATCTTCTGCTCTTGACTGTATGCCACCAAGCTGACTTTGTAATAAACATTTCACTGTTTTACTGTTAAACTGGACTTTTATTACAAATATATTAGTGCTGCTTTCTTTCACTGGGGTATTCACAATGCTGGGTAGACACATGAACTGTGTGATGATGTTCAAATTCTAGGAACTTGTTATAAGCACGGCTCTTTGGCAACCCCTCTCCCTCATAGTTATTTATTGCTTTCTTAACGAACCTACCTCATTAATGATGAGTCGGCTTGCCATCCGCATTCTGGTGCGTGGTCCAAACTTATTTGTAATCATAATCCGTAATCCAGCTTCAGGGAACCGGTATTTGGGGGGACTGGAGCAGATGATCTCATCTACCATCACAACACTGTTTTTGCCGTACTGCTGCATGCCCTTCACTAATGATCACAACGGACAGAGTTAGTTGTGGAACTGATCTTACCACGCTTCCCGTCACCCAGAGTCATTCTTTTCAGGCTCAGGTGGGGGTAATATTCACCTGAATGCTTGAATTTACAAGTGACTTTCCTGTAATATTTCTGCAGCCTGGTGAATCTGCTCAATCAGTTGTGCACATCGTTGGGATCACATGCCAAAAACGGATTTCACTCTGCTAAGGTAGCTACCAACCCACTCTCAGATGAGTGGGAGCAGTTTTTACCCAGCCATTCATGCTGTAGAACCAGTTTTCTTTGCTCATGTCCCACTACAGTTTTGTAAGACTTCTCTAAAAGCACTTGCACTGCAGCAGTGTAGATGGCGCTCCTGAAACCTCTAAAGCTATCCCATTGGATCAAGGTGCTGCACATCCAGAAGTCCCTAATGTTGTGCTCACTCCTTTTGGAAATCTTCACTTTACCTTCACAGAATATTACCAGTATCTCTAACATGACGATTCAAAACGATGAAGAACAATTATCAGGAACAAATGTATAAGTAAGCCTTTGTTAATATAAAGGAATTTGTACCAAGGTTAAGAGTTTTGTTCTATCGTGTTAAGAACACAAATAGAGAGACAAAATTATATTGGGAATCAACACAAGTACAGGCAAGGACTTTCAGAGCTCAACAACAAACTAATATTCTCACAAATGCTACAGACTACACATAGCAAGTAGAGCAAGGCTCAGCAGACAGGAGACATACCCATGTGGTGTTAGAAAGGAGGGCAGGAAATATGCATATGACTGTAATAAATATTAATTATTACATGTAATAATATGTATGGGGAAAAAAACCCAACAAAATTCTTTGCTGCTTGTTTTCTGCTTTGCTTACCTCGGCTTCACCCTCCCACTCCCCTTTTGCATTAAGTTACTTACATTAAGAAGAGGAAGAGAGTTTAGGAGGTAGAAGTGAAAGATAAAAATTAGTGCATGGTTCCAGTCAGGAAGCAAAGGAGATCTAACAAAACATCCAACTCAAACAAAGGAATTAAAATGGACCTGTTCTAAACACACAGAATTCTACACCAGGTTTTTTTTGCATTGTTACAGTGTTGAAATATTTTTGTTTTTCAGGGAGAAGACTGGATCCATGCATGCATGTAAATCACATCATGCAATAAAGGCTTTGCTATCTCAAGCATCTTCTCACATATTTGAAGTTGAAGAAATATATATCCTTCTATTATCATTCAACAAGAAGGCTAGCAAGCCTGTAAATCACCAGTAAAGAGCTATATATTTCACCCTTTAGCATTTGAGTGTCTTGCTTTGTTTCACTAAAATGAATTTTCAATGAGTACACTGGGGTCACCTGAAGTGTCATAAAGAGATCTTTGGTTTCACAAAGAAATATGCCCTACTCAGAGAACCCACTCTGAAGTCTTGTCTTGCAGCTTAATACCTCTAATGGAGAATAGAACTAGTAGTAATTTTACATTTGGTAAACATAAAGGAGCAATTACCTTCCTGCCCCCCCCCGCCCCCGCCCCTGCCCAACATCTAAAACAGATTAACCTTGCTGAGTACTGCAGCTGATGATGCAAATAAGGAGCACATCCATTCCAATGACTCTTAAAGTTAGAGTGTAGCAGATTTTCTGTGAAGGAATATAATAGCCAGACAAGCTTCCTAGGAACCAATCCTCATCACAGATGAGGATGCAACCACAGTAGCTTAACATTTGCTTTAGTTAGACAAAGAAAAAGAAATGTTTGACAGCAATCCTTGTAAGGCAAAAAGGCCAGATATCTTTTTAATAGTCTCATCAGATTAACTGCTCTCAAGTGCATTTCTCCAGTGAAGTCTCCAAAGTACTTCTTTATCTTACAGTGTCATGAAAAACACAGAAGCACTGCAGTTACTCTGGAACTGTTTCTTAGAGCACTAAGGAGACAGTGACCAAACACACTCAGCTTTGATGAAATACCATGATAAAAAACTAAGCAATGATGTAGAATACATCATTATAAAAATATATGTAACTAACTGCAGCTGTTTTGACTTACTGCGGCACATTGCTCTTATATTTTCATAACAGCTTTTCAGTCTCCTCACTCCCTATGCCCATAAACGTACATACCTTGGCCCCATATGGTACAAACAGGCTCCACCTAGGAATCGCAAAAGTGATTTTCACAAATGTGAGACAGAGGAAAGCCTTTTTCGCTTCTCCTTTGTGATATTCCTTAGAAAAATATCTTCTGAGAACAGCTTTTCCTTTTAACAAACTGCCTAAACTTCCTGCTCACCGTGAAGGGTCATCACCAACAACCCTGTCAAAATCAACAGAAAGCTTCTTGCTGACTTTAGTTGACTCCTGATCAGGCCCTCAGAAACCCACTTTTTTCAAGTTTCTGGTTTTAGGCAGGAATCAAACCATGCCACCTGCTGGAAATTTGAGTCAACATAATAAAAGCCAAGGGCAGTGAGCCACATTTGTACTTTTAAGACAGGAGCGTTATTCACAAAGTACAAATATTTCACCCTTACCTGTGTGTGTAGAACTCGCCCTTGAAATTGAATTATCTTACTGTGAAAAGCTCTCCTTTTTCTCTCCGAAACTTGAGTAATGGAGGCTTTTATATTGTACCACTGGAAGCTCTTGAAAGTAATACTTACAAGCATAACAGAGAGCTGTGCAGCATGTGAACCCCCCTTTTATCTGCACCTTGAGCAACAGACTAACCATCCTTGGTAGGAAAAAAGCTCTTCACCCAAAGCAACCGTTCTTTTTTGGGGAGTAATCAGACTTTCCTCCTGTGGAAAATCAGATTAAGGTTAGACCTACACCTTGGTGAAGCCAAAGGAGGTTTCTCGGTGGATGCTGAAACATGCTAACCACTGGTTGGAGGCAAGGCAGAGGCCAGCTCTAGTTCTCTCCCTGCTACTAGCAGTGCTCCTGTTTCTGAAAGCTGCTGCTGGGGAAGGTGCAGCTCAGCTTGTGAAGTCAGCCAAGTGCCAACTAACAGCGAGTCACAGGTAGGTTATGGCACGTTTTGACTCAAGAGGAGCGAGATGCAACAGGCAGCCATGTGATGATTTTCTAGGACAGCTTCTTGACACATAAAGCACTCATCTACAAAGCAGCTAGGCTAACACTGCCATCCTCCTTTCCCACTGCTCACTCCAAACCCTGTCACGTCCTTAATCTCTTCTTCATGTCCTCTCTCATCCCAGGTAGGTTTGCCTGGGATAATATCTACACTCTCACACTTTAAACAATGGTCCCTCTAATGCAGCATGTATTTGTATAAGGCGTGCTGGAGAAGACAAAGGGGATCTGACTGAAACTGCAGTCTCAGTGCATCTTTAAGGGAAATTAGAGAGAAATCTGCTGTGGCCAGTTGTTAGTGGAGACACCATTCTCATGAGTCCAGGTTTTTATTAACTTGCTCCTTTTCCTAGAAGTTCTGCATGTTCTTCACAAGCATTAAATAATCTTCACATTTCCTGAAAAGGAAATAGGTGAACAGGCAAGCAATCTGTGCCATCAACCCTTTACCACAGAGGGGCTACAGAAGAGAGCATGCAGGGAGATGACATCAGAACCCAACAAATGCCTCAGAGGTAAAAACCACTAGTATCTGTGTTCTTTCACTGGATCACTCTTTTCCTGTGTCCCCACTTGAATACACAAGTAACAACTGCCATAGGAGGTATCCTCTGAACCTTGTATGTATGTAGTTCCACATCCAAGTGACAGACCTCACTATATCATAGTCAATGTTCACAAAAATTCATTGTAAAATGAGATCAAAGTATTTCAAAGACATCCTCATTTAATTATGCTACAATGTCCTATGAGAAATAATTTTAAATACCTATTACACTGTTGTCTAAACACCATACCTGAGACCAGAGTATATGTGTGCTGTCATTGCATAAACCTGTAGTAAGTGACAGTACCTACCTTGAAGAGATCCCAGCCTAAACACTAAAAGCAGAAAAGAGTGGGATTCTCTGAGTCTGCTCTAAATTCCTGTTTGCCACTATTTGTTATTACATGAGGACCTTTCCAAATGCTACCTACATTGCTGCTGAGCTCAGTCTCCTAGAATGGGAGATGTTTGCAAAGAACAAAGCAAGGAGATATCACTCATTAAGAGCAGTCCAAGAGCTCACTAAGTTACATGGTTTGTGCTTTGAAGGTAGGAATGATTTTGCTTTACAGAGAAAAGAGGGAATGGAAGAGGGATAAGACAATGATAAAAACAGGCTTACAAAAAAGCCAAAAATACCCAGCTATGTTTGCCTACCTTCAGTACCAGAAGGTGGGTATCACCTTCTTCCCCTTTATGACAAAGACACAGAAAGCAAAGAACCTGCATTTCTTAATTTTACATATGTGTTTGGCAATGTATGCAGAGCTATTTAGGCATGTGATAGTCAGTCTTCTGAGGATCTGAACTCAACATGTAATCCCTCTTGCGCACTGATCTGCCCAGACCTTTACTTCAACACCCAAGTCTCAGCTTCTAGTTCCAAACTAATTTTTGAAGTGACAATTACTTTCTTCCTGGCAAAAAAAAAAAGATTTCTTTCACAGTGTTGTAACTCATCACTGAACAGAAGATAAAAAGGGAGCAAAATTGCCAATGTGCAAAGCAGCTTGTTTTCAAAATATAAAAAAAAAAAAAGAAATTGATTGGGTTTTTTTCATCTGGCAGTCTGACTCCTGAATTGTGAAGTTAACCCCAAAAAATTCCTGCTTATGATTGAACAGTAACACTGTTTTGATCCACATTAAAGAAATAAAAAGGATATTCTGGGAACTATTCTTTTTTCAAGTCCTGTCTGCTCAGCCTTACCTTTCCATAGTAATGGAATGGATGGGTCATCACAACTAGAGTCATAACATTTATTACCATCTTCTAGCTCATTGTTGACTGTGTCACCATTTCCAACATTCTTGCTTTTAAGGCTGAAGAAATTTTGCATCCTCACATTGTACCTGAAAGTGCAAGGGTAAGGTCTGAAAAGGTTGGATTGTTGCATTTCCTCGTCAAACTTTTAAGCATCTGAGAACAACTTATGCAGGCAACCAGTAAAGCCTAGATGCATGTTCTCTGACAACTAATAGGAAGTTAAGAGAAAGGACTATCCAATTCAGTGGCAAGCTGATAGGAAAGCAAGGGCTGCACCTATCTCTCATGAGATACAGCAAACTGCAAAAAGACACTAGTGCAGATTTAATGAAGACAAAACACTGGAGCTGCGGATTTTGGAGCCAGGACATTCACTATACAACAGCTTCTTTCGTCCTGCATCGGCTTGCAATTCACCTTGCTGTTTCTCTCAGTACTGTGTTCCTCATGGCAGGTGCTTGAGCATTTCTGGGACTGTTGACCATACCTTTCTAGAGAAAGAATGCATCTATTTTAGCACTAGGGTGGAATCTAAAAGAGCTGTCAATGAACTCTGCTAAGACCTGATGTAGGAGAAAAGGGAGGCTGAAGTTTCAAAAATGATGATTTGGGCAGGGAGGGGACCAAGGGATAAGTCTAAGCAACTTGCAGGAGAAGGGTGGACTCACAGACCCTTGCAGTAACAGTCAGACCTCTGACTCTCCTGTCAAAGGCAGTGACGCTACAGAAGAAGGATGTCAGTACACAACCTGGTATGAGATGGTCTGAAAATAAATACATGCTTAGCAGTCTGTCTAATGTTCTTTGACCTTGTTCTCCAGAGGTTACAAAATACATGTAATAGCTGACATGCTGTGTGCTTACAATCCAGAGTACCCAGTGGACTTTTTCATGCATCTTTGTATAAATGACATTTTCTCTCAACTTCTTCTGAAAGCTACTTTACCTCAGTGCACTGTGAAAAGTATGCCTGAAAATATTTGCTGTTGACTGAGCACAAATCTAGAGCAAAACTGATTAAGCATGAAAAAGCAAGGGATCTTACACAGAAACATGACTGGCTGTATTGTCCTCAGCAGGAAGGCCAAGGACAAAACTACACCAAAAGAATGATGGTCAATTAACACCTAAAGGGCATACGGAAGAGAAAAGCACTTACTTCATGATAAGTATGTAGAATGAATACATAATGATGAGTACAAGGCTTTCCCACCTCAAAGAGACAAAAAAACCCCCAGTGTTAAAAGGCCATTCAAACAGCTGTATGCTTTACAAGTTTTATTTAAAGGTATGCATTAAACATCTAGTACAAGTCACACTTGTGTACACAGGATTCACATCACTAAGATTAGACTGTGTCTCAGCAGAATCGGGGGGAAGCAGGCTCTCAAGTTCCAATAAACATGCAAATAAAATGTGATGCATATATTTCAGAAATATGCTATGCAGACTGAAACCATCACTACCTTTTGAGTATCATAATGCCAAGGCCTTTTGTCATTTCAGTGCTGAAGCACCGGCCAGGCACTCTGAGAGGACTCTTTTATAAGATGCTTATTATCTTCCACTAGGATTCCACCTTGGACTGTTCTTTGGGACACCTAGCATTCCCATTAATGTTAACAGCCAGATTCAGAGCAGCAGAACCTTGGTCAGTCTCTCTGCACGTGAGTCCTCTGGCCTTACATATAGCCTATTTACTTCATTAATGTTTCCAGGTTCTTAAACTTTCTTTTAGTTTTCCCTGATCATCATAAAAAATATAACCAAATAAAATACGTAGTATTTCCTAGGTGTCAAATCCAGCTCATACTCCCAGCATGTATGAACAAAAGCTCATTAGCTCATTACACTGTAACTCTATTTACTGATCCGTCTCATGGCAACTACAGGACTGTAGGGAATAACTTACACAACTTACCATTCTATTTTCTCATCATATATGAACTAGAAGAAGGGGGGAAAAAAAAGGAAACACATAAATTGACCATTTCTCTGATCTATCTTGAAAAATGGTCAAATTCATTTAATAAATATCAGTCATATCTAGCCAGAAGCTACTTGAGTTTTGACCCTTTCTAACCAGAACATTCACTGTATGGATTGCGCCCCTCACAAAGTACAAACCTTGTGAACAAGACTTGGATCCCTCTTAGTGATTATTATAAATACTATTTAGTAAAACAGTGTGAGCATGTGAAACACAGACAAATATGCACACATGTACCCACATGCTGTGCTGTGGAAATGACAGCAAAGTCATGTATTCTGAAGAGATGTAGCTCTGAGTCCTTTTAACAGCTAGACTAGTTTTAGCAGAAAAGACAGCCATTTTACTTCTGCTTTTAAGCCAAGTGGTTATACACATTTTACTCCACATTATGTTACTCCTGCAACTGGATAGGCAGCTAGTGTTCCATATTCATTACATTCAAGAACTACTACACTGTTCCAGATGGACAAAGTGGTATCTCACCTGTGCTCTATTTAGAAAAATTTACCAAGAATCTGTGAAATAAAATTACTGTGTAGAAGCAAGAAACAGCCACCTTCCCTATTTAAAACAGAGGTGCAGCTCAAAATTTTTTATCTTCACAGCAAGCAGTCCCCTAGGTCAGAAGAGAGTGCTAACAGCACTGTGTAACAGTAGACTGCTAGCCTGCAGAACTTTACAGACTGTAGGTACAACATGAATGGATATTGATGGTCATGATGGACACATACTCTGTGGGGCTGTATGAAGTTTTCATATTTGGACCATATGGTGCAGCTGAGCCCTCACCTCCGGATATCTCTAGAACTAGCTAGGAAAATAATTGTTTACCACTGTATACCAATGGTCAGCAGGCTGGTCCTCCAAAAATTCAAGCAATGAAACACATTAACTGTTAAGAGAACTACTTACAACAATAAGTATGATCACAGATATTGTGTAGTACACAGAGTCCCGGAACACAGCCCACTGGGTGAGACAAACCACCTGAAAAATATCACACCTTCAGCCAACAAAAATATGCCATTTTAAAGACAAAACAAAGGCCTCTATCTTGCAATCACTTAGGTGTGTGAGTAGAATTATTATTAGCAATGATTCTGGAACCAATCACAGTTTTATGCCAATGGAAGACATCAGTCTGTTAGACAATGGATCTATAACAACCACCAGTAATAAAAATATCCATTAATGAAATACATTTCTAACTAATGATATTTTAATAGGTCATAATTTCAATTGTAAAGTACAATTCATTGTAATGCAGCAAATCAATAGTTCCCACTTCATTATATTTGTGGATATATCGGATTTAATACCTGAAAAAATATGATACACAGTCTACCATCTACTGAGTAGATGGACCAAATCTCATGCTTGTGTCCTAGATTCTTTGACCACCATCAGTACACCAGGAAGGATCAGCAAATGCACTGATCAGTTGACTGTGAACACAGTATTGTATGAAGAGGAACCAGAACCAGTTTCCTCTGTATGCTACATGTTCAGAGTGCTGAAACTACAGCTGAACTTTCTGGAAACATTTGCTGTTTGTAAATCATTTGTAAATTCTTTACAACATTTGACATTTTTCACAATGCTAGTTCATTTTTGGTTTTGACTAATACTCTTTTTTTCTTCTTTTTTTAAATATTTCCTCATGGAAGCCCCTAAATTGTAGGAAATTGAACTCCATAAAGGTAAATATCTTACTAACCTGTCCTGCAAACATTCCACAGACACCAACAATGCAGAGGATGTTGAAAACTGCTGAACCGACAATGGTCCCTACTCCTACATCTCCGTGAGTGATAAATACACCTGCAGAGGGAGCAAAACACGTTTTATTACCTCTGTCATTTCATTTTAGGTCACATGCAATTACTTAGAACAGGCACAACATGAGAACAAAAGATGTTTGAAAGTTTAACCAAAACCTGTTTCATAATAAATGCTCACTTCTCTGTGGAATATTTTGTGCTTTTAGTCTAGCTAGCAGCTCCCCATTTTTGGCTTAACATCTCTATATATGTATTTTTATTAAAAGTAAATGATTTCTTAGCTAGTTAGTTCAACAGTAAGTCCTGTATTTCACAGCTTGGTTGTGAGTGGTGCACTAATACATTCAAATGAACACAAAACATCTCCAGTCCCATCAGGAGCATGGAATTTATTTCAAACAATATAATAAACCACATAAGCCTTTCTCCCAGTATTTAATATTTAGTGTGTTCTTCCCTGCAATGTTTTATGGGAGTAACAGATTCTTCCCTCAAAAAACTGGTAGCCGCTTCGGGTGCAGTAATGCGTGCCTTCTGACTCGAACAGACAACCAGGATTCAGACTTAACCTGTTCTAGTACCAACTTTCAGATTTCCATTAGTACTGAACACACCTATGCCTCAGATATTTACCTGTAACATAATTGTATCAGAATGACAAAAATTAACAGCTGGAATGGACCTCCAGGGATTATCTAGTGTAATCTTCAGCACTGAGGCAGAACCAAAGATAACATGAATGCACTACAGAGCTGTATCTGCTTGCACTTTAAATCTTTTGCTAAAGGGAGCCTTAAAGGCTTACACTCACTGCTTTTTAATAAGTTGGACATGAGGTTATAGTGCATTCCTTTAGACTGTATTTCCCTGAAGTTTGTAAAAATGTTAGTTGGGATAGTAGCAGAAAGCCTACTAAGGCTTTACTAAAGACAGATTTATCAAATTTAAGCCACCATGCTGCTACAAAGCTACAACCTAGTTGCCATTACTGAAACTTGGTGGGACAAATCTCATTACTGGAGTGTGGCTATCAATGGCTACAGGCTGTTCAGAAGGGACAGGTGAGGAGAGAGGAGCAGAGGGTTGCCCTGTACATCAAGAAACAGATAGATTGTGAAGAGCTTGTCTCTGAAGAATACCCACAAGCAGGTTGAAAGCTTATGGGCAAGAATTAGAGACCAAGGCAACAAAGGAAACCTTGTGGTTGTGTCTACTACAGGCCGCCCAATCAAGGGGAGCCTACTGACAAAGCCTTACTCCAGCTACAGGAGGCATCGCGCTCACAGGCTCTCTTCCTGCTGGGGGACTTCAACCACCTGACATCTGCTGGAAAAGTAGCATGGGGAGCTATACACAATCCAGGAGACTCCTGGAGTGCATTGAGGATAACTTCTTAAGCCAGGTAATAGACAGCCCTACCAGAAGGGATGCAATACTGGACCTGTTGGTCACCAACGCAAGTGAGCTAACTGGTGACATCAAGATTGGAGGCAGCTTGGGCTGCAGTGATCATGCACTGGTGGAGTTTGCAGTCCTGAGGGATATGGGTCAGACAAAGAGTAAAGTCAGGACCCTGAATTTTAGGAAAGTAAATTTCTAGCTGTTCAAGGAGTTAGTCAGTAAGACTCCCTGGGAAACTGCCCTCAGGGACAAGGGAGCAGAACAGAGCTGGCAGATCTTGAAGGAGACCTTCCATAGAGTGCAAGAACTCTCAATCCCCAGGTGTAAGAAATCAGGAAAGGAAGGCAAGAGACTGGCATTGATGAGTCGACATTTGCTGGTCAAACTAACGGGAAAGAAGGAAATGCACAGGCAGTGGAAGCAGGGACAGGTATCCTGGGAAGTGTATAAGGATGCTGCCTGGTTGTGTAGGGATGGGGTCAGGAAGGCCAAGGTGCAGCTGGAACTCAAGTTGGCAAGCGATGCAAAGAATACTACAAAGGGCTTCTGTAGGTATGTCAGCCAGAAAAGGAAGGTCAAAGAAAGCATAAACCCTCAAGATGAGCAAGACTGGCAAACTGGTAAAAATGGACAAGGAGAAAGCTGAGGTACTCAACAACTTTTTTGCCTCAGTCTCTACTGGCAACCTCTCTTCCCACACCTCTTGAGTGGATGGACCACAAGACAGGGACTGGGGCAGCAAAGTCCCTCCCACTGTAAGAGAAGATCGGGTTCATGACCACCTGAGGAACCTGAACATACATAAGTCAGGGGGACCTGACAAGATGCATCCCAGAGTCCTGAGGGAATTGGCTGATGTAGTTGCCAAGCCACTCTCCATGGTATTTGAAAACTCGTGGCAGTCAGGTGAAGTCCCTGGTGACTGGAAAAAGCAAAACATTGCACTCATTTTTAAAAAGGGTAGAAAGGAGGACCCTGGGAACTACCAACCCTTCATGCTAAGGCACATGGAGGACAGGGAGGTGATTCGAGACAGCCAGCATGGCTTCACTAAGGGCAAGTCCTGCCTGACCTAGTGGTCTTCTATGATGGAATGACTACATCAGTGGACAAGGTAAGAGCTACAGATGTCATCTATCTGGACTTCCGTAAGGCCTTTAACACAGTCCCCCACAACATCCTTCTCTCTAAATTGGAGAGATATAGATTTGATGGTGGACTGTTTTTTTGATGAGGAATCGGTTGGATGGTCGCATCCAGAGGGTAGTGGTCAACAGCTCAACGTCCAGATGGAGATGGTGATGAGTGGTGACCCTTAGGGGTCCATACTGGGACAAGTACTGTTTCATATCTTCATCAATGACATAGTGGGATCAAGTGTACCCTCAGCAAGTTTCCAGACAACACCAAGCTGAGTGGTGCAGTTGTCATGCCCGAGAGACAGGATGCCATCCAAAGGGATGCGGACGAACTCGAGAAGTGGGCCCATGTGAACATCATGAGGTTCAACAAGGCCAAGTGCCAGGTCCTGCATATGGGTCAGGGCAATGCCCAGTATCAATACAGACTGGGGGATGAAGGGATTGTGAGCAGCCCTGCAGAGAAGGACTTGGGGGTACTCATGGATGAAAAGCTGGACATGAGCTGGCAATGTGCGCTCACAGCCCAGAAAGCCAACGGTATCCTGCACTGCATCAAAAGAAGCACGGCCAGCAGGCCAAGGGAGATGATTCTCCCCCTCTAGTCCACTCTGGTGAGATCCCACCTGAAGTACTGTGTCCAGCTCTGGAGTCCTCAGCACAGGAAAGACATGGACCTGTTGGAGCAGGTCTAGAGGAGGGCCACAAAAATCATCAGAGGGATGGAACACCTCTTCTATGAAGAAAGGCTGAGAGGCTTGGGGTTGTTCAGCCTGGAGAAGAGAAGGCTCCGGGGACACCTTACTGAGGCCTTTCAATACTTAAAGGGGGCTTATAAGAAAGATTGGGAAAAACTTTTTAATAGGGCCTGTTGCGATAGGATGAGGGGTAATGGGTTTAAACTAAAAGAGGGTAGATTTAGACTAGATATAAGGAAGAAATTTTTTACAATGAGGGTGTGAGACACTGGCACAGGTTGCCCAGAGAGGCTGTAGATGCTTCATCCCTGGAAGCATTCAAGGTCAGGTTGGACAGGGCTCTGAGGAACCTGATCTAGTTGAACATGTCCCTGCTTATTGCAGAGAGGTTGGACTAGATGACCTTTAAAGGTCCTTTCCAACCCAAACTATTCTATGATTCTATGAAATTTGCTGCTTTCCCCCTTCTCTACCAGTGTAATCCCGTGTCCTTCCTTCTCTTAATAGGAACTGCTTTTGGCATTTAGACCTCCTCTCTATACCAATAATCTTTAATATTTCAGAGATTACTTCAAATAATTCTGTAAGTAATATACACCATGTCCTTCTGCCTTGAACAGATCTGACTTATCTATACATTAATTTGTTCTTTTTCCCATGTTCCCTGTTCTCCTACTTCCTTGCTAAAATTAATTCCCTTTATTTGTGAAGAAAGAAGCCGAAGAGGCATCAAATATCTCAAATTCTCTCTCAGGGGACTGCAATAAATCTCTTCTTTTACTTCCTGTGTTGAGAATCAGCCATTCCTCTTTGTGTTTTGAGAGGAGATTCACAGTTTCATGAGATATTTTGAGTAGTTAATTATACCATGAACCACAGACTAGCTGACAGCTGCAATTGCTGATCATAAGTTGACAGAAGAATGGTAGCACTTTTGGATACCTCTGCTTGAACTGCTGCTGATTTTTTAACAGCAGATCTCATAAAAGCTAGTGTGTGGGCTTCATACCTATAACAGATGCAAACAGTTCTGGAGTGGAGCTCCCTGCTGCCATGAATGTGGCTCCAGCAACATCTTCACTTAAATGTAGTTTCTGGAAGAAAAGCATTAGTAATTTCAGCACTGCTACTGTATTTACATTCCACAGTTCTACAGCTGCAAAGATAAAAGCTCTTCATTTTCTGGCCACAGTGCTGTTAAAGGATGAACAGTCACTATGACACAAAATTAGACACTGCCTTTTGAGAAGGCAAATATACTTTGGGCAAGTAAAATGTTTATACCCTAACTCAATGAAGTATCAGATAAAATTACCTACTTATACATAACTGAATAGCCAATTGTGGCTTACATGTAGCTGATTAGAGAAAAGCATCTCTGCAGATTCAAAAAGGTTGTAAACATCTCAAATTGTTTTCATTAATTTACTTTTGGAACTCTAAACACAATCATTCAAGAATTAAGGGCAATTCTTGGAGCTTCTAAAATTTGAAAACAAAAATCCATAAGAGAAAAATATAACCTCTGTGAATAAATCTTACAAATAGCAAGGCTGATTCTGGCTTCACTTTAAAACTGTGTTAACCAAAAGTGAGTCCGCTGACACAGGCAAAATAAGTCCAATTAGACACAGAGAGGCCTGTGTACTGAAGACAGGTCTACTTTTATGACAGTGTCTCTTAAGCTCTAATAGGATATAGATAACTTAAAGAGTTCTCAGGCCAGAAGAAACCTGAGTAGCTCCACGAGTGGGCTGCATCCATTTAATATTGTCTGAAGATCTTTCCCTTGAACTATAAAGAGGTTTTATGGAGGAGCTTTTTCCTTTTTGAGAGTCTCTGGACTCATCTCTAGTACCTTATTTTTCTTCCAAGGATAGAAAAGTGATTAGTGACAAAAGAACCAGTACAGAAATCCTGTTTTTTTCTGGCAGTATGCAACATTTTGAGCTGATGAAAATGACATCCTACAGTACTTGACAAAACATAAATACAAGCCCTTATTGTACCATTTCATCTATTACCAGTCATATCGTTGCAGGAGCTCAAACATAACTATGCTCTCTGAATTCTTCTTTGCTGTTTTAATGTTCAGCAGAACATGAGACAAGAGGTAAAGATTTTATGAAGGATCAGTGACAACTTAATTGGTACAACCCAACTGGTACAACTTAAATATGGTGTATAAGGTGCATGTTGAAGACAGAGCATCTGAATAGGGATCTTTTCTTTCCCTTTTGAGTATTTTACTATTATCGGCCACCTCCCTTATCCTTCTACTTGTTCTCCTATTGATAAGTGTAAGTACCTAGCTCTGAGTAACACTAATAGGAATTTAGTACACATATCCATATAAAAACAGACTTTTTAACTAGTTACACAAGTTTTCCAGAAAACGGTTACACACATTTTTGTTAAAAAGCAAAGGAGATGAGATTTTCATTTTGCCCTCAGAAAAGGAATTAAAATCTGATTTTGTATTCATTTTGTAGTAGTTCACCAAAGCCTGACCTAACACAACATTTATATGGCAAGTATAAATTCTACCCTGTCCCAATCAACTCACTTAATTAGAATCCCACATGTAATTTTACAAAGTATTCTCAACAATTATGTAAAGGAATTACATTTATGTACTAATTTTTTGCATATAAAATATGTATTCTCATTCCATATCAAATCAAGGCACATACTTTTCTCATGCATTCTCCCTTTTCTCACTTTTATCCACTTGATGCTAGGACTGCATACACTTGCTTTCTCCTTGCTGATACAGTGGTAGATGTGCAATAAAATTTGCATAGCCAACACGTTAATTTGTCTATGCATGATTTCTTTTCACAAGTGACTTTTAAAACTAGGAGTACAATAATAAACCCAACTCATCCATATGTCATACCTATCCTAGCTACATGCTTCAGGTATTTAAGAGTGGATTTTGCTATTTGATCTCATTAAATCTTTCATTTCTTCTCCTTGAGTGTGGCCAGGGGGACCAATGTGTCTAGACCACAGGTTCATTTTTTGATGGAAATCTCAAATAATTTGAAAAGGACCAAGGCCTAAAAGTTGACAGGAATGAACTCCAAACAAAGATGGCACAAAATGTTTGATTCTACAATATTCTCTAAATAAATTTCCAAAAGGGGAATAAAGTACTTTAACATACCTCACAAATTTTCTCTAAGGATGGAACAAAGAAGTCATCACATACTATAGCCAAAGCATAGAACATATAAAGAGCCTGTAAAGAAAATAAATTCAGGAAATACTTCAGATGTTTCCTGTACGTGAAAAGAGGAAAGAAGGCAATGCTGTATTTATTCAGAATAGCAGAAATATATAGCTTCATTTTTTATTCCATTCCAAATAAAAATCCCTCTGCTGATCAATTTATGGCATAAAAACAGATTCCTGAATGTAGGATTATTTTAGAGCAAGAATGTTTGCCAGACCCTAGAATATGAAAGGTACCACAGGTTGACAGAATAGGGTGCCACAACAGACTTCATATAAAGGAAAGTAATGGTTAAGGCTTACAGAGTTACATAGTCATCACCTATATTTTCAGTTAATTATCAGACCAAGTAATTCAATAGAAAGTAACACCATGTTGATTAACAATACTCAAGAAATAATCACACCTGGAAATAAGTGGACCCTGACCATGGCTCACTGCACCAAACCTTTCAGGAATGATGCTGGTTCCCTGCACGCGTGTGTCTTACGTGGCTTTATTTGTTGTGCTCATGCAGTGGTCCTAACCCTGCTGTTGTCCATCAAACACAAATCCTTTCTACTTTACTTTCCCTGAGCTGGGAATGGAAAACTGGAGCCTGCAGGCCTTACTTGTTTTGTTTTTTCTGCAACAAAATATAAAACTCCACATGACACGTACTGTGTTCATCTCTGGGGCCCCCAGCATAAGAAAGACATGGACCTGCTTGAGTGGGTCCAGAAGAGGGCCATGAAGATGATCAGGGGGCTGGAGCACCTCCCCTGTGAGGACAGACTGAGAGAGTTGGGGTTGTTCAGCCTGGAGAAGAGAAGGCTCCAAGGAGACCTTACAGCAGCCTTCCAGTACCTAAAGGGGGCCTACAGGAAAGATGGGGAGGGACTCTATCAGGGAGTGTAGGGGTACTGTAGGGGTAACAGTTTTAAACTGGGTAGATTTAGATTAGATATTAGGAAAAAATTCTTTACTGTGAGGGTGATAAGACACTAGAACAGATCGCCCAGAGAAGTTGTGGATGCCTGGACGTGTTCAAGGCCAGCTTGGATGGGGCTTTGAGCAACCTGGTCTAGTGGAAGGTGTCCCTGCCCATGGCAGGGGGGTTGGAACTAGATGATCTTTAAGGTCCCTTCCAACCCAAACCATTCTATGATTCTATGATTTTCTATATTTCTTCAGGGCTGTTTTTATTCTAATTATAATTGTATCTTTTGCATAGAGGCACAATAGGAAAGAAAGAGAATCAAGAATCTTCCACATCGTGCTTAATGTCATCGACAATGAATCCCAAACCCTGTTTATACAAGGTGAAATAGAAACAAATACAAGTCTGTGATCCATGCAGTCAGGATTTTATCTCCGAGAGGATGGATGCATAGGCACTGCATCAATTTCTCAAATAAATCATAGAATCATAGAATCATTTAGGTTGAAAAATACCCTTAAGATCATTGAGTTGAACCATTAACCTAACACTACCAAGTCCCCCACTAAACCATGTCCCTAAGATGTTATCTTTTGAGCATCTGTACCAATATAGACATATTAGAAATACTGAAATTAAAGTATAAGAAACATGTTGACATATACAGAGCTTTATTTAGTAAGGCCACTAAGATGATTAACATCTTACAAGACAAATAAAAGGAAAACAAAAATGAAGGACAGTAGAGGAAAACTTACGGCAATGATATGAAGCAGAACTCCTCCTTGCTGCCGTTCTTTATTTGTAAATACATCTTCAGGAAATTCATTAATTGCTGAAAGAGAAAAATATGGGGTTTGTTGGGGTTTTTTTATTTTTTAATTTTACAGCATCTATAAATGGAAGACTGAAAAATAAGGATGCATCTGTAGAAATATATGACCAAACGTGAGTGTATCTTCCAGTTTATTACATTATAGCTTGCCACCTCAGAATCTCTTTTCTGCTCTGTAGAAAAAACAGAGAACTGATACTTAGGTGTTATTAATTATCATCGTTCCAGTGACTTAAACTAACTTCCACTGTACTAAGAATTTCACATTCTTAATGCCTTATTTTTACTATCATCTTCTCTGTGTCTCCTCTAAATATACTTCCAAAGTGATGGCCACAGGCACAAAAACTAATCCTGAAATAATATTCCTGGCTTCAAGTGTGCCTTGCCTGAAAAATTATACAATGGTTGTAGCCCTCCATCAGGTTCTTAACTACAAACTTTTATAGGGCTCCACAGTCTTGCAAATGGTTTCACAAAGTTTAAAGTGATTCCAAGTACTTTCTTCAGCAAGTCTACTATCTAAATCTGGTGAAGGAAGGAGTGAAACAGAAGTGGTAGGTGGATGACAGGAATGTGCAAAGACATGAGTTCCCCAATGTAGCAATCAGGGAGGAATAGCCTTCTGGAATAATATTGGAATACCATCAAATTTAAGAACTTCTTGTCAGCTACACTAGCTGCCAAAAGCAAAATTTCTCAGAGGAGTTATTCCCTATCACATGAAATAAAGTATGGCAAAAAATAAGTCAGCACCCAAAGCATGTGGTTTTAAATAAATTCTGCCCATTAACAATTAATATTAACTAAAATGATTAATAACTAAAAAAGCATTAAGGAGATTTCTCCTTTGGGAGAAAAGACCCAGAGCTACAGCTGCTGGCATCTTACACAATATGGTTGTTCTTGCATCACTGTCTGAAATGCCACGCCCACATGGATGTATTCAGGACACGTATAATATTTTTCTTATTGCATCCCCCATTTGTCCTCTGTCTCCTCCATTCAAGCTGTGGCTGTGAGAATACATGTATTCCAGCAATGCACTAGGACAGCAGAGACCAGAGCCCTGGCCTGATTCTCTAGCAATGATAACGTGACCCTGCACATGGGGTACATCCTTTCACATAATCTGATGCAAAGGTTTGCAGCTCCCATCATAGGCACTTGTGCATCCCCCTTACTGCCACTGTATAGCGAGGCAATATGCCCCTGTCCCATAATTTGACCAAATGGATGTGTCATCGGGGAAGTTATTACCTACCTGGTAATCTCATTCAGTTGACTGTAAAATATTTCACAGTACAACTTTAAAAATCGTTGTCAGTATAAACTGAAGTTTCAGGAAGCATGAATAAAAATCACTATCTTTCTAATCTTTCTAATGTGACTTTACTTATTCAAAGTTAATACTAAATAGGAAATCAGAAGGCCAGAAGATAGAAATGAGCCCAGGTATCTGAACACCAAGCAAAAGCAAACCAGCTTCACTGAAAACCATCTTGCTTCATATATAGTCTGGTGATGAAGTATTCGTAATAACTAACCACTTGTAATAAATTTCTGCTTGCCTCACAGAGGTAGTTTTAAATGAATTAGTATGAAGACAGCTTTTCTCAAAGATAATGCTCCTCTCTACACAGAACTCATGGCATGCAATTTTTCTCACATAGAGTCACTACAAAATCTTCTTTAAAAGTCAGGGAAATGAAGCAAGGCTCTGGAGCTTGCTAACTAAGAATTTTTCCTTAATGAAATGGCCTCCTGCCAGTGAGTTCCAAGGCAAAGTTTGGAGTTTTTCAGTGTAAGCATGTGCTGTCTGTATAGCTTTATTATCCAGGTAATCATAGGTTTTGTGTAATTGTCATCTATAAATTCTGTATACCTTATCTACATGCACTGTTCTTCATTTACTTGCTTATCATGGTTTTAATGTTTTAAATAAAGATTTGGTTTTCTTACCTAATGCTATGATAACCTGGTTGTTCAGGAAAAGGCTGTTTGAATTCCCTTGGTTCCTAGCTTAGGCCTGGGAATCAACATCATTTAACTGAGGGGAGCAGTGGTATTCCCTCACCTGTATGAGCTGACAGAGGGGATATATGACATTATCACGGAGTTTGAGAGAGCACGGTCTGCCCTCATGGTACAATCTGATGTGTGTGCGCAGCAGGGCACCGCTCTACTTCACACAGAGATATTTTCTCATGTACGGGAGACAGAGCTATCTGGCAGCCTGAGTGGGAGCTACATCTCCTTGGTTTCTACTGAAAAGAGATAGAACAGATGGGAGAAGGAGATAAAATGAAGAGCAGTACACCTAATGGGGCTAACCTTTGCCAAAAAAAAGGAGGGGAACATACACTAATCATCTTAATCAGATAGAAATACAGAAATATTTATCCTGCTGGTACTGTTGCAAGCCCATGGCTCCCGCAGCTCCTCTTATCAAGCACAAACTTACGAGGGGGAAGGGAGGGCACCAAGAAAACCAAGTCTATATTGGAAACGTCATCGTTCTGCAGCTCATTTCACGACTGGGGAGGGGGAATGAATGAGGAAGCAAAAGCAGCTTACCCAGCCACGACTCGGAGGGGATATCACCACCTTTTTCTCTGAGTCATGGAAACAAAAAATCCTTGATTATGCTATAACAGAAAGGATGATTCACCTTTTGATAAAAAGCTCTGGTTGAGCTGCCTGTGGCTAAAGAGCTACACAAAGCATGCAAATAGCATGCCTCAGAACAGAATGTAATAGCAGCTGCACAACTTAAGCTGTCTGCATGGCTCTGGAGTGAAGGTCTGGTATGCAGCAGCCAGGGTAACCCAGGCATGCCAGTGGTACCTGCCTGGACTTAGGCTGTTACCGGATTACTTCTGGGCACCATCACAGCACTGTTCCCATATCCCCTATCCATACTGTGACAGGCAGTGTGCCAATCAAGTTAAGTTTCAAAATCTCCTAAGCCTGACAGAACATCTCAACAACCACGTGGATCTGTGGTTTTATAACCTGCCCCAACATGTGATTTCTTCACCTTATCAGCAGTTGATTTACTCACAGAGGCAACCAGCATGCCAACTCTTAATACCTGCTAAGCATTCAAGCCTGTTACAACTCTTAAATGTTTCCTCAAAGGGAGAAGGGAGCTGTAGCTGTTTGAAAGGACACACGCAATCAACTCCTCCACTCTGCCTTTGCAGGAAGGGGGCTAGACAAATGATGTACACAGAAGCCCATTTCTCCTTTTAATGCCTGCATCTTGTTCCTCTGCCCTTGTTCCTCTCTCCCTTCAGGACATGTTACATTTACAGACTGCAACACCTACCACTTTGCCCTGGCATTCAGAGGCTGTTGATCATCAGACTCACCCGGGGCAGATGTGTAAGGGGAAGGACAGATGGAAGATCGAATTACATACTTCCACTTTTACCCCCTCTATAATCATATTCACAAGCCAACTTGAATATTTCAAATATGTGTAATTTGTTTAAGCACTGCAAGCAGCTTTAGGCACCTCTGCACTTAGTGTTCTTCTGCTTATGTGCAATTCCCTTTTCACATTGCAGACCCTCAACTTCCCAAGGCCTGGTGTTGCATTCATACGCATGTGTTTGTGCCTCAGTGATAGCAAACAAACTCCTCACTGTATGCAGAAATGAGCTTCTTTATACCTGTCAAGCAAATGCATGCATCGTTACCTGGTATCAGCAGTAAAATGCCAACAGTTTGTGCACCAAGAATTGAACTTGCAACAGCCTTCACAGTACTGCAACCTGCACTAATTTATAATTCTCTACTAATATAATCTGTCAGGAGATTTGAGTGCAAAGCCAAAAAATCATCACTTCTTCCAACCACATCTCCCTGAATGCAGGGGTCCTGTATGAGCTGAGTTGCAATGAATGGGGTAAGTGTGTCTTAGAACCACCCTTGCTTTCAAAACATTCATGGCTTTGGCCCATACTGTTCTTCAAAATCAGCACACTGGGAAGATTATTACTGAAAGAAGGTTAGCGGCTTTGAAAGCTTCCTGATGGCAATGGGAGAAATTCCTCCCATATTCTCTTTATGACCTATGTCAAAAGGGTCAGTCCCCTGTCACATTTCACATATTAGCTCAGGTGCTGAAGTGGTGACAGTGTCAGAAATGACTGTGGTGAGCTCAGTACAGCCAAACAGACACGTAGGTAGTCTTGGGGAACAGCATAATACACTCATCTGATCCTCTTGCATAGCCTGTGCACTGTCAGTATTGTGACAGCAATTGTGTACTTTAGAAAAGAAAAGCAGGGCTACTTTTGCTTATTGACTTGTTTTAGTTGTTTATTCCAGTATTAACACTGGAAACAAAGGCAACCCAAAGATCATATAATCGTAGTGAAACTAGTTTACTCATACATAAAATTTGTCATATGAAAGTCCTCCTTTATAAGGCTACTTCCCAAATTAGATATAATAAATTTTAACAGTCATTAGAAAATCATTAATGTGCCATAGTACTTTAAAGCTATATTTTTTACGGAATTACAGAAAGCCTAAATTCATGAGAAAAAAAAATCACATAAATGTAAAATTTTAAAATAACTCTTTCTAACACCACAAGCTAACATGCCCTGAACTCTGAATTGTCAGTGAAGAAAAACGGTATACTCAGCAAGTGCTTTTATACATAAAAGCTGGTAACTTAAAAATCTTACAAGGACCAAAGAAGAAAAAAAAGAACAATTCACTGAGAATCTTGGATGCCATCCAGAAAAAATAAGAAGTACAAAGCTTTAAGCTCCCATTCCCATTAGATACCTGGTTCCAGTTTTCTGTAGCAGGATGACATGTGGATTTTCCCTCGAATACTCAGTACAGCTTCTGCTGGATACTAATCTAGGCACCAGCGTTAAAGCAAATCAGAAATGGGCAATCCAAGAAACATGCACATTTACTTGAAAAATTCTGCAAGGAAATTCCTTTAGAGACAACTCTTTAGTAAACTAGTTTCATGGATTGTACCATCTGGACAGCAACAGATCATCCAAATGAAGTACAACGAAATGATATGAAACACCACCCAACTTCTTTGAGAGACATTTGTGCATCAGTCTAATGCTGTGTGATGCCAAAGACCAAGCTTTCTATTTGCAGGCAAAGCACCATATGGCAGGAGGCACAGTAAGCATCCTCCTCCATAGCCCTCACCTCACAAACAGTAGAATTATGAGCAAATTTTATCTCTGTGGTATGTTAATTCAATTTGCATTGCTCAACCAAAAGAGGACTGCCAAATGTGATTATCTGTGCAATGGTAAGTGGCAGCTTATGAAGCAAATAACTGACTCAACCCTAAACTATTAAATCCATTTAATATATGTATTGTAAAGGACACTGTATTAATGAAATAGCCTTCAAAACTCTCCTTCCATCAGTATGAAATTATGAAAATATCTATACGAGACTGGATTAGCTACAATAAAAGGTAACATTAATACCTTATTAAACCCCGGACTTACATTTAGTTTCTTTTCTATTTTATAAAAAAGTATTTGCACTCATTAAGGCAATGTCAAACTATCAAATAAAAATACATTAACAATTCTGTGCCAACGAAAAGAAAATTGAAAGGCATGATGAAATCTTATCTCCCAATCTAGGGAGTCAGTGATGACACATGGATACACAAGTACTGCAACACGGGGATGCATCAGCATATCAGAATGCAGTGTTTCATGTGTACCGGGCTTTGTGTTAATGGTTTTAATGTCCTCAAGATAATGCTAAAAGGACCCCAAGGTTTGGGATCATGGATTTTTTTTTTCTCCCTGGCTTCCAGCTGATAGACTCTCTAGAAACTGCCTTTAAAGAGCTACAGATCAAGAATCTCATGATGAGTTTTCTTTTCTTTCTGACAATAGTTAGTTATTTCACATTATTTTCTCATACAGATAGCTCTTGCCTGATGCCTTCATACAGCTGTATCTCAACCTTATTACTGCAAGGTAGCAGTTCCACACAAGACAGCTGGAATCTTCCTGGAACACCTCTACCACATTCCAAGATTTCAGTACAGCTATCAAACTGTGAAGTCCACTCAAATTAACTAAGAATGAGGACATGAACATTTCTAAATCAGCACTGAACAGAGGTGAAATTACCAGCACCTAGTTTTATTACAGTCTAAGAAAAACTTACATCAAAAGATTTGAAATCAGCATAGTGCAGTGCCCTAAATCTGCCTCTGTTTGATCGCTCTCCAGTGCTTATGTGAAACAAGCTGTTAGTCTCAGTGACCAGTCACAGAATTTCTGAAATCTTGCTAACATCGTCTGTGATTAAGGTACTGGTTTTCCACAAAGCGCATATGTATTCTTCAAAACCCCAGCCAAGGTCACCAACCCTTTTATTTTCCACCTCTGATTCCTAAACCAGGATACTAAAATGTTTTTCACCTTCTCCCCTTTTTTACTTACTGTCTCATACTGCCTCAGCTGTGTTTACTCAACTCTGAGCCAAGGTTGCCAAAGCAGTTCAAACACCAGCAGGGTCCAGCACTGGTGCAGCTTATTTGGACATGTCATGTCCCAGCTTAGGGGGAATAATATGGTTCATCCTCTACTCAGGACTGAATAATCTTTGTGGAATAATGTGAAGAGGTTTAAATTGTACTACCTGATGATTGGTCTGGGAGTTAACCACAGACATCAATCACCAGTGAAAACTGGTGTCTTCTACATGGAATTTCCCTCTAGTTTCACACTTTCAGCTTCATACATTCGACCTCCCCTCTCCCTTTCACCTTTCCCTCACTTTTTGCTTCCTGAAAGTTGATGGTTTCTATGGTCAACAGCCTCTTGTTTCACTTGAGGGAGGGAGACCTCTGTCTATGCAGAGTTTTGGACTCAACTTGGCTGTGTCCTTTTTAAATACAGATAGAAAGCGATGTCCCTGGAAAGATCACTATCTGATAGGAAAAAAACTTTTGGAAAAAGGATAATGACTGGATTAACTATCAATACTGTGACTCACATAAGAAAGGACAGTCATTAAAAGGTCAGGCAGTTTTTCATTCCAACAGAAAAATAATCATTCCTTATGTTTCTCACAGCTGCAAACAGGCTAGAGAATCAAACATCACTTGCTTTCTATGAGTTTTTGGTGTCATCACCTCAAGCTCAACAAGGACTTGTTTTGGGGGTTTTTGCTCCCAGTCAGATTTTAAAATCTCTTCCAGAACTAAAGAATGGTAAGTATTTATGCTAGTTGTTCACGCTATCCATTCATAAAGTCTATTTGTTCACCTCTACACAATATGGCCAGAAGTCTGCTGCCAAGGAGAGGCTGCATTGTCTGCAATGTCAATGACATCTGTAAACTGACTATAAAAGTATTTTTCTATACAGTCAAGTTCCTTCTTCCTAGCCTTCTTCAGTGAATACAATAAGGTGTTACTACCTCCTTATACCTGCTGGAGATAGACCTCAAATAACACAGAATACGAGGCTGTTTCCTGCCTGGGACATCCTCAGTAGAAGTGACAACCACATTCAAACTGCAAAATGACTGGCAAAATTTGACTTGATTGAAGTCAGACCACAGATTAGGTTTGAACTCGAAAGCTGAACAGATTACATGTAGAAAACACTGAGAAGGAAGAAACAAGCAACTGCAAGAGCTGCCAGAGCAGCTATCTCTCAGAACAGAAGTGCACTTTAAATGAAACTGTGCTATTGTTTCTTCCACATAGTTAATGCATAATAATAGGCTTTTGAATCCCTTCTACTTCAGCAAAAGCTGCAGTATGGCTCATATAAAAGCAGCTGTATTGGCACACACCATTCTTTTTCCCCAAATGCATGAAAAAGGAAATGAAATTAAATATTTAAAATATACGTATTTTTACTGTTTTTCTGATACCAAATCCAAGTAGGGATTTTAAACATCCAGGAAAATTGTGTTACCCTCCAAGTTGAAACAGCACAAAAACTACCAATGATATCTTCTACCATGCTAAGATTAAGTGAAATAAACTGGTTGTCTAGCAACAAATAGGCACGAGGTAGCAGAGTAACAGCAGACTTTAAGTCAGGCCTACAGAGAAAGGCATAAAATAAAGTCAGGCATGGGTATTGAACTTTCTTTACTTAGAAGCTTTTCTTTCTGGATATAGAAGAAAAATGCTGGAAGGCAGCAGTAAAAAGACCTACTCAAACATTTATTCCACCCCCTGCCAATTCAGGATTGTTTCCAACTGAATTTTCTTATGCTTTGTCCAAAAAGCTCCATCAATCAAGAGAGAACAGGTAAAATACAAAGACACAATAATAAGGCAGAGAAAGCTCCTCAAAGCTGTTCATTAGGTGACCTTTCTGGGGCCAGAATTCCCAAGACAGTTCAGCACAGGCAAGCCAAGATTTTCAAGAAACTCAGCTCACCATGGACACCATGGCCAGCCCTTACGAAAATCAGGCTGTTGATGCCACAAGCTGAGATCAGCTTTTTGCTTTTATTTTGGAAGGAAGCTGAATTTCGAAAAATTGTTTCAAGTTGCACATATTAAGCTCTCAAACAGTTTTAAAAAACGCTGGATCTATAATGAAGTCAGGTTTTGGAGTCAAGTATTTAGGATAATTTTTTTTCCATGTACCCCCTGGTGCTTTGAAAAACTCATATGGACAAACAGAAGCACAACAGTTTCTCCCTGTGAGCCATGCTCATGTGGTATAGCCAATTCTCATTACTTTGTTGTAACCATATGATATCTGGTTTTTACTTTTCCTGAAGCCATGGTCCTGGAATCATACAATTTTGTAAGAACATTAGCTTTCACTTAAAACAAAAAATCTGCTTCTAGCCTTTGTGTTTGTAGAAGAGAGCCCAAGCCCAAAAATCTAGAAGACTTACGAAACCCAGAAGACAAACAAAACAGAGACCTAGACTTGTCATTTATCTTGTAAACAAACATCACAATTTTGTAGGGCCAGATTTACACTTTCTGACCACACAGGATTACTAGCATTACTCCTCAGTTCCTATGCTTTAGCTCTAAGTCACAAACACATGCACATTCCAGCACGCAGTTTCTGCCCAATGATATAAAATGATGCCAACAATGCTTCTTTTACCATAGGCTAAAGCCTACTTCACCTTTTCCACACACGTAATCCCATCTAAGGCAACCAAGATTTAACCCTCCAGCTCCTATGTCATGATTAATTTACGACATAAATAATTTTTCAACTGGCAGATTTGCATGGTTCTCTGCTATTTTTCCCCAGACAATATTCCTTGGGACATTTTCTCCTTACTCTAGAAACTCAATAAGGAGCTGTAAACACTACTGGAGTACTTAAAAAATTATCTCTTTTCAGTCCTAGCTTCTACTATGTACTTCAGCAGCCTCACATTTGATACAAAATCGGGTAAGTAAAAACGAGCTTCTTAAAAGATTTGGAGACTTCCACATATTTAGCAGCATCTTAAGTGGCACTTAAGATTTGAGGAAGGGAAAGTGATTTTTCTCCTAAATGCACAGTAATTATTCCAGAATAAAAGTGATCTTAATCCAGAATAGAAGCACACAGTAGGAAAGTCCACTGGTGGAAGGTAAAAAGATAAACATTACAATAATTCCACAACCCAAATTTACAGTCCTTCTCACACTGTCTTCATTCACGTGAAATCCTATTTCATGATTATTTAGTATCTGTAAATGAATGCTGCAATGAAGCTCATACCAATTCACATAAAGGAGAGACATGATCTTCACTTTGAGCAGTGCATACACCAAGCTGAGTACAAGGCAAAAGCCACAGAAGTGAAATTAGCAAAAGGAAAGGAAGAGGGGAAAAAAGGTTCATTGATTTAGTGATGTCACATGAAAGATTAGTACAGGGTTTTTTTAGACTTTAGAAGTTAAGCATAGAAGAATATATAGTTTAACACAACACACATCTCTCTCTAATCTAGCCAGGTCAGCTACCAATAATATGGGAACTACTGTCACACAAACTTCAGCACATATGGTACAAGCCCAGCTGGAAGCCTGGATGTATAGGTTATAGCTGGAGCTTCTGCTTCACTGCTGCTGGTACCACAGCTAGTTCACTTAAACTCAGGCGGCATTTCTCCATTACAGCAAAAATAGTGCAGCTCTAAGTTTGGAGTGTTGCTTTCTAAAAACAAGCATCACACTGTCACAATCCTGCATGCACGTACACCGTCTGAAACCAAGTCAGAGAACAGCACTTCTCATGCCAAAGTAGCCATCAGAATTGCAAACAGTTTAAAGAGTGCTAGCAGATTTTATTTTAATTGATTTCCGAGCTTCACTGGCTGACCAGCAAATTGGTAAAAGTGGTACCTAGAGTTCTCTCCAGCTTACTCTGCACTGGTTTACTACACAGCTTGCATACAGACTATGGGGTAACCCTCAGCAGAAAATGTCAAACCCGATGGACATTTCCTGCCCATATAGGAGTAATACTGCATTACTCTTCTTTCTTAAAATAAGCTTGTATCATCTTCATCTCATTGCATCAGGTGGTTCAGAAACTGTTTTGGCTCTCCTACCACTTGTTTAGATTAATTGAAGAGGAAAACCCACCTTCCTAATATATATTAGAAATACACAGAATATATATATTCTGTTTATATTCTCTCTACACGTATCTATTTAGGTTTGCCTCAAACTGTTAGGCAAAAAACCCCTGCCATGCAGAAATAAGGTGGTTGCTTGAATTCCTGCTATGCACCAGAAAACAGAGCCAGAATCATAGTAAGAAATCTGACAGAATATGGCTGCAGGAGCAGAAGGGTGCTGAAAGACCAGTGTGGTCACAAAAACAAGAAATGTAGACTAGGACAGTGAGTATTCAAAAGACAGCAGAGTCACAAACTTCATCCAATTTCAGCTGATGCAAGGAGAGCAGAGCAGGAGTCATGACTTTAAACTGCTGATCTGATCGATCATCTTTCACTTGCCCAGAGAGCCATACCTAACATTTCAAAAGTTATTTATACGCCACTTTTGGATTACTAAATCTATTAACTTCACTTGTAGTGTCACTGTGTCACATAATACCAATCTCTTTCACAGTCAGAGGGAAGACTAAATGTATGAAAACGCCTCATACTGTTTGTACCTCCCTTCAGCAGCCTGGCTGAATGTAATTGACGAATGCAGCAAGCTGACTGACCTGTCTGTATATTTCTATTTACTTGGATTCAAGAATTTGCAAACCAGTTACAAACACCAAGGGACATTACCAGATGAGTCCCATTTTTCTAGACTTTTGTTCTGTGAAAATGCTTCTTCTGTTACCTTGCAATCATCAAGTACTGGGCATAAAATGTTGTGCCTAGTTTGTGAAACGGTCTAGTAAAAAGTCTAATAAACCTTTCTTGCTTAATAATGGATTACACCTTTTAAAATCCTGAACTTGAGCATGGCAGTGATTCGATTCAAGTTGTCTAGCCTGTCAAGAAGCACTAGTTACAGCTTACATTAGCATATCTCATTAACCACTAACACAATCACTCTGCAGCCATTCAATCACTGCATGAAGCTCTTGAGTTATTTTCCAGTGCAGTTGCTCTCATCTATGTTAAACTAATCCAAGATAGATCATTCAGGTCAATTTTGCAGTGAAGACACAAGCTGAATGAGAGAACATGATTTTCCCAACTGCACGGTGTAGTTAATGCCACAGTTGGGAATGATACGTACCAGTTTGATTTCCCGCAGTTGTTCCATCCACTAGACAAACCTCTTCCCATTCTTACTGTGAAAGCGTATATTCTGGTTTAATACAAGACTGGGCAGTTGACCAAGTAACAGCTTGGGTTTTTCAGTTCAGGTTTTTTTTCCGAAATTTAACAGTTGGGAGATTTTGAAATGTGTCTGCAGATGAATCAACCGCTTAAATGGTTCCGTGAACAAAATAATTGTATGGATTTTTTTTGTTGTCAACATGGAGATTTTAACATTTGCACTTGGCAGACGTAACAAATTTGAGTAAAACTCATTTCAGTTCAATTTCTGTTCTCTTTAACTCCCATTTCTTAACCATGTTTCTGCTTAAAGACTAATATTGAAATTAAGAAGCATAGCTCTAGAAAAGTTAATGGAGCTTTGCTGATTTACATCAGCTTGAGATTCCAGCCCACATATTTTTCTTTAATTAGAAAGGTTCAGAGGTATAAACAGTGCAAATGCTGTAAGTGCACAATGTTGTTCTCAGAGTTTAGAACTAGACAAATGAATTCTGAAGTAGAAAAAATGTGTGGATGGTGCATTTCAACAAAGACAGAAACAAAAGTTTTCATGGCTTTTCATAACAACTACAAGGCACAAATCAAGGACCTAGATTCCATAACATAAGTGCTGTGTCCCTGTAAGGTCATCAGCAAAAATCCAGCCCACCAGTTACAGAAGTTTCTATTAATATCAGTCCCATTTCAATTAAACTCCTTGTTTTTTGAGTCAGGCACCTATTTAAGTACTCTGATGAAGCTCCTGTGATGATCTTTCCTAAAAAGTCACAATGCAAAAATATATCTGCCTTTGCAGTTTATTTCACTGAAGACAGTTCAAGCTGTAACTAAACAGCAAAACCACATTCTACTAGACTACTAATAGTAGTACTATTTATGCTGAGGAATAATTATAAGGAATTATCACTGGTAGGCAAAACAACATCCTACATATTGAGAAATATATGTTGACATTTTAGCCATTAATTATAATTAATGGCACTGATGTCCTTTTCTAATGGATTCACACAAGCAAGGTTAACAGAAGTCCCGTTCATGCAGCTACTATAAAAACAGCACAGACAAAATAAAGACAAGCTAGCACACAGGCTCTGCTAAATGTTTGGAACCACTGGGTACTTCTTTCTATACAACTGATGGGGAAAAGTACTGAGAGATCTATGTCAGACCGGGCTCCTTATTCCAGTTTGTAATCTAGGCATTGTGGGCACTATGCTCTGCTAATTGCATGGTGAATCAGTGGTAGCCCTGAGTAGACATGATCTGAATTACTTAGGCGCTTTCTTAAAATGTGATACCAAAAGAGCTGCCACACCTAAGACAAATTCCTTGTAGAAAGCAATCAGAATATAGCCCCTTAAGGAAGCAAGGATAACGTCTGAGTATTAGAGAATTCCAGCCATACATAGCAACATATGCTGATAACATCCCAAGCTAAGCCTTACCCCTTTTACTCAAGGGATGCTGTGGCATTTAGGAGTGTGATTGCCAGACTGAAATAAACTCAATTATTTGTGGAAATATTTGGAACACAGGAGATCATCAGAGGACTCAAAGACACAAGTGGTGCTTCACAGTGGAAGAGGCCCGCCTTGGTTTTTGGATGAGGCACGCCACACTTAAGACTGGGCTGTGAATGGTGAAAATATAAGGAAATTACAGATTCTGACACATACAGTAATAACTGTAGACATTATCAAATACCACCAATACATAGTAATGACAGAGAAGGCTGCAGCCAAGGAGGAGTGATGGGGTACTGTCCACAGGGCTCCTCTGCCACCACATCAGGTGGGAAGAAATTTGTTTGAAAACCAAAAGCAGGCACAGCTTCCAAGAAAAGGAGGATAGCACAGCTGTCACAGCAGGCTGAGAAGGTGTCAGTGGCAGCTGGAAGAAGCTTAGAAGGGGGTGGTAATTGTCTAAAATTAACATTTAAAGAACGAACAGTGTACCCATGAATAACTGACGTGAACAATCAATCACAAGACAAGTTGAATCTTTTCCTACTAATAAGTGCAGCCACATAAAGGCATCAGAACATTGACTAACCTTCAGTGAATAAAGCAGTTAAAAGTACTGACAGCAATAGCACTGTAGCAAAACTAGAAACAAGATACAGAATAATGTTAATGCCTATAGAAAAAAAACCAACAAAACCCATACACAGACTTTACAAAGTCACATTTCTCCACACATTTGATACGCAATCAAATATTTCATTTTTCCTCAAAAAAAACCCCACCCCACCTGGCATAGCTCTGGGCCAAGGGATACAGACTGCAGGAGGGAAGTGTTTGGAGGAGATTCCACAAAGCCAGTTTACAGGCATTTGGCTTAAATGCCAGCTACACTTCTAGCAAGCCTTTAAATGCTACCATACTGACATCCTAGAGACAGGAAAGTGAGATCACAGGCCTGTATATGTTAAAAATAATCAAAGTAAGGGCATAATTTTGCAAGCAACTTCCTACAATTAAAATCCAACAAAGTAGAGCTGCAAATCAGTTCACACACAAGTCATGCCATCATTATGGCATGTTCTCCTTGTCAGGAGAAGCTGAAGTAATGAATTATCTTCACTGCATTCTTAAAATTCATTATTACATATACATTATTTGTAAAAGGTATGTACATAATAATACAACTAAGCACAATAGTTAATGTCATAAAACCAAAAAGAAATCATAGACAACACTACACAGGTTGAAGAGCTTACTGATAAAGAAATTGCTATGGGAGTAAAAGGTTTTAAGGAAAAAATAGCAGGTGACAGGGAAGAAATCAAAGACTTTTTAACGAAGACACAAAGAGCTAAGAAAGAGAGGACTGAAACAAGTGCAGAGCATAGGGAGAGAAGTACAGAAAATATAATGAGTAGGAAATTACACAAAACATGCACAGTAAGGAATAACTACTGAGAGGCAAAATGATGTACCACTTTTGACTAAACATTCAGGATGTGCTAATGAGACACAAGGACATCCAGGAAGAAATGCCTGAAGGTTCAAGATCTAAGAACAGAAGCAGGCACAGATACACATACTTGGAAATTACCATCAGAGAAGTTATGACTGAACCCATCAGAGCAGAGCTGAAGATGTTATAAAGAAGAGAAGGCAATAGAAGGAAGAAACACGAATTATGCCAAAAGAAAAATAAAAAAGAGGCCAAGGAAACTATAAGCAAAGCAGAAGATATCCAATAGAGCACAACACCAAAGGAGACAAGAACAGGGAATAAACAGAGGTAGTGACAGTAGTATGAGAGGAAGCGTGCAGACAGATCAAGAACTGTCCCAGTGATCTTCCTAAAGAGATGGACACACAAACAAATGGCAATTGCCCCACATATTTCATTAGGAGTACACCTGTGGGAACCACGGATGTTTAAAACATTTTAACCAAAACAGTCAAACTGTAATTCCCATCAAAGAATCCACAAAAATAAATAACATATAAAGAACCTGATCAAACACCTTCAGTCACGTAAAACTTGCAGTTCAGGGCAGGTAATCTGCGAGACTTCAGTAATTTGCAATACTGAATTCTACAACACAGTAAACCCAGCAGTATTTACTTGAGCCCAATTATTTTCATGGTAGCTTTTCCCTGAAAAATGACTGCACATTTTGGCCCAACTCAACATCATTTTTCTTTAGATTTAAGAATCTTTTCTCTGCCAAAATCTAAATTACTTTTTGGCTGGCACTTGAACACTATTAATTAATAAACTGTAACAGTTGGGCTACTATTTTATTCTCAGTTCAGGCAATACCCTGACACATGACCTTGAATAAACCACTTGGATTCAGACCATCTGTTTCCTTTCTCACCGTTTTGTCTCTTCTGATGATTGGGATACAAAGAGGTTTTACAACTGAAGATTTGGTAAATAATAGTAATGGAAAGCTAAAAAACTACTTTACTTTTTATCAGACATAAACATACCAGTAAGAATAAGGAATACCATTTCAAGACATCTACTGAGATGTAGAAGACCAGGATCATTTAGATATTTGTTAGTTGGTCTTGTTATTTTACAGGTATCTTTGTATCTGTAAAAGATTAGTTAACAATATCAAAGTCACATGAGCTACTGTATTTTTCTACTTTTGATATATGCGTCTATATATCTTATGTGTGTGTATTATTTTGGTGATTTTGCTGGAAACATTTCAGACTTCAGTGATACCAAACATAATGGTCTCAAGATTTCACCTCTTTCTAAAACAGAAATTCAGCAAAGAAAAAAAATATACCATAATGTGAGTACATGCTGTGCAGAGGCACGAAATAGCCATTGTGGTCTCCGAGAAAACAATTTTAGACAATGCTACGTTTCATGCTTTGAAGCATTAAACTACAAACTCTGAGAATATCTGACCCTGTTAGCATCTGCCTTTCCACTAGCAAAAAGAATCACTGAATTGCAGCAGCAAAAACAATACTGCTTTTTATCAGGTACGTTGAAGCAGACTCTGACCACACTGAGCAAAAAATGGAGTTGAATGAACTGGAAGCATTCTCTTCTACTTGGATTTCCCTGAACTGCATAACCAGGTAAAACAGCATGTTAGCCCAGGTTTGAAATATCTGTGCTACCATGTACAAGTAAAGCTCCACTTAACTCAATCCACTAATACATCTTCCCTCTCCCATTCAACCATATAAATTATATAACCCTCCTGAAGAAGAGACAATGGAAAAAGAAGAATTTAATCAGCTGAGATCAAATTGAGTTCAATGTAAAATAATTCGCACTCTTTAGCTTTTATTAGAACATGAAGCAAGCAATATAATGGGTTACCAGAGACATATGAGAAGACATGCTGCGCTGAACAGACAAACTTAAAAGCAACACTGTATCAAAATAACAAAGGAAGAACCCAACATTAGGGGTACCATGTAAATTTTTAAAGATCATCAAATATCACTTTCGAAGTCCTAATTATTAGAAATCTTCCAATTATGTTTACAAAGAAACAGGCCCTAAATTCCATTATAACACTGATTAAAATAAAACGGGGGGGACGGGACACGGGACACGGGACACGGACATGACTGAAGGTATTTAGAGTGGGAGTTTTAAGACCCGAATCTGCTATATAAGTGTTTGTTCCAGTACTGCCGCAAAGGAGATTGAATCTAGATGACCCCACATTTTTCTTCCAGCCCTATGTTTCTCTGACTGGAGGTGCAGAAGCTCCATCTGGCTGATTTATTCAAGTGCAGGTGCCCCAAACAAAGTCTGAGCATCATGTTCATAGATGCCTATTTCTGAGTAATTACCCAACCTGACCATTTGCTGTCACTTTTCCGGCTCTCAGCTTCACATTTCCATCTTGCCATGCATACTTAGCTCAGACTCCCACTCTCTTTGCACCAAACTTGCTCTCAGCCCTTTTTAAATTGCACTTCTAATCCATACCCTTCCTGTCTCAGGTCCAGCACTCGCAGGACCTTCCTGCATCTCAGTCACTTTCCTACGTTTTGTTTTAGGCCGTAATCTAGGGAAGCACCTTAAAGCATGGGTAAACATGCTTTCTGAAATAAAGACAGACATTAACACATGCTATATTAAGCCAAGGTCTGGGGCTGTGCTTCCTGTTGAAAGCTAGGGGTTTTTTTCAGTTATGATAAATATCTGTCTAGGTATCCTGGTTTTGGCTGGGATAGAGTTCATTTTCTTCTTAGTAGCTGGTATAGTGCTATGTTTTGGATTTAGGATGAGAAGAATGTTGGTAACACACTGATGTTTTCAGTTGTTGCTAAATAGTGTTTAGTCTAAAGTCAAGGATTTTTCAGCTTCTCATGCCCAGCCAGCAAGAAGGCTGGAGGGGCACAAGAAGCTGGGAGGGGACACAGCCAGGGCACCTGACCCAAACTGGCCAAAGGGGTATTCCATACTGTGTGACATCATGTCTAGTATATAAACTGGGGGGGGGAATCACCACTTGGGAACTAACTGGGCATCAGCCAGCATGTGGTGAGCAATTGCGTTGTGCATCACTTGTTTTGTACATTCCAATTCTTTTATTATTGTTGTTGTTGTTTTATTATTGTTATTATTATCATTATTAGTTTCTTCCTTTCTGTTCTGTTAAACTGTTCTTATCTCAACCCATGAGTTTTATTTTTTTTCTGATTCTCTCCCCCATCCCACCAGGTGGGGAGGAGTGAGTGAGCCACTGCATGCTACTTAGTTGCTCGCTGGGGTTAAACCACAACACCTGTTTGGCATCTTGTTAACCTACAGACCCCTAGAAATAAGAAAAATACAGGAGGGAATGACGTTTCTGGTTTCTTTTCATCTACTGAATTAGAACATATTTAAAACTGGTTATAAAGCAGAGCTGTAAGAAAACAATAAAGACTGTATTGTGTTTTGTTTTGGGGCTTTTTGTTAGAGATTGTTGGCCAGGGTATATAATGTTTTCCTATGTGTTCTTTGTACCCTTTTCAATATACAGTTCTCTTCTGTATTACGATATAGCCCTAAACAACTAATAATTCCCCCTTCTCCTTCTATTCCCATCTTTTAAAAGTTCTCAAAACCACTTATTTTAGGGTAACACTGGTCACAATAGGAAACAGAAGGATTGAGATAAACAGCTTTTATCCCCTACAATGAAAGGAAGCAATTAAGAAGCCAGAAGCATCATTCTTGGTCTTACAAAACCGCAACACAGAAGAGGAATACTCAGTAGCAAAAGAACGAAGATGCAAGTTTTCAAAGATGACTAGAGGATTTAGTCCTATTTTGATTTTATTGAAATTGTGTATCCAAATCCCTTAATCAACTGTGAGAATTTCAGCTAGGAAGTTGAGATTTCATGATACTAGAGGGAAAATGACTAAAATTCTGGTTTCCATGTGCAGTGTAATACAAGAGATACTACACTCAGTGGATCTAACAAGAAATTCCATTAAGACTCTACTTTGAATCTTTTCAAGTAAATAACCAACTTAAACATTTCTAACATGCCAATTACCATAGAATCTAATTGAAAATGTTATGTAAGAAAGAATAATTATCTCCAGCTGAAAAGCTGCCATATTGACAGTCTTAAGAGTTCAGCTCCTAGCACTGCATGTAAAGAATCAGAGACTTCCAAAATTTTTGCAGGTTGATCCATTTCTTCCTCAAAAAAGGAATAAAGGATAAATAAAGTATATAAAATATGAGAAGAAAGTGATAAAGAAGAAGAAAAGAAAGAAAGAAAAAAAGAAAGAAAGACGAAGATAAATAAACAGAATCCTGGAAAACTTTTCCAGTCATAAAGGGTGTGATTAGTACTATATGGCTGTATATGAACCTTTTCTGAGGTTCCTATGGCTATCTGATACAAGGCCAAAGGCAGACCTTCCAGCACTTTCTAGGTGTTTAGAAGAGGAGAAGAAATAATTTCTATTAATAGCTAATATATGCCAAATTTAAGATATGTATTCAAACCAAATATACTGCTTGCAAAATGAGGTAGTCAAACTGAATGTTAAGAAATCTATTCTTCCAGAAATCTCAGCCCAATAACTATGCTTCAAGAATAATCTCTAATATAAGATCAAGGCTCAAGATGACTCTCTTACTGCTTATACCACTCCCTTTTGAGAGAATCTGGAATAAAAAATAAAGTGCCAATACACAGTTTACCTTCCCAAGAAAGCATTAACTTGCTAGGAATAAGAATTGAAAAGCTTATGTGTTACTAGCACCACCTGGTGTGGCTTGCCATGGATACAAATTATAAGTGGACAAAACCTACCAGGTCATCTCATTTACCTGTCAATCCCTGTCAACCAGTGCAGAATTCATCACTATAACATACCTTTGGTGCATTTCATTTTCTTTTTCATTTTAAATTATTTGTTTTGTAAGACATAATTCATATCTAATCAGATTTCTGAACAATATTTGATGCAGAAGTGGCTCATAAAATTGCAGTTACAAGACTGATAGTTTACTTTTAATTAACAAATATGCCCCATGACTTCCCACATCATGATGACTATCAAGCAAGCAAGAAAAACACACCGCTATCTTCTTAGAAATTAACCTTATTAAGTGTTTCAAGCAGAAAAATGGGAAATCTCAATGTGCAAACAAACATAAAGTGTATTAGCAAAGACCAAGATACAAAGCAGCGTTGACCCCCTCAAATCCTATGAGGGAAGGTCTTTCTATCAGGTGATGAAGGGGCATTCTGCTGAGATTACATAGAGGACTACACAGCACATTTAATTGCATTGTGCTTAGCTGTTTACATGCTTAGCTGCTTGGCAAATTATTCTTTCATTATTCTGTCAATATCAGGATAGACAGCCTTAGCAAAGCATGTCTGGAACACTGTAAAACATCGAGGTATCTGAGTCACAGGCACCCTATGCATTGCTTTATAAAGTGTTCCATTTCCCCTCACCTTTCTCTGCTAAAAAAGAAAACGTATATTGTATGACACATATTATCCAAAAAGCAAAAGGCCTTATTTAACTCTTGTGCTGTCATAAATGAAGAATAATTGCATGAAATCCAATAGAATGTGAACCAGTATAGATTAGCAGAAAATCTGCCCCAAAAGCCTCTACTCTATCAGCCAGACCCTTCTCTTGCCAGAGACAAGAAATGAGTTAGTGTGCTTGGCTACACTGATTCTCTTTAACACACAGGTATTAGAGTGCTTGTGTTTATTTTTTGTCCCAGGCTACTGGGAGGGATGTGCATCTCTGGCTAGGTACAGAACAAGCTAGCATCTGTCTAGTCACACAAAAGTGCTGCAATTTAGAACAGAACATAGAAATCTTATTTAATGCTGCCAAATTCTGGTGTCTAAATATCCTGTAGAACTGATTTTTGTGTAGACGGTAATCCACTGTCCTCCATTCTGCAAAGAGAAGAGCATTCCTGACAACAAATCACAACGCAACTTTCATGAATAAGCTGGCATATCTCACTATAAACTGGCATATCTCACTATAAAAGTGTACAAAAGAAAAGGTGAAACTAACACTGAAGGATGGACGCAGCTGCTTTCTAAAACACTCAAATAGTAGCATTATGTACATTCTTGCTATGTCATTGTCATGAGTTTGGACAGAGGCCAAGCAACTTGCAGGCAGGCCTTTCTTTACAATCAAAAGCTTGCTAAGTTTCTAATTACCTCTCAAATTCTGCCAGACACTTTTGGCAATTTTTAAATAGACTTTTTGTAATTGCAATGTCATTACAAAAAGGAATCTGATAAGCTAAATCACTTCCATAAGTTCTGAGTCTGTATGCAAAAAAACTTGTGCACACGTATCACCCATTGTCCCATAAGACAACCCCCTAAAAACAGACTGAGTATTAACACTGTCACTCAAGCTGAAACAGCCTAAAGGAGCCAGTAAATTTCCTTTACTTCATTTTAAAGTTTGAAGATCTGTTACCCAATAGACAACACCTGCCAAGTCCTTCTGAAATAGAGGGGTATGTTTCAATGGAAGAAAAAACATGAATGTTAGTCACAAATACACGCAATGCTCAAGTAGTAACTGAAAATCCATTTTGCTGTTTGCTTATCCCCTTCATTTCTCATTTTATGTGTATATAAGTCATTGAAGTTTCCCTTAGGACCAGTCTATGCTTATTTTTTTCAGCTTCTTTTCTTCGAGGTTGAAAGTATGCATTGCCAGAACATCATCAACTGCCAGCAATTAAATTAGGTAAAACAATATCAGGCAATTTTGAAAATCATTTTCAAAGAAACTACCCCCTTTGCAAGAAAATTAAGTGAGCAAAATATCTGTAACCCCTTGTCAGTATCCTGAAAAACTAATTAGGTCTATGCTTTTGATAAAGTAAGCTGACAAGAACCTTTCACCTCTTCTGTAAGATCCAATTTGCCTTGGAAATTTCTAATTTCTCTCTTGGTGTGTCACACGTGATTCATCCAAATACAAAGCAAAAAAGAAAAAAAGAGAGAAAAGGAAAGATCAAGTGCTTTTGGACTTGTACTAATGAATAATGTATATCATCATTCCAACCGTAGTATAAATTTTCTAAATCTAAACTTTCATGCCTGTTTATTAAACTTACCTTCAAAGTTACCATAAAAATAACTCAATGATGCTTTCCTACCAAAAATAGTACAAACTGCCAGAAAAAGTGGTTTAAATGATGACCTTCATTCTACTTAGCTATCACCAGAATCTAAACATTTACCTAATAACACCCAATACATACAAAAACAGGCTTAGAGAAATCTCATGGTCCTTGGGAACTCAACTGGGACTGGTCATATGTCCAAGAATCTGAACATCTGCAGTCCCCAAAAATGAAGAGGCAGGGTGCCCATTTTCTCAGTTACTCTTAATTTTCCCATTTCCTAAGAATCAAGTCAAAAACTAAAAAAGACAAAATATTAAGTAGTGATCATCTTTCACAGGTTGAGCAAGATTTTATTTAACATCCAGTTTCTAAATGCTAACTACTCTTCTTCCAAAGAGAAACTGATGTGGTTTCTTTTAAATGGTTGCCTTGACAGGGGATCATTTTTTCAGTGCTCTCCCAACGTTCAAATCAGAAATGCAATATTGTTTGTCCTCTGAATATTTCATATCAAGTTCTCAAACACATGCAAAAATCAGTGAGGTAGTATCCTGGTATAAGTTTCTATCACACCAAATGCTTTTTCCTCTTTTCCAAATAGTTTTCATAGATTTGCACATTTTGAAGCTAGAAAGGACTTTTCTGATCAGGTATCTTAATCTTCCATTTAACCTCCTGCAGGATAGGTTATGCCAAGAAACCCCACATAATCATTTGTTTATTAATCCACTCTGGATTTAAAGACAATACATTATGTCGCTAAGTAATCTTTTTTGAAGCTGGATTACACTCATTGTTAAAACATTCATTTGCTTTTTACGTGAAATTATCATAGACTTGCTTGTGATTTCCATTTCCTGCTGGATGAAAGTGCCAATTTTTCACAGACTTCAGGACAGTTATACTTGCTTATATCAGGTAAGGATCTCATATCCTAGGGTACAGTTCTGCATCATTACTGCTTAAGACATGATGAGATATAATACTGCAAGATTTTCAACAACTTATCTAATAAATTATTTCAAATTGCTGATAAGCATATGTGCATTGCAGCATACAGATCTGTAACAAGAAAAAAGGTGACGGGGTACTTTGGTCAGGACGGGTGTTCCTGCGTCCTTGAGTCACAGAGGCAGACACAAGCTTATCTCCATAAATGTTTGTAAAAAACAGGTTCTGTTCCTGACAAGGGTTCTTGGTGGCTAATGTGGTATATCTACATATTATAGATACAAACAATATTACATTTTAGTGCTGTAAAATCCTATTACACTAGGATATCTTAGTTGCAGACCCATACTTAGACATCACTGTACAAACATAAAGCAATTACCAAATCCAGCAAATTAATTCACTTCTCATTTAGGCAAAATAAGTTACCCAGGTCTTATATATATGAAGCAGGTAACTTTATCTGCATTTTCCTTCATTGTTCCACAAGAGAAATTGTTGGGCCTATGTGCCCGCACCAGTACTATTAAAGCACAAAGTGATCACGAGCAAGACTTACTCTTCACTGGGTAAAAAACTGGCTGGATGGCTGGGCCCAAAGAGTGGTAGTGAATGGAGTTAAATCCAGTTGCCGGTGGGTCACAAGTGGTGCTCCCCAGGGCTCAGTATTGGGGCCAGTTCTGTTTAATATCTTTATCAATGATCTGGACGAGGGGATCCAGTGCACCCTCAGGAAGTTTGTAGATGACACCAAGTTGGGAGAGAGGGGTGATCTGCTCAAGGGTAGGAAGGCTTTCCAGAGGGATCTGGACAGGCTGGATCGATGGGCTGAGGCTAATTGTATGAGGTTCAACAAGGCTAAGTGCTGGGTCCTGCACTTGGGTCACAACAAGCCCATGCAATACTACAGACTTGGGGAAGAGTGGCTGGAAAGCTGCCTGGCAGAAAAAGACCTGGGGGTGCTGGTCGACAGCCGGCTAAATATGAGCCGGCAGTGTGCCCAGGTGCCAAGAAGGCCAACGGCATCCTGGCCTGTATCAGAAATAGTGTGGCCAGCAGGAGCAGGGAGGTGATCGTCCCCTGTACTGGGCACTGGTGAGGCTGCACCTCAAGTCTTGTGTTCAGTTTTGGGCCCCCAATACAGGAAAAACATTGAGATGCTGGAGCGTGTCCAGAGAAGGGCAACCAAGCTGGTGAGGGGCCTGGAGCACAAGTCTTATGAGGAGCGGCTGAGGGAACTGGGGCTGTTTAGTCTGGAGAAGAGGAGGCTGAGGGGAGACCTTATCGCTCTCTACAACTACCTGAAAGGAGGTTGTAGTGAGGTGGGTGCTGGTCTCTTCTATCAAGTAACTAGTGGCAGGATGAGGAAATGGCCTCAAGTTGTGGCAGGGGAGGTTTAGGTTGGATACTAGGAAAAATTTCTTTACTGAAAGGGTTGTCAGGCATTCGAACAGGCTGGCCAGGGAAGTGGTGGAGTCACCATCCCTGGAGGTGTTCAAAAAGCGCGTAGACAAGGCACTTCAGGACATGGTTTAGTGGGCATCATTGATGGTTGGACTCAATGATCTTAAAGGTCTTTTCCAACCTAAATAATTCTATGATTCTATTCCTTGGTATTCTATGCAGAGGTAAACACCTGCTGCAACCTGTTTAGTGAAAGCAACATCCCACACCACATCTTTTCAGAACACCCTGAAAACCCTCCCTCAGCTGGACAACTGTCTCTGATTTACAGTTCAGATACGGAGGCTAACCACAGTGAAATGGTTGCAGTGACTAAGGCTGAAAAGAGACCATGACTTGCATCTTCCCTTGAAATGAAGGGCTGAGGCTGCTGGTGAGGTGTTAAACCCCAGCTGCACCACTCAAGTGTCAGAATTGCAGAACACTTTATACTGCTGTGAATCCATGTTGTGAAAAATGGAGAAAACAGCTGAATCCAAAGAACTCCTATGTATACTCAGAGCCATCTCAGGCTGGTGTGATAATGGCACATTTTAAAATACGTTATTTTTAATAAAAGGTCAATTCTGCCATCAAACACATATGCATGAATAATTTTACTATGGAAAATGAAGCCATAGGCTACATGATACATCATTAGCAAACTTCTCTTATATCGAGAATAACATTTCAAAAGTGAGGATTTCAATGTCAAGAGAAAAAAAACTGTATCTGAATTAGCATTTACTCATTACTAATATGCATATGAATCAAAAAGATGCACACACAGCAGGTGACTTGTGTTTACATGTTTCAGCTGTTTTCTGTATCTGAAAACAACAGTACTGAAGTTGCATGCATGAATGGTATCAGACCCAGGAAGAGTACAGGAGGAATGCATATTGGGAATGAAAGAAAAGATAAAATTTAGAGATAACGGGGAAATGGCCAGATTCAGCAACTCAGCACCAGTATCTACATTAGGGTAGAAGAAAAGACTGCGAGAGTAGGAAAAAAAGAACCACAGATTTGCTGAGGAATAGGCCTTTCCAAACAGACCTTTCCAAACATGTTTGGTGGCCTGTGTGCCCACACACATCTTCCTTATTGTTACCAAATAATAATAATGTTAAAAAAGAAAATGTGTTTGGCTACAAGCCATATGAGATGAAGCCATAACCTGTCTCTCTCTTGAGATCTCACCAAAGCTGACAGCCTGAGTTAACAAAAGGGAACTTTACAATGCATTTGGAGAAGGGACAGCTTAGGAGCAGCTTGGTTTTGGTGACAGTCAGAGGACAACTCAAAAAGAAAGGTGTAAGAGTCGCTGCCACAAAGATGGCAGTGAAAGAGTGAAGAGAAAAAAGAATACCAATGACAGACACCTGAGGGATCCCAAAGGATGAAAGCAGTGACAAACAACTTTCAAAAAACCCCAGAATTAATAGTGCTTCAAAATGGAAGAAAAACAAACATGTCATTTACATGTTGTGAGAAGGTCCTTTAAATGAGTGCATTTAAAAGAGTGATAGGTGCAGAGATCCTGCTCTTCACTTCTCATGCACCGACACTCTTTCCAGTCTCTTCAGCTGGATGTACAGGAATTATCTTTAATTAATTCCTGAGTGTTCAGTGAGAACTAGGCACTACTGTGAAGAGACCACGCAGAGAAGTATTTATGGGCTAGAGAGAGAAATATGTAAGCTTGAACAGCTACTAGAACACCTAAACAAGATACTCATGGTTTTAAAAAAGAGCTAAGCTTTTTAGTAAGACTTGAGCATACCTACAGCACTGAAGCCCAGGTTATTCTAGACATTAAAAATACTTCTAATTGCAAAGAGAACATGTATCAAATAGACCAGCATTACTCCTTACCACTATTAGAGTACCGGCATTCTACTAACAATAGAAAATCAAGATGTTTCCTAGCACAAAATGCTTACGTACCTCAATTATTACATACGACCAAATGAATGAGAGCCACAGTGTGGCGAACAGTGGTAAAGCTAGTAATAAGACAACAAAATAAATCTGTAATGTTCCTTCGTTATAAAGTCAGTTTCATCTTAAAACCTCAACAGCGCCACTACCTTTGTCCTAAACTTTAAGTCATTAAATAAAAATCCACACTAAACCATGGCTGACTGTAGCCAAACGGAGCTTTGATTCAATATAAAACAGACTAAATTTCATAGACAATGAACACCAAGTTCTTTCTAATAGGCATGAGAGAAACAACTGCAGACAGACACCATCTAATGCTGAAGGCACTGTATATAACTGTAACCCGTAGACATGTGGAGAGCAGCAAGAAGAGTTCTGTCTCAGCTTTAATTCTTTGGTTCCAGTGGCTTTGGTATACTGGATGCCACAGAAAGTTTAATTTATGAAACTGAGTAGATTTTTAAAATTCTGGTTAGATGAAGAAATCCTTGAACACTGCGATGGAAGAGCCAACACTTTATACATAATCTGGTCAATAAAAGAAAGGAAACTAAGTGGTACTCAAAATATGGTACAGCAGTTTTAGTATTTTCTAAAAGAGTCTCTGAAGTGCATTGTCATTCCCCAGAAGACAAACATATTATACTCAGTGTGACAACCTACAGCAAAACAAAGAGTTGCATTTGACTGACTTTGTTACAACCTCTATAGTATTTTGAGCTGAATAGACAGAAGGAACTAATAATCTAATGGTAGTTTTCAGTGATAAAAAGTTGAGTATAAGCACCTGTGTATAACTTCTATGCTTGCATTTCTTTATTACACCATTTCAACAAAGCACTTAAATTTGCATGTCAGTAGCTTAAATAATACCTAGAAGTTTTTTTTAATTGGGCCCTAAGGCAGTCCCAATGAGTAGAGAAGGCCCACATCTAGAATCAAAAGACAGTTACATAGTAGACTACTTCCCAGACCAACATAATTCTTAAGCTCATTTTCAATATAGCAAGAAGGGCCTCAACTAAATCACACACCTGCCTGTTACACATCTACAAACATTTTGCTGTTTAATATTCAGAGCTTCCTCATATTGTCATGAAGCTATTTCGAATGGAAAATTTTCATGCCCGTGTCATCAGAAGGAAATTATCTGCAAGACTACTAATTTTTTTTTAAATGTGGTACAGAAAGTAATTAGTCAGTATTATTTGTGCCTTTAAAAATTGCTAATTTCTGCAAGGCAAGAACAACCTTTCAAAGCTCTAGATACTATACAAGAGTAAATAGTGTTTGCAAACTCTATTCACTAAGTGGAAGGAAAAAAGAGAGAAGGAAATATAGTAACAAGGGACACACAAACTGCTCTGTTCTACTACCTACCTGGTCACTTGATATACCTGCACTATTGTGTTTATCACAGCTGTTGAAAAAATGTTTAACCTTAAAAAATACATCCCAAGTAAGGAACACTTCCTATTTGCATTGCCCAGGATTAAGGTAAGAATCAGAGGCTCATGACCATCATGCTCGCCTGCACATGTATGCTCGAATTTCAAAATACAGTATTTATCAGATCTACACTCAGTATCTATTCTCCTAGAAAGCTGAAGTCATTCTATTTTCTTCAATGTCTCTGGATTTACATCTTAGCGCTGAAAGTGTCCCTCAGTCCTTGGTTTATCTACTTTTTTGAAGTCCCAGAATCAGCAAAGCACTTTTGTGGACACACTGTTCACACATATTGTGGACACAATATTCGGTATTGCACAATACAGGGCTGTGCAGGCCCAAGAAGCAGATTAGCCTTCCTAGGTGGTGCTGCACCAAGGCTGTAACTCCACATGCAATTAAAAAGAACCCAAGTCTCAGGTGGTGGCAAGGGTGGAGTAAGAAGTTCCTGTCTTGTATCTGCCCTGCCACACAATTTTTTCCCACTTTTGTTCTCCCCACTATCCAAGCGGTACATGTACATCTATTCTGAGATGCCTTCAAGTAAGGGCAGTTCTTTACCTACAGCTTTACCTAAGCTGCTTTAAAACACAACAAAGGTAACAGTAAATGGGAGTAATGAGTCAGAAACAAGAGGTCAAAGGTTGAGTCTTCTTAAGTCAGTTTTATCACCATAGCCAGCATTTCGGAGAAGGAGCTTGAAGATTTCACATGCTTCCAGACAATTCCTGCACAGCTGCACAACACCAGAAGTAGCAGCCTAGCACTACTACTCTTGCCTAAGGCCAGGTTCTGATAGATTGCCTGTACTGGTATATGGGAAGCTGTACACATCCCTTTAGTCACCCATACAGACACAAATACTACAAAAAATAAAACTAGGGTCTGCTACAGATTCCCCTATCTTCTTTTATGAGGTTAGCTGGATTTTTCTTCTCTAAGTTAATTGTGTCATGTCATATGTGTGTGGCATAATTGTGTAATGGATGTGTGACATCCGTGCCTGTGCATGCAATAAATGCGTATTTCGGTAACTGTGTGTATGAGCATCTTGCACTCCATTTTCTTATGCTATCAGTACTTCTCATGCATATATAACCAGAAAGCACAATATGGTCAGAATCAAAATACCCCCTTTATAAGCTGAAAAATACTATGTTGGGAACAAAATTTCAGCTAGATTCTTCAACACTGTAAGGTAGCACATCTAGCAATCTGTAGTAGTAACAAACAGCAGGCATTATCTTGCTTACAGTACACCAGGTATGCTGTTTCAAGAGACATTTGGAAAAGCTTTTGATGGTTCACATTTACAATGCTTTTTAGATCAAAATGTACTCCACAATTTCTTCTCTTTTAGCATGTGTTCACAGATGACTCAATTTTCTGACAAATACTTATTTAATACTTTTGCTTACTAGAAAAATCAGTGAGAAAAACACAAAAATACTGATGGGAGATCCATAATAAGAGTGAGGTGCATACTCTTTCAACTCTTCTCTTTGCTTTCTGCTAGCTCCAAATGTTTAATTTATTGTTTGCCCTTTTTGTATCATTTATGTTTTGGGTAGGTGTAATTCCTATCTATTTTTACTATACTAAGAATTTAAGAGACTTACTAAAAAGGGTTACACACCTACAAACATAACGTCTTGGCAAAAAACTGCTTCTCGTTTTGCCAAGTGGAATTTTTTGAAGACACTTCAAAAAGAAGTTGAGGGAAAACATTAGTAGTTCCTCCTTCTGTATTTGAACCACATATAAAGCACCCTAAATTATTTCACATTGCTTAAAATGTAATAAAAATACATGATAACCTTTAATTTTGGCCAAAAAAAAATAGATCTAGGCTACGAGCTTATCACCTAGATGAAGAAGATTCAGTTACTTAAACCAGCAGCTGGAAAGATGCTTAGGTTGTATGACACCAAATGTCAGCCTGCTAATCTGTTAGGTACCAGTCCCAGGAGCAGGATTAGTGAAGTAATAGTATGCCAAAGGGGATCTGTAAAATAATCACCCCTCTTTCTTGAGTTTTATAGTATGTCTCTGTTCTGGATACACATGTTGAAAAATAGCTGGCAGTGACAGCACCTAGGATACATGCAAATAATTCCCTTTATACCTATCCCATCCAACTTGCTGGCTGAATCAAGAGGCTACAGAGTAAGGCACCCCTCTTTCTTGATCAAAGATTAATCTGTCAGTTCCAGGAAAGACAAGCGGTAAACTCTGCATTACACAAAGTAGAAATTACTAAACTGCTTTTACGTATGTTTACCCCTAGGCATGCTAGTGCCACTTCCCTGGCTACACAGTCATCCAATTTCAGCCAGAAGGGTGGACCATACTCTCAGCCAGACTATTTGGCAGTCTTGTCATTAGGGCATGCTCCTGGGAAATGTGGCTTTGAATCTACTTCGGCTGTGATGGAAACAATGCGACTCACTATGAATTCCCCAAGCAAGCCTCCCAACTCCTAGACTGCTACACAAAATGCAAGCATTGTTGTCTCTCCTTCAGCCACAGTGTTGAGAGAAAATGCCCATAGTTTCCCTACTTTGGGCTAAGCTCAGTGAAATTTTATGCTCCAAGCACACCTGCAGGGGAAGCTCAGGTTTGCAAATAGTGTTGGCACCTGGACACTGAACATGGGCAATACCCACGGTGCATACCAGAACTCTGATGTAAATTTTGGTGCTGCTTACATTGCACTTTGTGGATCACAAGATCATGGAAAAATTCAGGCTGGAAGGGACCTCAAGGGGTCTTCAGTCCAAGCTCCTGCTCAAAGCAGGGTGAGCTGTGAAATCAGACCAGATTGCTCAGTGCTTATACAATCACATCTTTAGAAATCTCTGAGGATGGACACTGCATAACCTCTCTGGACAATCTGGTCCAATGCCTGGCTTCCCTCATGGTGAAAAACCTTTGTCTTATATGCTGTCTGAACCTTTCTGGTTTCAACTTGTGCATAGCCTCAGTCCTTTATGTGCTTAAATTTGCTCCTGAGCTCAGTTCTCTGTCTGTAAAATGGGTCCAATAATTGTTCTCTGCCTCTAGGGGGAAGAGAGGTTGTAAGAATAAATTACTTAATATTACTGATTATTGTTAGATCTATTAAATAAGGTGCTCACAGATGAGAACACTGTAGGCCACCTATGTAGAAAAGGTACTTGAACACAGCATATATTTCACTGAGCTTTCAGTCTGCAGCAATGTCTGCTGACCAATTCTGCAGATGCTACATGATCTGTAGAGGGCCTTTGGTGGGGCGGGGAGGGAATAGTTGGAATGAGATCAATAGTTCATGCAAGAAGAAACCACCAGCTTTGGTTGAAAATCCAGAACAGAAGAAATGGTAGTGACATGACATTCACTCCTTAAGATTCAAAACACTGCTCTATGTTAATCTTGAGCATAATCCAATGTATGCATGGAAAAGGTAATAGTTAGAAGATAGATTTTGTTTCTTTTTATACAAGCAATCTTTCTTTTCAATAGCATTGTTTCACAGTCTGTGAAGGGGTATCCCTCTCCCACAATAGTATCAGTTCAAAAATAAGAAATTCAATTTTCTTCAAGGTCTGTTTAAGAACACTCAAAATTTCTACCTTCAGCAGAGCCTGTTAACAACGTGCTTAAATTCTCTCCTGAATTAGGGCCATAATTTGATTATGTATTGCATGAGATCAAGCTGGCAGTTAATGTTAAAATATTTCCTTAAAACATCCACAGACGTAGATTTATAGAATTAAGCTATTTTAGAGCATTTAATGAGGTTTCAAAAATCTACTAATAGTAATTTGTCACTTGGAAGTTTGTGCTGTTAGACTTACGGTTACTAAGGCAGACTGCCTTAGCAGAGCAGGGGAACAAGAAAAAACATATTTGTGAAAAAAATACAACCTTCTAAACGTTTTACTTAAGCGCACTTTTGCTTTAATATCTAAAGTAAACAAAAACAGAGTAGGATACGGTATACTATACAGCTTTTATTAGTATTCACTTGATATGACCTCTATTACTCACCAGCATATTCAAACATTGGAAACACTAACAAAATGTTCACATGACAAGACATAACTGGGTATTCCACTCCTTCAGTCACTCACCACACATGCACACATCAGTGACAGTAGGCATGTGACATACATCACAGGATCTCTCAGTGGAGGTCTTAGCCCTAGGGGTTTTTAGATAATTATGCCAGAGTAACATGACATGCTCTTGCAACCTTGCCTCTCAGAGTTCAAAATTCAGAGTTCTTTCCTGAAGAAATCTATATTTAATAAGTGCTCCAGGGCATACAATTTACATAAAAGTGTCCAGAATCATAAAATAATGCTGACCACTTGAGTCCTTGAAAAGGACAGGCTTGGTTGCTGTTCCAAAGGTAACAAGACACAATGGAAATGCTCTGCTGTAGCAGAGGAACATGGTTATGAGCACTGTTCTTGAGTGTGTCTACTCAGATGCTGTATGTTTCCATTTATTTTTATGAGTTCGGCTGGTCAGCCAAATTTCTATTTCCTGTGCTACACTGCACCCATCTGCCTGACATGAAGTGGACTTGCTTTTCACAAAGAGGGGAGAACACTGAATGTGGTAGGACTATAAAGAAAGGGAACAAAATATTTCAGCTTTGATGTTTCAGTAAACATGCATACTTAGAGAAAAAATATAATCTTTGTTTTCTGGTCAAATACACTCAACCAAAGCATACCTATTACTGAACGGATGGAACCATGTCGCTATTCATACACGGGACTGGGAGGTGGTGGACATTCCCCAAAAAAGGGGTAAGATAAATAAGTGAACACGAGGGGGAGCTGTAAGTGCAGAGGGAGAGAGGCACAAATGGGCACGACATCAACCTCTTGCAATGGCCCAATTTCCTCACAATTTCCATGAAATATATATACTCTCTCAGTTGAACTCTTCTAGTTAAAAAGAGATCCACACTACAATAAGCACCCTGAGTTTATTACAGTTTATGTTCATTGGATGGAAGAAGCATTGCTACGCATGCCCCAAAATTATGAAGCCTAATTACTACCTCAGCTACTCAGCTGTAACATACTTTGCAAGTGAGACCAGTAAGGAATGAGACATGCAGAAAGCCTGCAGTCCATCCACATTTTAGTGACTTTCCACACAGGAGCTAGTGATAATGTCCAGTGAGGATATAAAGACTGGGAATTGTTTAAATACAGAATTTAAAAATATAAACAAGATACACAATGCTGCTACTTACAGATCATGTATGCATGCTCAGTAGATGAATGAAGAAACCAATAAAAAAAAGCACTCAAAGGTACACTGTAGAAGCTAACAACCAGTATGATGATGTATGATATAGTGTCTAAGGAACAGTCTCAGCTTCTGTAGACTTGGGCTTCTGAAGAACTGAATCCTCCAGTGCAGGTTTCAGTCACAAGCGAAATGCACTGAGCAGCTGCCTGGGGCAGTAAGTGACAGCAGCAGTAGCTGCTGGGCTGCCTGACTGAATGAATGTGCATGACAAATTTGCCGATGAACAGCATTTGAGGAGTGAGTCAGCAGTGCCTACTTGGTGGGAAAAGTAGATTTGGAGCACTCTATATTAACAACACTTAGGGGATAAATTGCCAGTCCTGGAAGAGCAAGGACAGGACAAGAGTCCTAAAATACTCCTAGCATCCAATACGAGAGCCAGACCCTGGCAGAAAGAATCAGCTGGCATTTTGAAATCACATACTCCATATGCAGATGGTGACAGTAAGCACAGTATCCTAATTTTTACTTCCTAAACTTCTTTCCTCTACTACAAGTAATCAATAAGAAATGAATAATGGAAAGGCCCAGTTACACTATACATGTCTTGTCACTTGTTCTATGAGACAGAGCAGTAATGCCTGCACCAACACAAGACAATTAAATGTCCTTCAAAATCCCACAGACACAAGTTCTTCCAAAATCCTATTTGTAATAGAAGGGTCTCTTAATCAAGCAATTCACAAAAGCCTAAAACAAAGCAAAGCAAAATGAAAAGTCATGGACAAAATGTAAAGAAATACAATGCAATAGCAAATTAAGAAAGAAGCTGGTCACGTTTCTACCATCTTAGCTGGGCCTTTACCAAAATGTACTTAGAATCATGTCTCTGGAGATTGAATTTCTCTCATGTAACACTGACTATGAAGGATGCTTGTTTTAGAACAGAAAAGTAAGATACACCAAATTCATCTGACTCTCAGTGTGCAAGGTATTTAGGATGTCTCTCTCTACTAAGGATAAACATGCCCTACATGACTTACAGTCTGAGTTTTAAATGGCTAATATCCCATGGAAGTTACTCTCATCATAAACAACCAACATGATATACATTACAGGGAACCAAACTTTTAATGGTTAAGCACCCACAACTGTCTAAAGAGCCAAATATTCAACAGTTTAAAAAAATCCCCACTGTCATCACTGTTTTTGAATGGGTGAATATTATTTTAAATTTGCAGATACAATAGCTGTAGCATAAGATTTGGTATGTTGTTTGAAAGGTCTGTGATTTTGTCATTAAATATTTTCAGGGAGGAGTTATTTTCAATGCAAGGTTCAATTTGAGAAACAATTTAAGTGTATCTTGGGTATATGTAACTACCCAGTGTTGAATAGACTGCATTTATCACTGTCTTTCTGTTTGTAGTATTCTGCAGCTTCCATTACTGTAACATAGCATCTCAGCCTAATGCATGCAACTTCGTCAGACTTCTGTGAGACAGAAAAGTATTTTTTTAGTCAACTCCATAAATTAGGCCTGCAACACGGAGGATTAGATCAGAACCACCAAATTTAGGTCTAAACCAGAACAAATGCAGAACTTGAGTAAATAAGTCTTAAGAAACGACCCAGAAAGTCTGCAGTAGCAGTTAACTGTCCCTGGAGGAAGCAGGAATTCAGCACCTCCCTGTTTATCTTGCAGGTTCCCTAGGCAGTTTCACCTGCACAGAGCTACCTTCATCTGGGAAATGAGGCAACTAGCTTTTACCTGAGCAACACTACTCTCCAGTAACAGGGTAAAACTGCATTAAAATCTGCCACAGGCCCTAGAGAGGCTAAATCAATTAGGTATGCTCAAAGTACTCCTTACACATATCAGTAAGGTGAGTTCAGCACAAGCTACAGTTACTATGGCCATTTTCATTTTAAAAAGTTAAACCTAAATCCTTCGATTTCCTGACTAGTGCTCTCACATCTCACTGGCCACTAATTCAAGAGAGTACTACCTCTCCCTAAAAAAGAAGATACAGATCATAACTATTTCAAATACAGACATAAAGTTGATTCATACAGTATAATAGTTTTGCATCTTTGCACATTTACTAGTAAGTCAGTCCAAAATGAGTGAGAAAGTGTTGCTAGCAAGGCAAAACAGCTCCACAGTTCCCAACCTGCTCCATAAGAACTGCTAACTTTTGAACATGAGTTTTCTCCTACAGTCAGAGACCTTCACTCTCTGCTGCTTCACTGTCCCCCACCCAACAGCTCCTCGTGTTTAGTGAGAAAGATTCTGTAGTGAGGGCAACTATTCCAATCCTACCTGGGGTACTTGTCAAAACCCCACTTTTTTGTTCAGAAGACCTCACTGACTTCACTGGGAGTGCTGCAGGTATGATTTGGGGTTAGAGACCTACAGCACTCAAGAGAGAAAATACAGTTCTTCTAAAACATGGCAGAAGGTTTAACTTTTCCCCTACTGTTGAGTGCCAAGATGTCCAGGTACCTAAGGATGCACTTAGCGAGACTGCCAAAGACATCTAACTCCAACTGAGATCCAGAGAACTGAGAAACTTTACTCCAAAGATTTCATAGAGAATCTGTCTATATCTAAGTGTTGAGGCTCTTAAAATCCCACTCTACACCTCATTTCCCTCTCCTGTTCAAGGGAATTTTCCTTACTGACTTTAATAAGAATGGAATCAATTGGTTTTTAGTAAAATAACCAGTTATTTCACTGTCAGAGAAACAACTTCTATGGACAGGGGTACAACTCATACTACAACAATATTTTGCTTATTAAGCTGTCAATATCAGTTCCATAGCTTTGGATGCACAGAAATAGGTAAATAACTTAATTTTTAAGGGGGACACAGTGCTGTCGGACCACACACAACACTTGCTAACATCATCTGGTGTTTTTCCACGTGCCAAGGACAATAAACAGCCTCAAGCATAGAGATTTACAGTTTCTGTTTTACCACCCAAAATCATCTACCATGATTCAAGGTACTTCTACGCAAAAGATAGCACAAGAAGATTGCCTGGAAGTAATTAATTTTCATCGTCTCCCTCTCCGAGAGGGAAACACTTCAAGCAATGGCTACTTTGCTTTCCACCAGACAAATTAGTTTCACTGCGGTCTTTTCAGATGTATAACCCATGAATTTTAAGTTAGTTGTAAAAGTCCACAGGAACCCAGTTTAACATCTTCCATCTGTACTGATTTAAACACTCTTCTTGAACAGCAACAATAACAGTTTTGAAATGTCCTTTCCCGTGGCTCACTCCCTTCCTTCCTCCTACTTATCTATACACTCTCTAATCATTTTAATGACACAGGGATATTTCAGTACTTTAACAATAAAATTGAGCATATCAATGTTTTTGCTATATAATTAGTGGAGGAAATATAAACACCTGACAGCAAACTCTGTGATTTTGTATGATTTAATATCAGAACAGAATTTCACTATTTAAAATTATGAATAAGCTTCACAGACAGCTACGCAGTCTTTCTGTGAAAGAAAAATGGTTTCACAATAAATTAAGAGAAAACCTTAAATTTCTTCTCTTTTATAAGGTGCATTAGTAACATGAATTAAGAATAATGTCTCTGAGAATGCCAAAATAAAGGATATTTCTCTCAGTGGAATTAAGATTTTAATACTTTGCCTTTGATCTGAATTACACAGTATTCTTTAAATCCAAGAACACAAAATTCCAGACTTCCGTAAATAACCTGGAGCTTGCTAGCACAAATCTGTCAACTAACAAATCCTTCTTCATCTCTCCAAAGGCTGCATTTTTAAAGGTCATTAGATGGTCAGCTCACACACTAGCTTTACAGATCATGTAAATGTAATAGACAAAGACATATAAAATCTCCATTCCCCATTTCAAGTAGCAGTGCTTCTTAACAGTGTATCCCTGATGGAAAACAGAGAACCTGCATGCAGGTAATATCTGCAGGTACTAATAGCAAGATCCCAGCTTCCACTAGATAAAGCAGTGCAATGCTGCATTTGCTGTGTATGGAGAAGTCCTACTGATGTAAACAGTGGCTCAGGAAGGGCCAGTGGGGCCACAACACTAAAATATTCCTTTAAAGGAAAAAAAAACCCCAATCCACTCAAAAACCTTGATTCCTGCATGAGTCTAAGTCCGCATTTTGCTTTAACACAGGCTGAACCATGAATGATCCTTTCTGATGGATACTCAAGGCATTGGAAATGTCTCAGTTTGAGACAAACAACTTCAACTTCAGGTTAATTACAGGTTTAATTTTAAAGTTGTGCATAAATGCTGTACTAAGTCAGAATGTTTGCTGAAGTGAGCCAAGTGAAATAATGAATTAGATCCACCATGAATATACTTAAAACTCTGCTCTTCAAACTGAAGTGAATGCATATTGTAACTCCCAGTTCTAGACAGCTTTGTCCCGAGGCAAAAATGCGTCCCCTCCAGGGACTGCTGTTTGTGTGCTAGTACCTCAGCTGTAAAACTCCATTCCATAGCCTGTTTCCAAAAAGTGGACCAAAAAAAAAAAAAAAGTCAATTAAATGAAAAATTAATCCGAACACCAAGAGTAAGTAAGTACAAACCTCTAAATGTAGCCATACATTTAGACTAACTTTGAGAGATAGGACTATTTCTGTAATACTGAAGTGCAACCATGTTTGTGTGGGTCATTTCACTTTAGCTGAGATGTCACTCCAGCCTGTCCTCAATGCTATGTGGGAGGTTTATACTAATCAGCTTTTTTCTCAAGTTAAATTCTAACATCACATCAATAGCTGTTACACAACATCAAGAAATATGACCTGTGCTGATTAATGAAAACCAACCTGGTCCTGTTTTCAAGCATCTGAATTAACAGATATTTCCCCCCATAAAATTATTTTACATCTTAAAGTTAAATGTTTTAGTTAAAAACAAATAAATACAAAGATGCATCATGCTCTAAAAAGCCAGAGCTATTTTACAGTTAGCATTAACTTTTGGTAAGCTGGGGGGAGGGGGAACAACAACAACAACAAATTTAGAGATTTTTATCATCAATTAACACCTCACAACAGTATGATTTTTCTCACAACTTTAATTACATGTTTCTATCTTCATACATTGGAGAGAGAACGTTTTCTCAGAAGGGAGAAAAAGCACACTCCTTTCCTGAGTTTGTTTCAAAGAAAATCAAATGATCTGAATTATTTTCTCATAAAACATAGACCATACAGCTCAACAGCCAATAAAGCCAAATTTCTATTCTTGGGTTTTGTTATTTTGTACTGGTAAAGCTGTCTGGCACTCATAGCAGCATTTGAAGGAACACTCATGGAATTTAAGCCTTTTAAATTCTTCGAAAATCCTTCAGCTAACAGAATTTTTCTCTAAAGCAAACAGAAAAAAGGAAAGAGAAAAAAAAAAAGAGAGAGAAAATAAAGAAGTCAAACACATGTCCAGTCAAAGCACACATGTGTTCACATATCAGACTTCAGGAAGAATCAAAACATAGTGTAACTCTGGTTAATCTCATAATTGCAAGAGGCTTTTATCCGTAGCTGTTAAATAATACGATCCAAGTTGCCTCTCCAAGATTAAGTGTATAAAGTCACCATGCAACTAAAATAGCAAGTCAACGAAGGGTATGCTACACCATTTACATAAAGAAGAGAAAGATCATTTTTAGTAATTACCCTTGTAAAAGAATTACTGTCGTTTCCTTAACACACAAATATATTTACTAGCAGAATATAAATGCATTCATTGGGAACATAATGACTGTAAAACTTTGAATTTTTACTCCTGTAAATGCCTAATCTGATACACTATTTGAACACAAGCAATCCATTTGTTTTTCCCATATTAAAGATAAATTTTACAGGCAGAAAAGGAGCAAAGGTATTTTTGCAGAGGAAAAACAGAAATAATCAGGGCAATGAACTGAATAATCTGAGGATAAGAAACAGGTGCCTCACTGACAAGCTACACCACATTTACACTCGCTCTAAATCGGAATTTATACTGTGGCACATAAATAGGTGCAGATCTACCATTGGGAAAGCCAGGATCATCTTCATTCTCTGTGGAGAACAAGGCCTACTATTATGAAGATGCTTTTCATGTTCAGAGCCCAATCTAACTGGGTAATATTTTTAGAAGGGATAAAGGGATCTAGGTTCCCCACTAGTGTTCAATTAATTTTTTTGCTCCCTGGGAAAAAAAAAAAAAAAAGTGGAGTGAAAGAATATAGGGGAAAATCACAAAGGGCAGTCACTGCTGCAGGCTCAGCTAGAATTGAGGATTTCCTGGTCCCTATGCCATGCTGAAACACTGGATCTGGGTCTCTTGCAGTAAAGATCAGTTTATAAGGTTATTATGCAGCCCTGTACATTTCATGTCAAGGCACAGAACTACTGAACACAAACTTCAGCTGCTACATTATGATAGTCATTAAAACTAAAGACAAACATATCTGTAACTTATAAAAAGAGAAGCAAGATTTAGTTGTAAAAGCTCCAAACAAGATGAACAAAAACCTCTCTCCACTTAGTACAGTGACTGAACTTAGTTTTCCATACAAAACAGATGATAATCTGTTTTTTATAATAATGATCGAGATGTCAGTTTGGGGGTCATGTCTGTAGGCACTCAAGAGTCATGAGGTGCCACCCCCAACTACAGCCTGACCACAGCGAGATGTCACAGGACTAAGCACCTTAGCACAGACAGGCACACAGCCAATGTTGTCCAAAATAGCCATTTGCCACCCTACACTTTGGATACAGGAGGTCCTCATCTCTTCCACAAGTCATCAGATGTGCTCCCCTCTGTCCTAGTTGCAGCTGGAATAGGGTTCATTTTCTTCCTAGTAGCTGGTATAGTGTTATGTTTTGGATTTAGGATGAGAAGAATGTTGGTAACACACTGATGTTTTCAGTTGTTGCTGAGTAGCATTTATACTAAGTCAAGGATTTTTCAGCTTCTCATGCCCAGCCAGCAAGAAGGCTGGAGGGGCACAAGAAGTTGGCACGGGACACAGCCAGGACAGCTGACCCAAACTGGCCAACGGGGTATTCCATACCATGTGATGTCATGCCCAGTATATAAACTGGAGGGAGTTGGCCAGGAGGGATGGATTGCTGCTCGGGGACTAACTGGGCATCAGTTGGCAAGTGGTGAGCAACTGCATTGTGCATCACTTGTTTTGTATGTTCCGATCCTTTCATTATTATTGTCATATTATTATTATTATTATTATTATTATTATTATTATTATTATTATTATTATTATTATTATTGTCTGTCTTTCTGTCCTATTAAACTGCCTTTATCTCAACCCACAAGTTTTACTTTCTTCTCTGATTCTCTCCCCCATCCCATTGGCTGGGGAGGAGTGAGCGAGTGGCTGCGTGGTGCTTAGTTGCTGGCTGGGGTTAAACCACGACACCCTCACAGCTGAAGTATCTGGCAGAGGTGCAATCTCTTCTCCTCAGAGCTGCACAGCAGTGCTCAACTGTAAGAGTCCAGTCTGGAGTCAGCAATGTGGTAGGACCAAAATATTTGGAATCAGTTACTGGATAAAAGGGAAGAATTTTAGTTGTGAAGAGGATAATTTTATTCATTAAGAAGCATATGCATCACTATTCCCATCCCTAAGAAGCATATAGTACATACATTACTATTCCCATCCCATCTGCAATCCCATCCCAGAAGAATAGTAATGCTAGTGGCATTTGTATAGCATTTGACCATGCAGGAGCTGGAATGGGGGAGAAAATATTGAATTTTGAAAGTGTCCAACAAACCCAAAAGATTCTGCAAGTAATTTCATGCATTCCACCAAATCTGACCTATTTCAAAAGCTACTGAGCTTACAGAAACACAGGACTTTTTAAGATCCTGAAGTTCTTGTATGATCACAGTAACTGCCCTTTTTTCTAACATTTCTCTTACATGTGCAAATTGGTCTTGTATCTACATCTATGGGTACAAGCTGGTGAAACAGTTACTAAGAGAATTTCACAAGTAGTTATTTAGCAGAGACTTAATTATTCTTTAGCCACTCAGCAATTTTTTCTTTAAAGCAAATTTGAGTCCAGAGTGCAAAATGGGTATCATGATTGTTTCGTAAACAGTTATAAATACTCCTTTCAACATAAGCAATTTGTGCTAGTTTTGCTACCTCCTAGACTACATGAAGAGTAATATTGTTCCTACTGTCAAAACTCCATAACACATTAGAAAATCAAACTCTGAGTTGGGTGGGACCAGACTCTGTGCTATACATAAAATAAATAACATTGAACCAAGCTGACTAATTTCCCTTTACCAGTTCATTGTCTTGCAGAGAAAGCAGCCCAGCTCCAACCTTTAATTACCTAAGTAGTACTTACTAAACTTAGTTGCCCTGAATATCCGCAGATTAAAGCAGTTCTGGAGATGATCCCAGATAGTCTTTCCAAGTAAGAACACTCCCATCAGGTGATGTTACTAATAAATCCTGGACAACCAAATAACTATAACAAACCCATATGGAACTAAAAATAGTAATTTATTAACTTCAAATCTGAAGTATTTGTTCCACACTCAAAAGTCAGACAAAGCCTCCCCTCACCCCCCCATCTCCTCCAATGAAATAATAAAACCCCAAATATTCAAAAAACCTTAGAGTCAGGCACAAGTACAGGTTTGCTCACACATGAGAAAATACTGCTGAACTCTTTCTTTCTTTCCTTTTTCAGCCTGCAAGCAACAAGAGGTCTCATTTTATCCCTCATATGGCAAAGGAGTGTTGGTATTTATACAGTCCCTCTCACACAGTGGTCCCCCAAATAAACATTCCCCAGTGGTAGAACCATCACCACAGCAGAGACCTGCAACTTCCCTAGTCACAATTTTTCATTTCCATTCTCTGTGGATAGCAGCTGGCCCACAGATGGGCCAGCCAGGCATCTCCCCACGCCCTTGTGGGAGCAACTGAAAAGATCTTTAAGTTCCAAGATTCCTCCATCAGTCCTTCTCCCTCTAAGTTGAGGAGAAGGAGAAATGATAATTGCTCTGTAATGGAGCATTCAGCTATCTGGTATAACTGGCTGGGAAGTGGTAACCACTTTAATTCCTAGAGGCAAGCTGGATACTTCACTTGACAACCTTTAGCTATCACCATAAATCAAAAGCATTCAGTATACTGAAGCAGTTCTGGGCATATCATTGCCCCATTCATACTAGTAACTAGTCTTGGTGCCCCATGTTAGGCTTTGTAAAAACATACGGCAGGGGAAAAAACATCTTTACTGTGAAAAGTTACATTTCTTATGAAAAAAGCACAGTAAAAGAGTCAAGTCATTATGAGCTGATCAGGAAGGAGAGCAGAGAGGCCATGGTGGTAGCAGCAACAGCTCCAGGCTCAATGAACTTAGTATGGCTACAATTTCTGATTAAGAGGGGAAAAAAATGCAGCTTAGCTACTGACCCTCCCTGCAGACTTTGGGCAAGTCACTTTGCCTTTTTCAGTCTTCTTTTTCCTTTTCCTTGTCCATTTCCATTAGGTGCTCTTAGGGACTGCCAATGCATCTCACAACAAGGACAGACAATGCTATAGCTCCATAGGGACCCTCCTCTTCTCCTTCCACCCTCAACTCACAAAGCCTCTGTGCATGACTGAAACAGGACTAATTAATATGCTAGCTTTGACTTCTTCCTTGTCTAGCCAATTCCAGCTGGCCAGTCTCCTGGGAGCACCATGATACTCATGGCTCATGAATTGAGATTCAAAAAAGGAGAGAATTATAATATTCCAGACAGTTTCTTTCACATACTGATCTGCAAGGGGCTACATAAAAATAAGAAGAAAAGGCAAATGGACATTGGAAACTCATCTCAAAGTTTCAGTGCAGGTTAAAGGAAACAGACAAAGGCTAGTAGCAACAGGGAAGGGGAAGGTCTGTGAAAGGCTTAAGAAGGTAAGAAAAAGCCTTACAATTTTAGGCAACAGTAGCCAAAGATCCTGTGGAGGGATTTAAAGAAGCGTGATGTAATCAGGCAAAGAATGCAACCTTTATGAAGGTATGAAAAAGTTTTTAAAGAGAGAAGATTCTCACCAAAGAACTAAACCAGAAACAGCATCTCACCATCCAGCAACAAATCTGTAGGGCAGAACCTCAACTACTGTAAACTGTCACAGCTGTAATGACATAGTAGAGTTAAGGGAGTGTACACAGCGCGGATATGCTCCCAGAAGCCCTAAAGAACAAATGCCTCTCTCTTTGAGAGTCTATGTTTTGGGCTAGGAACTCACAAAATTCAAAGCACATACTGATTCACAGTAAATGGGGGGGAAATCTATTTTCCCCATTTCAGCCTCTTCAAGCTTCTAAACATAAATTTCATCCATTTTAACTTTACCATTCCCAAAGTTTAAATGTTTCCCACCATCTGTGAATATTTACATCTTGCTATTCAAAGGTTTAAATACCTCTATGCAATAGATCCAGTCATATTACCCTCAACCCACTGAACAAATGAGTGCATCATATGCAGGGGAAAAATAATTCATCAGGTTTTGGCAACCTCTGAGAATAGTCCAACAAGCAAGTATGTATGGAAACTGAACAGGCAGAGTCTAAATTATCTTCTTGCTTGCAGGAAGGTACATTTGCCACTGTTCCCCATTATGGGTAGAGAATGTCACTCTCTCAAGATCATTAACACAGCACCTGTCATTAACATTAAACTGTTAATTTAATGTTGCAAAAAAGGAAACAATTGAATGAGCACATGTACATGTAGCTTGTGTTCTACCTAAGTGTCTGCTCTGCTGTACTTCAACTTATCAGTAAAGTCCCAGCAGGAATGAATTTGACTCAGTTTCTAAGGCTATTACATTTTCTACTATGTCTTCAACATCTGTCAACCGTAAAGAATAAAGGAAACCATCACTCTTTATTGCCTGAAGGTCTTACCTTCCTGTAGAACAGGAGTGATGCCAGTTTAATTGTCAGCAGGTTCATGGAATATTCTCAGCCTGCTAGGTGGATAACCACATCTATTCTGTAAAAAGTCATTGGCATTAATGAATACAGTAATAGATATGTGTAATAAAATTTTGTAACTTCTGAAAAAAATAATTCAATTATGAGGGTCCTTAGAAATATTAGCAAAACAAAGTTTAAAATTAATTTACTGTAATGAAATTGCACACTGTGCCTAAGTGTATTTTTAAATCAGTCATTTTGACCCTCAAACAAACACTGAGATTCAGAGAGACAGAGTTGTAGCTCAGGATTCTCCCATCGTTCATTATCCAAATTCAGCCTCCCTTCACTCATCATGTTCCTTTCACCTATCCTCCAACTCCAGGCTCCATGACTGGATAATCTTAGTCTTCCTACCACCCAATTCCAAATCCCAAGTTTCTCCATCCCTCTTGCAGCTTCTGGTGACCATTTTCTACCTCCAGGTGCTTTTCACAATCTACTTCCCTACAGCCCAGTTCTGTGCTTGTCCAGTTTTGCCTGAATCCTCCACATTGGTGGTCCAAGTTATGGACTGATGAGACACTGAGAGCATGGAGATGAAGAAATGAATGCAGTTTTAACATCTATCAAATAATTCAGTACGTCATAAAGACTCTGTCCTAGACCAACCCCAAGGGTATGGATTAATGCTCACAGACTGATTTACAATGCCTTTTCAACCCACTTCCTACAACAGTCAAGTGAGGTGTGGTAACAATTGTGCATGATACAAAGCAAGACAGCAGTATTTTCTGTCTCAACTGCAGTAAGTGGTGACATGTCACAAACAATAAGGTAAAAAGCAAGGAGTGAAAATGAAATTGCCATGGACAAGGATGGGTAAATTTAAACATGGCCTTTATACAGCACAATTTTCTGAGCGGAAAATGGAGCAGATTTCCACACAGAAAGGTCTATCTGCATGGTAATACTAGTGAAGAACAGATCTAAATACACACACACTATCCCACATTAAGTGTGAGACAGTCAGCAATACCATGAAGATCTACATGCCCAAGTCTCATTAACTTGGTCTTGAAATCCCCAGTTCAGCATTTCAAATATGTCCTGAGTGAAATGTATTTCATTCAGTTTCCATACCAGATCACAGGAAAACTCGGGTTGGATGGAACCCGAGGAGGTCATATTAGTCCAAACTTCTGTTCAAACATCATCTTTGCAGGAGCCTAGATCAAGACTGAGATATCTGGATTTGATTCTTTGTTCTACCACATATTTCCTCTTTGACCTCAGGTCACTAATTTACACAGCTTCTGTCTGCCTGAGTTGTCTGCAGTCACAGAAAAAGAGATGTTGCACTATTGCAACATTAACATTTGAGAAATGTTTAGGTAATGTAGTTTGAAATACAGGCAACCAGACATCTAAATATTAGAGCTGGGCTAATATGGGAAACTTTACATCTTAGTCTAGTACTCCAGAGCATTCAGCCTGGGTGTTTTGTTCCATTCAAAGAAAGTAAGGGCCTGTGTCCACAGATGTTAAATTTGGTTCTGAAGTTGCTACATTTTAGAAATTCTGATTTTTGTTTCAAGCCTGCTTCTTGGTATCAGAACAAAGACTTAGCTTGTAAAAGTCGTTATTCACGATGTTCTTCCTGGACCAAAACCAACAGTAAACAAAACTGAGTCATATGAAATAAAGATTATATCAAGTAACATTTTTATTACGTTTAAGAATATACAGTAATATATTGAATAGTATTTCTTTTTGTTTCATTTGCCCTTGTTTACTACATCTCTAAATGGCATTTTAGTCAGACACTTATTTACTGTGTGTTAAAATACTTCCTGCAAACTTGGCACCTAGACCTGGGGAAATGGATAAATTACCCTGGAGTTAGTTTTCTGTTCTCAGCTCTCCAGGGGATGCCACTGGCAGGTTGAGCCAAAGCACAGAGAGATGTTTCTCTCATTTCTTTCTACTATTTTGGATGCCAGTGTTAATACACTGCTAGAAAATGAACAGCTCGGAGAACAGGTTGGTTATTTTTTAAATTCTAGCTTCGAACAAAGCACATTTCTTAAACTGCTTCACAAAAAAATAAACAAAAAACTTCTCCCAATTAACTTCAATGACATCTACCTGCCAACCCTTTTAATACCCACATCAATAAGCCAGGCAAAGAGTGTCAGAAGTTCAACCTAAATCTAGGTGTGAATTCTGATTAGGAGACCTTGGGGGCCACACAAGAAAAATTTGTGATTAAACATTTGTCATTTGCCCTCAACTAGTCCACTAAAAGTGGTTTTAAATTGTCACACATCTATCTCCCCCTGGAAACAGAAACCATCCAAGTGAGAACACAATCAATAAAGTTTACAGCTCAGCATCTACAGGGACAAGAGTGAGTCCAGAGACACTGGGGAGGGGGAACAACCCAAAACAAATAAGACACCACAAGCATGTGACAAGTGGCTACAGAAATAAGCTACATGCTAGCTGGTTAGTAAGTCTTTCCACTACATAAAAATGTGCATCTGTGCACATATACACACACACACGTTTGCTGGACACTGCATCTATATGTTATGTGAATACTATATGCATAAAGCAACTAAGAAATTTTTTCTTAAACCTTTCCTCATTTTCATTTCTTTTTAGACCAACACAAGAACAGGATATTTAAGGCTGGTAAATTTCCTGGTCTTTGAGGTCATAAGACATTGGAGCAAAGAAACACATTAAATGAACATGTATGCACTATCAATAAATCTATCTACTACAACAGTGGCACGTTATCTATGCATCAAGGCAGAGAGCAAGTCTGACTAAAAGGCTAGGGGGAAATAACATGAGACAGTTATTGTCTGTATTGCCTCAACGAGACCATGGTCTTTCTGTGCTACGTACCATATGAATGCATAGTAAGAGAACCTGCAGGTCATGCTGAGCTTACCAATTCAGACTGTTCATGAAACAAAGGATTACGGTGAAATTATTAATACCTCCTCCTTAAAAGTGGAGGTCTAAGGCATTTATCCATGCTACAAAACGGAAGTTTGATCTAGGAAAGATCACAAGCACGTTGTTTAAAAGAAATACATGTTATCACATTATTTAAAGAGAATTTACATCAGCACAAAATGACATATTCCACTAGCAACAAAAGTATGTCTAGATCAGCATTTATTATGCAAAGTTTATGATCTTATATATTAAGGCGTCTATAAGGATTTAGAAAAAAAGGATATATCAATACAGCATATTGAGAATTATGCATTTAACTAAGTACCGCATTTGTTAAATATAATGGATGGAAATCTACGCTTCCTATAGTGTCTTTACAACAAACGTACAAGAAATAGCTTTTTCTATCCTTTTCAAAAATTACTTTGAAAGGTCAGTCCTGTCTTCTCTAGTCAGTGAGAACACCATCATCGATTTTTGTAGAAATAGTAACAGACTCTTGTACTCTCTATGGTATGTTAACAAAACTGTCTAAGATTTTTGAAGTTTCTCTACAATGTATCACATCCTACATCAGCCCACAAGGTTATAACTAACAGTGTAAAATATACACGGACTTAATGACTTTTGATCCTGATCCAGAACTCAGTTATACACATGCCACTGGGAAACACACCTTATTTCACTGTAGAGGACTGATTCTTTCTCACTCACTGCAAGAACAGAAAGCATTGCTACAATGTGCTTTTTAATTCTAAAGTAAAAAGGCAGCATGGCTCAGAAAGAAATGCTAACCCCTGCCTTTCCCCCAACCCACAATTCATCCATACCCACTGATAACAATAGGAGGAGCACACTTGAATCAAATCCCCAGCTATTTAAAATCAATGTAGCTCATGAACTGTCCATGGTTGACAAACTGCTGGACAGAAAACCCCAGACTTTAATTTTAAGGCAGCTCACTGACTAGTGTCAGAAGACTAATGGAAATATATTCCAATACATTTCTAATTCACAGCCAAGTAGTTTAAATATCCTCTGTACTGTATACAAGGAGTACCTGAAAATATTCACAACTGAAAGGAATCCAGATCAGTTGCTTTAACAGCCTAACACGACCCAGTGGAGTCACGTGGTTAGAAACATCGCACCACCCAGTCACCCCAGCTTGTAATTGCTGTGGAAACGTTACTCAGAGTTCTGGAGGACGTGGAGTCATGGGAACATTTTGAAACAAGCAGCGAGCCATTGGAGCAGAGAAGCTATAAATCAGACTTGCTGGGCAGATGGCACTGCAAGCTAGTGAGCTGATGGCAGATGGAAGTGAGAGCTTGGAAAAGGCAAAAAAATTGGTTGCAAACTAATGAGATCTGTTAAGATGCTAGAGACAACTACTCTCCTTTTCTGATCGCTCTGCTTTAAGTGAGGGTCAGATCAACCACTCCTCCCACAGGAATTTACCCAGGAAAAGTTTTCAGAGCCATAAAGAAAAGGTAGTTTGTTTTCCCCCAAAGAGGGATACCAACAGCAGCCATCCAGAGTGTAACTCAATATGAAAAAAGCCTAAGATTCATAACTTAAAAATCCCAGGCTCTCATGAAATTTTTTGAAGTCCCAGGCTCTCATGAAATTTTTTGAAGTCCAGAGCCTTCTACATACAATCTATAAGCCCTCCAGCCTGACTCCAGGACAATATAAAGACTTTTATCTTTTCATGGCAGAGGAGCTTCCAACAAAGGGGAAGTTTCAAGCCGAGATGGATCTTTAATGGAAAAATGCTACACACCACGTTAACTTTGGTGACGATTTGGTCTTAGTCCAGACTAGAACTGAGGTTGGCTTGATGCTCACAAATGCTCCAGGTCCTTCCTGCAGCTGACCTACAGTTCCTTTGCTGCTGTTACAGGATAGATAGTATCTAGAACTCCTTATGACTGCAGAATAGTTACTATCAGAAAAAACATGTAGCACCTCTTAAGATATTCATTAGTATCTTAATTCTAAGCTCCAAATGTTAGAAAAACCTTTCTCCTCTAGTTACATATACATACTTATACACACACACATATATATACACACATACATATTTTCCTTTCCTTTGTCAGACCCTCAGGGTTCTTTTTTAAAGCAGCATTGCCAAGACTTCAGAGTTTTTTCGGTTCTGATAGAATAGCCCCAGAAGCATTAACAATGTTTCCAGAATAACACAATACAAAATTACCTACTTCAGTAAATGAGACAACCTCAGACAGTGTAGGCTATGTGAGCTTCTAGCAGACAGCAGCTTCTACAAGCTTCTAACATTACTTCTAGAAGCTTATGGAGTTTTTCTCCCAAGATGTATTACCAAGGGTGAGCCTTTCTTACCACTGTCATGAACTGCAAGGATCTCACGGTCTTATAAACTTCTATAGCTGCAATTTGTGACAACTGGGGATTTTTTTTTTTATCTGCATGTAAGTAAGAAAAGGGGTTGAAGTGGTAAATAAATTAACTTTGTTGAAAGCCTTTGGGAAAAGTGAAGTAAAGCTGTAGACTTGTGTGGGAAGCTAATAAAGAGGGAGCACAGCCATAGCACTGCAATGACACAAAGGATTAACAGGCTCTCAGCAAGAACTTGAATTTCCCAAAGTATTATGAAGTTCTTGTATCCTAAACACACATAGAAAAACATCCACATAGCATAAGAAAACTGCTATATACCATATACATACCCATGCATTTGCAGGGCCCCTAATGCTTAAGGCATATACAAAAATGACGTAGGTAAGAATAAGTACTTCTCATAAAGGAGCCTACAGAGAGGACTGTGTTCAAACAACATATATACATATTAACTATCTGTTCTTAAGATTTAAAAAAAAGACCAGAAATAAAGTCCACCTATTTAGAAGGGTCTGACAGCACATTCCTGAGATTTTCATTACATTGGGATAAGCACATGACTGAAAGCTTACATATTCCAACTAAAAATCCACAGTCCTTCACCAATTTCTTATGCAGTCTTGATCAAGTCCCTTGACCTTTCCTGGGACTACCTTCTCCAGATGAAGTCATGGGGTTACACAAGCTACATTCCCATGGAGATGAACTATGCTACTTGCTCCTTTTTGATAGGTTTTAGGTCATTGTACCTTCTTCTCATTGCAGGGCAAATCTCAATCTCTGACAACCAGACAAAAATGAGGGGGGGAGGGAAGCAAACCACCACCCACCCCCCCACCCCCCACGAACCCACAAAAGTTATTACTGAGCAATAACAGTCATGGGTTCTTACAGACCCATTCCTGTCCAACAAACATCAATTTCAGGTATTTTCAGATGCTCCCTTTATTTGCAGCTATCTTACATCTAGCCACTCTTGCAGCATCTAAATCCCCCCTTCAGCTGCAGAAGATACAGAGAGATAAGCTGTACATAACTGCAGAATAACAGGAAGTGACTAAAAAATGCTGTAATTGCAATCCTGTGACATATATGATCTGTAAATCTGTGTTCTAACAGAAGAAACACCTTTAAAAAGAAAGGCTAATTCCAGCACTGTGACTAAAAATCATGAATTTAATGGAAGTCTCATATTTTTCTTAAACCCTCAGCATCCTGTGGCATATTTGGGCCTCTCATGTGTACAGCTCTTGTGGTTACAGACAGAAGTGCACCTCAACGACCTGAATTTCAGAAAGCACATCAAAATGACCCAACTGTATTTATTTACTCCAATTGGTTTTAAACTAATCTTACAATTTTATAGGAATAGAGGGAGCTGAGCTGTTTGTTCTAAACATCTGGAGAAGTCAACACTGCTCCTGGTATTCCAATTTACACATAAGCATACGTTTTCCCTTGGCAGTTTTATCGTATCATTGTAAAAAAGTTCTCATTCATACTAAATGGAAATCCCCATCAAGAACTTTGATGGGCATCTTTCTGATCCAGCTTCTATGATTTTGTGGCCCTTCTTGGCTTGGATCCAAGTGTGCTGCCAAGTATCTGTTCAGACATGATCACACTGATGCATCCACATATATGGAGAAAAATGGAAGAGGAGTGGGAAAGAATAGTATTTTCTGATATTCATCAAGAATAATTACATGTTTCCAGAAGGTCATTTTTGTCTTCTTTCTTGTCTGTGAACAACTTTGACAGACAAATCAACAGCATCATAAGGTTACAGATGCAGATAACAGCAAACTAACCCACAAAGTTCTTAACAGAAGCACAGAGAAGCTCTTTGACATCAAGATGATACAGTTAAAGCTTTTGGACCCACATACTTTGTGCAACATTCTTCCACTCCTCTCTCAGAAGTGCATAAGCACAGTAGTGATCCTCAATCAACAAGTGGCTCAGCATTACAACAGACATGTAACTGGGAGGTGGGGCAGGAGGGGTACTGCTCCAAACTCTTCTATTACCTGGGGCTGACAGTATTCAAGAACTGGGGATACTGTTTGCAAGAAGGCACAGGCTCTGCTGTCATCAGAGTTGATCAAAGAGTCATATTTAAAAAAAATAAATAAATCTGAATTTTTAATTAATTTGGCTAGTGCCATTGGCAAAACGTCTTGTCTCCCACATACCGTAAACCACAGAAAGGCAAGGAGAGAGAGAAAGGAAATACACACTGGAAAGACAGATGGGAAGATGAGAGCACTGGGGACTAACACTGCTATTAAAATGCATCATCTATCCCTGCCCTCAATCAATTCTTATCACCTGGCCAGGATAGATACCCTGAAGTAAAATGGATTCCAGGGTTTCCATATTACTTACCTCATCATCCCCCTCCACACAATATAAATTCCTACTCTGAATACATAGTTTATCATTGAACAAGGAAAACATGATTAAATGTATAATGGTAATGAACACAAATTACTGTGTTCAGATGGTATCTCAAACACTGCATGTTTAGCTACCCATAGTGTCAAGAAGAGTACACCTCTTATTACCTGTGCAATATACACAGCATCAGCTAGATAGGAATAATCACCGAAAGAAACAAAATTAGAGAAATCGAATTGTCAGCATGAGTCTCATAACCCCAAAACATTCTTCTACGTGAACATTAACTTTTACCTTTGAAAGATAAAGTCATGGCATTATATAGCACAACAAACTATTTCTACACAGAACAGTCCTGCTTTTTTTTTTTTTTTTTTTTAAGTTTGACACTTTTACATTTACCCTAACATATCACTGCAGCTTGGTCATGACACCACTACGCAATACATCTCAAGAGCTTCTAAGACACCACAAAGTTTTCCCATCTTACCTGGCTCTGTACAGTTCTTTTCTTCATGTGTCCCATTAGGTGACGCCATCAACCTTCTATTCCTCCATATTTCCGACAAAATGCGTCTGTCTCCAATAGTTGATTCTCGGCCTGTATTAAATAGAAAGAGCTTATGCCCACTATCACTGATACTTTTCTGCATCATCTTAACTGTACTATATGCCCCCAGTAGCGAGGAGCATAGACAGACCAGCAGAATCAAGGTGTGACTGGGGCACATGCCAACACATACATATGCTAGGTCCCTCTAGCTATAAAGGGTGGAACTAGCTATGAAAGGTCCAGTGTCAGAGCTGTTAGCATGTTCTGGCTATCAGAATACCTGGCTGTGACCCACAATGGGAAAATATTCTGCAGCAAACAAATGCTGAAGCCTGCACCTGTGACACTCAACACTTAGTATTGCTATAGATGAAACCAGCCCAGCCCAGCTATGCTGACATGAGCAACAATCACACTTCCATTTAGTCATCTGCACTTGCACATATTACATTACTGATTTCTCAAAAAATAAAAATGCTTATGGACATGTTCCAGTTACATTTTGGTTTATTCTGAGTCTAGGGGCTGATCTTTTTCAGTTTTGGGTTTACCTGATAATATCAATCCCGCATAACTTGTCAAAGAAAATGGAAAATAACTGCACTGTGAATCCCCACAAGTCTTAAAAAAAAATAAACTTCTTTAGAAGTCAATGGAACTTTTGCCTAAACTCATATTCCAGAAGCATTCTCAATGGAACTTGCTGAATAGAGTATAGAAGGAGCACTTGTGATAATGCAGGGTATGCAATTATAATAATCAAGGGAAGAATAGAACCTCTTAATTAAATCACTTCCATCTCAACTTCATCCATTTCAAATGAACATATTATAATAACAAATATTCTTCCGTGGCTCATCTTAGAGTTTATATTCAGTCATCATGTAATGCTTGTGTTTGTGTTACAGTGACTCTTGCAAAAAAATCTAGCTTGGAAGTTAGTTTGGCTAGAGTATTTGCTAAAATATTCTGATGCCACAATTATAAGAAACATAGAGAACAGATGGTCAGTGTTTATGGATACAATATACTGTAATTAGCCAACTGAAAAAAAAACTACCTGATGCAGCATACCATCAAAAATTAGGTTATGAGGGATTTAGTTGATAACCCAGGAGATTAAAAACTTTCATTAGTCATGACATTTTTCATGTAAATCTAAAAAAGTTCTGGAAAACTGTTATCTGCAACACCCCTCCCCCCAAACTATGTAAACATAATCATATCCAAATTACTTGCTTTCACAAACCAGTAAGTTTATGAAAATAAGTAACTGGTGCAAGGAAGAAAAAAAAAAAGCATAGGCCTGACAAACAGTTCTAAAGAAATCAAGCAACAGTTTACCTCTAAAACCACAATTAAAAAAAAGTTTAAAGTCCTAAGCTGAGCAATATGCTAATATGGTCTAAGACACTGAATTCTTACATGGATAGGTTGTTGCCATCCTAGGTATATTTCAAACAACCCAGGCAATAATTTGAGCACAAGACCATTAGAAAGTATGACAAGTTCCATCAGATTTTTCTTCCCTAAAGCACATATTTTAACTTCAGCTTTAATTTAAGCAGATGACCCATCCTAATTCTGCTGAAATCTGGTTTTCTTATATTAAACATGGACATAGGATCTGGGCTTAATTTGATTTTGTTCTTAAATCCCCAAGGATTGTTGGCAGTCCTACCCAGAGACCCATGTGCTGTCCCAGCAATCTTAGACTTCGTATCTGAGGGATGCAAAGCATATTGCAGGAAGAGGGCCTGAAGCTGCACATTTACAGCTCAAACTGTACCAGCAGGTGGGGAAAAAAAAAAAACAAAAAAAACCCCAAACCAACAAAACAAACAAGGAATGGGAATGACAGAGTTAATTATAAATGCATCAGTTTACCAACATGGCACTTGCACAAAGAATGCAACAGACTCTCTATTAAACATGAGATTAGCGCTGTTCCTTGCCTAAAATACAGAATTTTCTGTCAAATCCACACTGTAGCTGGGGGGGGGGGGGAGAACGAGCAAAGAAGCAGTTGTAGCTGATGGAGGTTTACAGCCTAAGGATAAAAATGAAAGGTGGCCCGAAGTTGCAGAGGGGACCACAAGCGGCTGGAGAGGATTCAGCTCTGATGCAGCGGCAGGGGGAACCTACTTCAGGGCCCTTCCCAGGCACGCAGCTGCCCCGCGATTCCCGACCCGAAGCCCTCCGAGAGGCACGGCGGGCTCGGTGCTGGGAAGCCCTTGGCCACCGGGCGCCAGCGACGCCGCTGCCTCCTTTCCCCGCGGCTGCGGCCACGCACCTGCTCGGCGCGGGGGTTTCTCCGGAGGAACCCGCGCCGCTCCCCCGCCTCGCCCGCCCGCTGGGGTATTTCCACCGAGAAACTCAAAAGGGGAACAGCCGCGGACGCTCGACCCCGCCGACCCCCGGCTGCCCGCGGGGCGGCAGCCCCCGGGCCGCTCCAGCCGCCCTCCCGGCCCCGCCGGGGTCCGCCGGTCCCGCCGCCGCAGCCACTCACCCAGTCTGGAGAGCAGGCTGGACATGCACCAGACGAAGAAGAGGATGGCGCAGATGAAGCCCAGCTGCTGCAGCAGCATCTCCCGCCTCTTGCGAACTTTCCTCAGCATCAGCAGCATGGTCTTCGGGCGGGCGAGCGGCGTCTCGTCCGGCTCCATGGGAGCGAGCGCGGGCGCCGAGGGGGCGGCCAGCAGGGCGGTCGGAAAGCGGGGATCACTCCCGGTGGCTTCCCGCAGACGACTCCATGTCGGGCGGGCTGCAGCGCGGAGAGGAGCCGATGCCTAACGCCTCAGGTCGGCGGCGGCGAAGCAGAGGCAGGTGGAGGCGGGCGGGGGCGCGGGGAGGACGGCGGCGGCGGACCGGAGCGGGGGGGGTGGGGGGCAGGCGTCGCTCTCAGGGGCCGGGCTGAGCCCCGCGCCCCACACGCACCATGGCCGGCGGCGGAGGAAGCGGCGCGGCGGCGCCCCGCGCTCCTCTGTCAGCGGCCGCCCCGCAGCGTGCCGCGGGCTGCCAGTCAGCACCGAGGGACGGCGGCATCCATGCGGCTCCCTGCCCGCCCCGGCCAAGTTTGAAGTTTATCCCTTTCTTTCTTCCCTCCCTCCCTCCCTCCCTCCCGCCGCCGCCGCCAGCCGTCGGCGGCAGGTGGGCGGAACAGCCGGCGCCGCCGCGGGAGTAGCTGCCCCCCGGGCTCTCAGCGCAGCGCCGAGCGGCCAGTCAGCCCCGGCGGGCGGGCGCTCCCCCGAGCGCACGGCCCGGCCCCCTTCTCCCCGCCCCTCTCCCGCAACTTTCTGGGTGCTCCTCCGGCACCCATAGCAACGCGCACGTACCCTTCCCTCCCCCTCCTCTCGGGTGTCTGGGCGGGGGGAGCGGACTTACCGGGCTACATTAATCCTTTCCCCTAAACTCCTGCGTGTGGCGTTTGGCGGGGCTGTCCGAGGGAGGAGGGGTGCGGGCAGCGGCAAGTGCTGCGGCGCCGAGGTGCGGGCCGGGGCCGGGGCCGGCGCTGGCGCTGCCTGAGGCGCGGGAGCCGTGGGGGAGGCGGGAGGACGGGGCTCGGCTCGCGCTGCCTGAGGGCCGGGGGCCTGAGGGGGCAGAGCGGCGGGTGCGGATGGCGTCTGGGCTCTTCCTCCTGCCTCTGGGAGAGGCGTTTCAAGGTGGACTTCCAGGGGGGAATGACACTTCTCCCATCCCCGCGGTGCGTAGCTTGCGCTGTGACGAACGTGTGGTGATCAGGACAACAAAGTGAATGACCCATTCTGTGAAACAGCGATTAGTTCCTGACTCTCCCACATCAGATTTGGGTTTTTTTTAAAAATAAATTTGGTATTGCCATTAATTAAGTGGTTACTGTTAGCCAACGAGAACAGTTCTGGGAACTTCTACAACAGCACAGGCATTGGTTCTGTATTCCTTCCAGGTATCCAGAAACGGTGCACGTGTCAGGGAGCGCGTGTAAACAAAACGGGATTAACTCATCTGATCTTCTTTTTGATACAGCATTTGGTTTACAATGGAAGGCCTTTCAGGTGATGCCCTCTGGATCTCTGTCCTTGTACTTCAGAACATACAACCCTTCATATCTGGCATTGTTTCTAATGGTGTCATAATTATAAATACAAATATCCTAGCCTACAAAAGCAAATCTACAGGAATAAAATATCACTAATCCTCTGTGTTTTCCCGTCTTTGTGGAAATGCAGGGGTTTTTCTTATGTTTATGAATTATATTTGCTTTAGTGAGATGCAGCAGCACAGTGCTCAGGGTGCTCTGGTACAAACTGCATGTGAAATTGCTCTGGATTCATGCCGAAGGCTGCCCAGTTGTCTCCAGTGCAGGACGAGTTACTCAAGCTGGAGAACCAAAGAGAAGCAGTTGTGTTAACCTTGTTGCCTGCTTGCACGCACATAGCTACAGAAATTTGTGTGCCTTAACTGTTAAAGCTTCAGGGGCACCTAGGCTCTGGTGGGCCTTTGACTTTCTGATTCATATTAAAGCAGGAAAACAACTGTATGTTAGAAGAATGGCACTAAGACACAGCCCAGCCTGCTCTCTTTCATTCCCTTTATAGCTGCTGAGAGAGGAAAGGCAACTCTGAAAACTCTTGCCTACTACAACAAAGGTAGTAGAGAAGATTACAAACCAGCTTATGTCTCTTCATTTCTCTCCATGGCCACATAGGAAATCTCACAGTTGAACCCAGAATGATCAAATCCATCCCTGACCAAAAGAACTTACAGGCTCATTAGGTGCAGAGGCTTGGGAAGCTGGATAAAGACAACTGAAGCTCTTCAGATCAGGACTGTTATTTATAGGGGACTTTTTTGTTGTTGTTGAAGACCTTTAAGCTCCAGTGAAGCTGTTGGTTGGCCATGTCAGGAGAGATGCCACTGCATAGTTAGATGCCACTGCATACCCTGTCAGCTGTCATAATGCCTGAGAGCTAATTCTTCACATGGGTTTTTATCACCTCTTTTCTGGGACCAAAGCCTCCCCTTCCACTCAAAGTGGCAATGTGAACATCAGTCTGCCATCCGCTTGTTCTGTGTTTAATAAGAGTTGTGGTGCTGACAAGACTAGTTTTCTGTATGAAGATTTTATCTAGCAATAGAAGGATGGGATTGCAGAAATTTGTTGTTTGTTTCAGTATCCACTTGCCATAAGTTTATCATCTTCACTGATAAGGCAGACCAGGGCCATGGCTTCAGAGAGGCTGTCCTGACAGTTGGGTCTCTCCCCACAGCTGACGGAGGTTGCATGTGATTTTTATATTTACCAGGTTTATTCTCTTACTTGCTCTTTACACTGAAGACATTTTCAAAGCCATGGCACTCCTGATCTGAAGAGTTACTGATATTAAGACATGCAATGAAAAGCTTGTCTGGAATTGGGTCTGGAGATGAGGCTGTGATTCACAGATATTCCGTATTTGTGTCTATATGTTGTTTATGCAAAGACCACGGAATTGAAGCATTGTTAGAGGTCCTGAGTTTCACATGTGAGGGATTTTCATAAATTCTGTCGGGTCCTATGAACATCACATGGATCAAACCAAAGCACATGGTTAGTTACAGGAATGCAAGTATAATATTGCCTTTTTTGACATAAGGTTTTTTCCTTTTTCTGGCTGTTAAAAAGTTGTCTGTCTTAGAGGTAACAGTTAGTGACCGTAGAAACTCTGAGGCCATCCCTGTGAGGAACTGAAAGCAAGAAACAAAAACAAAAAAAAGTGAAGAGATCTTTTGCGAATCCTTTACACAGAAGAAATCTGCTACCCATGAAAGCAGTTCTCAGCATGATTGTGCGTGTCTCTCCCTGTGTACACAAATGAGGCAGATCAAAGTTCAGACAGTACTAATCTCCTAATCATACAAGCTTCTGATTAGCATTTTTAATCAGTCTGGTGATCACAGGGCAGCCTTAAAATTGTTCTTGAATACTAAACTTTCAGAACAGAATCCAAATCACTTTTATTTTGGTGTTTCCTGCGGTGACTCAATCAAGTGCTCAAGATCTCTATGCAAGATTCCCTCTATTTCACAAAAGAATCCAACTTATATATGTTTCAACAAAGATCTAGAAAGTACTAACAGCATACAGCCAATACTACGAACACAGGAGGGCATATCTGGCCCAGCTGGGATGTTTGCCAGTCCTCAGAACAGTTAAAGATAAAAACATTCCATAGACATACTCATGACTGTCTTCAGCCACATCTTCCCAGGCCTACACAAGGCCATCCTCCAACCTGACCTTGTGAAACTAGTTCTTCAAAGGCTTGGCAGACATCCAGCACAACAAATTCTAATGGTCACTCTTGAAAACAAATGCCAGGTGTTCCGAGCTGCTCCCACATCTCCCCCTTTTTTGTTTAGGAACATCAGATTCACGAGGAAGGCAGCGAGGACTCTAGCTTCGAACGAACACAATCCTCGTACTGCTCCTCAGATGATTCTGATTGTTGCAAACACACAAATGATTAATAACCCTCCAATAGCAATACAAATTCAGAGTCTTCATCTGCGGGATTGGGTTGTCCAAGTGGTTTTGCCAGCTCATGATATGGCTTCACATGTTTAGCTGGAATCCACTTGGTTCCTGTGGGAAGAACACAAGCATACCCTCGCCCCCAAGTGATTAGTTCCACAGGTCCATTCCAACCAGGTCCACTAAAAGGATCTTTATACAGTACTTTAGGTCTGTGTGAAATAGAATCAGGAGTTTTAAAATGCCGATCTATCGCTGTGCTGGCCATTAAGTCTGGTGAGCGATTTAAAAAATTCAAAGTAAACATAGCATTATCTAGCTGTTCTTGTGGTGGCATATTCCCCCTTTTTTGTTTATGCAACACGGACTTTAAAGCATGATGTGCACGCTCAATTATTGCTTGTCCAGAAGGTGAATGTGGAATTCCTGTCACATGGGATACCTGCCACTGTTGCAAAAATAATTGAGTAGATTTAGCTACATACTCTGGACCGTTGTCAGTTTTAATGGTTTGAGGAACCCCCATAATTGCGAAGCATCGTGACCAATGTCGTTGACATCACATGCCCTTTCTCCAGAATGAGCAGTAGAACAAGTATAAGAGGAAAAGATATCAATAGAAACATGCACAAATTTCAAGGAGCCAAAGGCAGATACATGTGTAACATCACTTTGCCAAATGGCATTAGAGTGTAAACCACGTGGGTTAGCTCCAATGCTCACTGCATCAGAAGCAACTCTTTGACAATCTGGACAAGAACGAATTATATCTTTAGCCTGTGCTTTTGTCAAATTAAACATCTTTTGCAATGCTGCAGCATTTTGGTGAAAAAAGGAATGAGAGGCCACAGCAGAGTGGAATTCCACTGTGCCAACAGTAAAAGAGTCAGCCACGGCATCGCCTTTAGTCAAAGGTCCTGGCAGCACAGTGTGTGACCTAATGTGGCAAATAAACAAAGGATAAGCTCTTTTATTCAAAAGACTTTGCTATTCCAAAAATTTGTTGAATAAGTCTTAATCATTTATCTCCTTTAAGTAAGATCCTGGTAATCGCTGTACAACACATACGACATATTCTGAATCAGAAATAATATTGAGTGGTTCCGATGGAAATAAAGCTAAAGCGTGTAAAACAGCCTGTAATTCCACACACTGTGTGGAACCTTGTAACAGAACAACAGATGTGTGCCATAGTCCATTATCTAGCCAGGCAACTACACCTCGTCCAGTTTTTCCAGAGCCATCTACAAAAACTGTACGAGCATTAACAATAGGAGTATCTGATACTATCGTCTGTGGTTTGATGTTTAATGTGTGAAGGTTTTGCAGTAACTTACATTTAGGCAGTGAGAAAGAAATTTTGTTCATGAAGTCAGCCAATGTGATTTGCAGTGATTGTGATTGAACAAAAAGGTAATCAAAATCTTGTTTTGAAAAAGGAAGATACAAGGTATCAGGATCAAAAGCAATGAGACACTGAGTGCGTGACCGTGCTTTTTGTACCACAGTCACAATCATTTCTAAAGGCTGTGTAATAGTTTTCTTTAAAGTGTGAGAGAGAAACACCCATTCCAAATATAAAATTTTCTGAAGCAACTTTATCATGTTGCCCTATGATAGCAAAAGGTTGTTTTGGACCTTGTATGACAGACATATCAACAGGTAAAGTTAAAAGTCCCTTTATAGGCTTGTAATGTAGATATCTTTTGTGAAACTAGATTTAACTCTTCCTTGGCAGCTGGAGTTAAGATCCGTGGCGATGTTAAATCAGGATCACCTCTCAGAATGTTAAAGAGATTACTTAATTCCTCCGTGGTTATACCTAACATGGGTCGTACCCAGTTTATTGTTCCTAATAATTTTTGAGCATCGTTCAGAGTTCGTATATCTGTCTGCAACTTTAATGATTGAGTCTGTACTGTTCTTTCTGTAAGAATCCACCCTAAATATTTTCAGGGCGGCATCTTTTGAATTTTTTCTGTAGCAATTTGAAGTCCAAAGGTGTGCGAAGAATTTACAAGAGTTGCACAGCACTTTCCAAATACTGTGTTGTTTCTGTTGCAATTAAAATATCATCCATATAATGATATATTATAGCATTTGGAAATGCATCTCGGCTCAGTTGAATAGCTGCAGCAACTACTATCTGACATATAGTAGGACTATTCATCATGCCTTGAGGTAGCACTGTCCACTGATAACACTGCATAGGCTCGGAGTTATTTACACTAGGCACTGTTTATTGAGGGGTCGGCTGCTGTTGCCAAATCCAGCCCGGCACTCCCTGTAGTTGCGGGCTGGAGGTCATAGATGGTTCTTGCATGCTGCCTGTTTGTGTAGCAGTCCCATCAGTTAGCAGTGCCTCCACTGAATTCCAGACCCTGTTGGTTTGCAGGGCACCGGGTCTTGCGCCCCTCCTATAGTTTCCCTGGAAGAGATTACCTTCTTTGTCAAATTTCGATTTGTGTTGGTTCGCCCAATGATATCCTTTACTACAATGAGGGCAGAAGTGATTTACAGGTTTATCACGTTTGGATTTTTGTTGCTTAGGACATTGCTTAGCTGTATGTCCCAATTTTCCACACTCAAAACATTTCACAGTAACTTGATTAACATTTAGTTGCTGTGACAGTGCAGCAGCTAACATGTTAGCTCTATGAGTTTCTGTCCCTATATTTTGACATATCTTAATATACTGCCCAATGTCAGTAGCTCTTCCTTTAACTGATTTCAGTGCAGCCTGACAGTCCATATTTGCATTCTCATAAGCCAATTGAAATAATAATGCTTTTGCAGCTTCCTGATTTTCTACCTGCCGGTTATTGCAGCTTGAAGGCGATCAATAAAAGATACATAAGGTTCCTGAGAGCCCTGTTGTATAGACGCAAATGAAGTGGTACTTTGCCTAGTTTTGGGTCCATGTCATATAGCCATGATTGCAATATGAGTGGCTTGATCGAAAACTTGCTTTGGCAAAGCTGCTTGTGCCTGAGGTGTAATGTAAAGGCTTGTTCCTTGTAACATGTTTTGATCTATAAGTATCCCTGATGACAAGTTGTCCATAATTTGTTCCACTGACAAATCATTGTATTCTAATTGCCATACAGAATACTGAGCAGAAGTCAACACCGTTTTCATAAGCAACTTCCAGTCCCAAGGAGTCATAGTATAAGTTATTCCAATTGCTTCCACTAGTCCCATTGTAAATGAATTGTGTAACTCATTTTCACAAATTGATTTCTGTAATTCTTTTATCATTTCATAAGTTAAACCATCATGCTGAGGTGGAGTATGGGGTTTGTATATAACAGGAAAAGTGAACATGGTATCACCTTGCTGTAGAGCTTTTTCTCGACAGCGTTGCATCAAGCTATGTGTATTTTTTCCCAAATCATTAAGTGAATTGTCAAATTTAGTATCAAAGTCTGGTAAAGGTGGAGCTGAAGGCACTATAATGTTTTCTCCACACCGCTGTAAAGCAGGAGCCACAGGATTAGACAGAGGCACAGAGTTAGAGGGATTAGCAGGAGAAAGAGATACAGGCAGTGCAGCAAAGCCAGGTTCTGTTTTAAGTTCTGCAAACCCTGGAGAGGGAGTACCAGGCGATTGGGGTGGGTGGGTGGGTGGGGGACGGCAGCGGCACAGTGGCGGCCGTGGCGGACGCAGAGGCCGCGGGAGGCAGCGGCAGCAGCCAAGGGGGTGCGAAAGCGGTGGGAGGCAGCGGCGGGGTGGCAGGGACCTGTATGCGGTGGTGAGGGTCGGCGACCCCGCGGAGCCCGTGCTGCCCGCCTGCTGCCTGCCTGCCTGCCTGCCGGCGGGATGTGTGCGTTAACGGTGTTAGTGCAGGCGGTGGTGGAGGTAATGAGGGATATAAATCTGGCTCTTTTTCAGAGTCCACCCTGCCTGATACAAAAGAATTATTATCAGAATCAGAATCCTGCTCATTAGCGGCCTGCTTACAGACTGTCTCCTCAAAAGCAGTATCAGGCTGTATTGGTATGATTTTCACTGCCAGCTGTAAATGCACCAGCACAGCATAAATAAATCTCCATGTCATAATTAAATTTTCTGATACACCAAAGGCCAAAGTTTTTCGCGTTTGTAAATGCTCCCCGACTCTTTCCCAAACCTTGCTATCAAAAGTTCCCTTTGTGGGAAACCAGTTACAATTATCCTTTACCCATATTAAAAGCGAAGCAATTTGTCCCTCTGTTACTTTGTACCCAGAAGCCCATAAAATCTGCTGCAAAGCATTTAAGTAGAGCTTATGCTCCTGAGAAACTGATTGCCCCATGCTACCGCAATCTCGCAACTCACCCGTTCCGCAGGGGTTGCTGTTACCTATTTTCTCGGACTCGTGGCCACTTCTCTCCCCATCAGATTACATGGTCTCCGCAGTGAAGGGGAATCTCTTCTTCTCTTGATCAGAGCGTTTTCTTCTCTTAATCGTGCTGGCTTCTTCTCTCCATCACGTCATCTTCTCTCGATCATGTCGTCTTCTTCTCTCAATCACATCATCTTCTTCTCTCGATCACATCGGGCTCACCATCTGCGGCAACTCAAGTGCTCAAGCTCTCTATGCAAGATTCCCTCTATTTCACAAAAGAATCCAACTTATATATGTTTCAACAAAGATCTAGAAAGTACTAACAGCATACAGCCAATACTACGAACACAGGAGGGCATATCTGGCCCAGCTGGGATGTTTGCCAGTCCTCAGAACAGTTAAAGATAAAAACATTCCATAGACATACTCATGACTGTCTTCAGCCACATCTTCCCAGGCCTACACAAGGCCATCCTCCAACCTGACCTTGTGAAACTAGTTCTTCAAAGGCTTGGCAGACATCCAGCACAACAAATTCTAATGGTCACTCTTGAAAACAAATGCCAGGTGTTCCGAGCTGCTCCCACATTTCCTGTGAAAATGTGTCAGGTAACTATTTGCGTAGGATGTCTCAAAGGGAAGTGGTGCTGTAGAATTCAGCTCCACCTGGAGGGTCTGTTTGAGCACATTTAAGCTGTTCACATGGAGGTTGTTACTGGAATGATGTCCCAATGCTTTCTTCTGATTTGAGACATCCATGCTGTGTATGAGAGAGCGTTGATAAAAATGTCAGACGCAAAAAAAGAAGCAAATGCTTTCTGCATAAAGTGGCATTATAGAAATTTACATTCATTTTTTAAATCTTAAATTATTGCTATCTCTTACTGCAGCCAGAACAACTGTATATAAATGCAATGGAGTCTTTCCATTAATAGTCTCCAAAAAGAAGAAATAAGACACACATGGTTTTCTGAGTGATGCCTTCACAGTGAATGGTTTGGAGATACTACAAATGTTCTCTGTTTCCATTGTAATCAGGAGAAAATGTTTTCCGGACTAGATCTAGGAATTCTCCTGAAAGAATTACATTTTGGAAATTAGAGGTATTTGGGAAATATCATCAAAACAAAGTGTAAAGGAAGAAAATATTAAATAGCACTTGATGTCTTAAACTAAGCCAGACACAAGAAACAATCTTTCTTTCTTATTACTGTACTTATCATTGTGATCATTTAACTTTTGTGTATGTCCCACACTAAAATGTCTCACTAGAAGCACAGACTAATGCTAGCTTCATCTAGCACTGCCAAATGTGCTTGTTTTTCATCTCAAGCACGATTAGTATCCTGAACTGAGTAACAGCCAAAAGGCTTTGAATTAGGGAAGTGTCTCACAGGAGATCCATGAAAGCAGCTCATCTGAGAAGAAAATATTGACACTGCTGAGAGTCAAAGGAGAAGTATAATGTTTGGATTAATTCTCTATGGCACCCCCTAAAAGTAGCAGGAAAAGGAGCAGCACAGCAGGGTAACTGGAAACTGAGACCCTGTTAGTTGGCCATGAAGAGTGTTCCAGCACAGAAGAGCTGAGAGTACATCAGCTGAGAAGCCCAGAGGATTAGCAGGCGATCGTTTGTGACAGGCACCCAACCAGCCCTAGGAGCCTGTTCAAGTCCAGCTTTTTCAACTGATATAAACAGAATGCCAGTATCAATACTCCTGTCCACAAGGTCAAGAGATAGTATCAGAGAAAAGCCAATAATGTTCCCTCAAAAAAGACTGGAAAATCTCCCATGAGCCATAAAAAACTCAACTGAGAGGAAAGGCATTGGTGAGGGAGGAGACAAGGATCCTGCTTTTGCTATTTGGTCAAGGTAGTTCATATGAGGGAGCCAGGGAGAGGACCTTAGCTTGGTGTTGTCCATAATCACCTGCCTGTCAAGAAGGGGGCAATACTGTGCTTATTTAGGACCCAGTCGCTGGAAAAGGAGTACACACTAATATGTCTTGGCAATATAAGCTTACAGAAAGCAAATATTAGCACATGAATATTTAAATGTTGAACTGTAACTCAGGCCACCATACGGCGTTAGGTATATACCCAGGTGGCTCTTTAAGCATTGGTAAAAGGTGCTTTGCTGAACCATACTTGAAATTTAGAAAGCAGATCCACTGTTGGCATCAGCAATGGGGGTTCCATCAGTCTCTGTGATGGCTAAACCCTGAACTGGGACCACTGGATTAACAGAGAAACTCCAACTGTAGGACCCATCAAAGCATTCATCCTTGTGCTAAGATCTTCAATGTCTTTCTACTCATTCTCAGATTTTTATGTCGCATCCATTTCCCAGTTCTAGTGGACAGTTGCCAGCTCTGTTACCATATTGTACTTTTGCATGCTTCAAAGGCCAAAGTTTTCCTTAACACAGAGTTATTTTTGTAGTTTAACTCAGACCTTTGTTTTGCTTCCAAGGCTATAAATAACTTAACCATGAACCAGAATATAAATGCTATGAAGAAGTCAGTCTTACACTGTAATATGGAACCACATCTTCCTTTAACTTACCCAACTCCTCCCTTGTGTTTTATATCTTGCAGTGTTCCTATTGCTGCTTTATCTTTAATAATCTTGGGTAATGCTAATTTCTATTTCTGATGAGCACCTGTGGTTACACCCCACATTCAGCACTTAGCTAGCAGCCACAGACTCACCCAGGCCCTACTTGGGAGTTTGACGACAGTCACTTAACGATTATGGGGTTCTCCTGCAGTATGCAGGACTGCTACGAGCAGGTGTTCCTCATATCCTACATGCCATAAACAACCTCACAGAAGCCCAGGAAGGAGGTCAGACTGCTACATATAATCTTCTTGCTATACAATAAGAATAAAACGTACCAACCAGATCTAGGCTCTTGATGTGATCTACTTTAAGCTACAAGAGAATAAGATCAGTTGACTCCTGATGTCCCACATGTGCTGTTAACACATTTTAATTTAAGTGCATTGGCTCTCTTTATTTCTCTAAGCCCACCAAAATGTCTTCTTGCAGGACAGAATGAGAGACATTATGCATGTCAGTAGGATTCAATGTGTTCTTTTTCTGCCCATAAGGTTTCAATCAATATCTACCTAAAAAGGGGACTTTGTTAGAAAAACCTCAATCATTGTCTCCTTAAATCAGTATTGTCTAAACCCTCCAAATTCATCACAGCATCTATGTTTAACGCCCACTAGATTTCTCAGGGATATAGGCTTTTTCTTAAATGCTTGCCAGATTTAAAGAACTCATGCACATGCATAAAGCCATACTAAAATGGGGGTTAAATTACAGGGAGTCTGTTACACAGCATATCCTCCCCTACACACATACCATTTCTGTCTTTCTCAGTTTCTCAAGCTTGCTATTTCCACTGAGTCCCAGCCTCAACTGATTTTACTGGTTTTACATTTTGCCAGTGGTTTTCTATTCCTCTCTGCCCTCAGTTACTTTCACTTCTGCCTACTTCTGTGCTTCCCTATTCTTTCCCTCTGTTTGCTCCACATGACTTTGTTCCCCACCTCTTGATCTTCTAGTCCTGGTTTAAATTTTTCATTTGTTTCACTCTCTGTAAACAGAATTCCTTCCTCTTCTTCAAATCTCCCCATTAAATCTATGCATGGGTTTAAGCTTAATATTGACTCTAAGCCTTATTCACAGGGGCTTGGGGAAATCTGGCTGTGCTTACCTATAACTATGAGGAATGAGGTTAGCTGACGTTATGCTAAGCATGAGGGATTCTGCATGGTCAAAGCTCTGCAGGTTAACTGCAGCACCCTCTTCCCTCTTCCATCACTATACAACACCATCATTTGCTCTCCATAATCTCATTCCTCTCCCAGATAAAGAAACTAAATTCATTTCTGTAAAATGCTCTCCATTTGTTTTCTTTCTGGAAAGTTTTTGTATGTCTGTGAAATAAGTGAAATTCAAAACAGCTACTGAGGAGGCATCTTCACATACCTCAATCAACCACACTTTTGTTCAGCTTTCATACCTATTGGGATCTGTTTCCAAAACCCTTTGGTAGTGTCTCAGAATGAGAAGCATCATTAACTAAGCAAAAATTGATTCATTACAGTGAGAAAAATTTTCAACAGCTATGTGTTGTTAGCCCAAACCACAGGCTGCTGTGATCTTATGAATACACAGGAGGAAGCTGTGGAGAATTCTCACACACAAAAAGCCTCAGATGGTGCCAGTGCTTGAAAGCCTGAAGGCCGAAGAGGTTCAATGAAAGTCCTGTTGGGGTAGCTGAGAGCGACTCAACAGGGCAGCTCCTTTCCCTCATTAGATTAGTCCATCAAAATCATTAAGAAAAGAAGAACAAGCATTCATCCTTAGTGACTGTGGAAAAAACAAACTGCAGACTCCAAATGCTATATAAGCGACTGCAGAAATGTATGTCCTGGTAACTGATGTCCTTGAAACAACAATATTGAAAAGGTGAGAACTGTCTTTATTCAGAGACTTGTAGAACGTAGCTTGAAGGAACCCAGAGAGGTCATCCTGTTCATTCCCTTTTCTAAGGCAATATCAACTCTCCCTAATGTTGAGTGGGCTTGCTCTGAAACTTAATACCCATTGTGATACTGAAATTGCTGTTTGACTGCCTATCAAAGCTTTTAAAATAAAATGATGGTGAATAACGTTAAGAAAATTTACACCTCCTACTTTGGCTGGCATCTTTTTTTAATACTGTTAGTGAGCAGAGCTTGGAGAGTTCTGGGAATTTTCCCCCTCATCTGACCACAGATTTTCAAAAACGAAAATTTATTCTATTGAATACCTATCATGTTAAAGCTAAGAGGAATCGTAGCTGTCAATCAAAGAAGGGGAAGAATATTCTTCCCATTTATTTCTGTAAAGCTCGTAGAAATCATGTTCCTTTATAGACAGTAGGAAGAAAACAACCTTGCCCTGAGAAGATAAATTCAGTGTATAAAATCATGTAAAATGATAGTCTAGAGGGAATGGCAATCAGAGAAATGAAGTGAGTGGGAACAGTGCTCAATGGAGTGTTTTGTATGAGGAATTCAGGTCATTTATTTCATTGGTGTTTCATGTTGTCTCCTGTGGAAGAGATAAGAGAGGAGGGTTAATTTGCTCCCCATTGTGATCAGACAAGAGAGGGGAGAACAGAGAAGGCTGGTTCAGAGTCCAGGTTCAGAACAGCAAGGGGAAAGGTGTTTGTCTAAGGAGGCATTTAAGGAAAGGAAGGGAGAGCTTTGGTACACAAGAACAGGGAGATGGTTCTAAGCAAATGGGCTAGGCACAGCCATCTGTGGGAGCAGAAAAAGGGAACCTTAATCAAAGTGGATCAGAAGGGTCAGTGAAACAAGCTAAAATGGGAAATGAGCACCACTACATCCGCTTTGAAGACCAAGTCTTGTAGTGTGACTTTGAAAAGGGCCAGTGTAGCAGGAGAGACATCGCTGTAGCTGCAGTACTTTAAGAAGAACGTCCTCCATAAAAGCTCCCTTTAAGTTTACAAAAACTGCCACACCTACAGTACAGCCTCCTCCAAACCCAGATAAGTGATGTTCATTACCGTTAATGAAAAGTCATGGTCAAAGCACACAGCGTATTTTCAAGCATTGGCAGGAGCACTTTTTACAGTATTGCCATGTTAACTTCCTAAGAGACTTCACAGTAAAATACTAAGACAGTTAGTAGTTATTGCCTATTTTAACAAGAAATGTTTATCACTGGCAAATAATAAATACAGCACTCCTGCAAATTAACTTCTTTGCTATTCCCAGCTCCTTGCAGAGGTTAGCAGCAGGCTATTTCAGCTAGCCTCGGTCATAAGTGTGCTCAGCTGCGTCTCAGCACCAGGATAGCCCAGGTTCAGCACAGCTCCTCTGAGCTGGCTGCCCTTTTCAGCTTGTAGTAGGAGAACAGCAAAGGTAGCGCTGCCTCATGGTCCAATTTAATAGCAGCCATTATGGGTGTCACCTACCTGTCATGTCTGACTCACCCCACCATCTTTTTGTTGTTTTCATTTAAATATTTAAACACTCAAATATTCCAGCCACTTTACATTTCACCTCCTCAGAAAGAAGCAATGTTTCAGAGGTGTTACCATGGAAACAGTGCAGTGAGGAGGCAGCTCAACATGAAAGAAAGTCGTCCAACAGTAAATCCAGAGACATGCTTTGGGGTAACTTGAAATTAAAAAATGTATAATTAATTGGGCTGCTGCTGAGCATCTGTTTGTACTTACTGCTTTCTTGTAGGTGACAAGAGGCCACCTTTTTGCCTGTGACAAGAAAATAAAATTTCCCTGTGCAGAATTTCCAGTACCTAAAGTCCTTTTTGACACAAGACATAATACCACTCTTTGGAGATGACCACCGGAGTTTGTTATCAGCAAGGTCAGGCAACTGAAATGGTACTGTTAAGGGTCAGCAACAGCAGCTTCCTCAAATGAATCAATCCCTACTGACAGCAGTGGGCTGTGAGTGTTGGAGAGTTGTGACTGAAGATATTTACAAAGTTTAATCAGACTACAGGAAAAAGAAGATTAGCATTAGTGGAAGTAAAAATGCAGCTAGATATGGCAAGCCTCTTCCAATTATGCAAATGAATACACAGAGGCATTCTGCTCAGAAGTGGGTATTAAATTATCCTTGTGGATAAATATAAAAGCATACCTTTGTTAATCTGTCACTATATGTCCTGAAATACCATAATTACCTCTCTCAAGCATGGGAAGGAACAACTCTCAGCTATTGCCTGTGCTCACATCATAAAATGATTTCCTGTGACTTTACATAGCCTTAGCTTTACTGAACTATATGTTGTCTGTATTGAAGGTAACAAAGGAAAATCCAATGTTTCAACTATGTGTTAGGCAAGGAAAGCTCAAAAAAACTACTGTAATGAAGATCATATTCACTTCAGGCATTGGCAAATTAACCACAGAAACACACAATACATTTAAATATGCCACACAAAATGTTATGTTCAGAACAGATTCAGAAACAGAACATTAGAAACTTGAGCTTTAGTTGCTCTTCATAAGCCTTTAGATCATGCTTAAAACCATCATACTTTCACTTGTGGGCAAAGGAAGGGTCCTGGGAGATGTCTAAAACCTCTCCCTAGGGCTGGAAATTGTCGTGATGATTAAAAGAAGAATCGTTCCTGCCATCAGTGACCACTGGAAAAATTCTATCATTGTAGGCTGGCAGAGTGGGATACATCTCTAGCAAACCGACAGCTCTGGTTTGACCTGTACACTGAGCACCTGGCTATTGGTGCCCAGGGTGGCCTATACTACCTGCTCCACAGCTGCCATCCTCAGGAAGGGTGCCCAGCACCTGCTCAAAGGGTCGCCCTTGGGACCAACTGAGTTTTTTACTGACTTTCAGTTTCTCCGGAGTCTTTCTCCTTGGAACAATGGTTTTCTTCTTCACTTGCATCCACAAGGAGGTGGAAGCATTACTGGTGGAGCTTCTTGTTCAGAGACTTGGCAGTTTACTCTGTGCAGGTAACCAGGTGCCACTGCACATTAGGAGTGCCTTGAGGAGAGAGAGGGCAGGCCAGATCCTATGAGCCTGAAACACTGATTTAACCATGCACTGTTGAGGGTGCCTTCCTCCTGGAGGGTTGGGCAGAGGGTCAGATGGGAAATGAGATATCTACATAGTCTACAGCCTAGGTAAACTATGAGGGAGCGTGAGGGGACTCATCTGCTGAGGCTTGGGACACTGGTGGGACCTTGCTACCAGCAAACCCCAAGGAGCAGATCCTACCCATATCCAGCTGGCTTGGGACCATGTGGAAGTGACCAGGCAGGCCAATTCATAACAAGCTGGCAGAGCATCAGGGCATCAGACAGGTTGTTACGGTCATCGTAAAATATAACCACTCCACAGCTTTTGACAGAAGATAGTTTATACAATTCGCTACACATATATATATATCTGTCTCAAATCTCTTTGGACTAGCATAACAGTACAGCTAAATAAATGTTCATCTGGAGAAAACTGATCTGCTGTCCATTTCACAATCATTTAAAAAAAGTACCAAGTTGCATTTAGCTTTGTGACTGATGGAGTCTCACAGAATTAGTTATGCTGTTGGCATGTGCTGTTGTGCACAGAAAAAGAAGAGATGGGCTGTGGTTTATGCAATTTGTTTTTCTCACTGTTGGAAATCTATCATACTTTTCCTGCCCAAATTATCAAGATGGTTGATAAGCTGGAAATAAATCAGATCATTGAGGTGAAAGTTACATAGCACGCTATTGTGAAACTGAACCGTATTTCCTATCTTAGCCTTCCAAACTCTAACAAATAAATTAAAAACAAAAAAGGCAAGTATTCTGGAAGATTTAACTAGCCTTAAAATTTGATTTTCAGTTTTTAAATTAATCCTAATTAATGAATTCTTAATTATATGCAAAGCAAAACCACAAAATCTCCAGAGGCTTAGCTGTGACTTTGCCATGAAAACTGAGTGAAAGGGCACAGCTTTGTTTTTGTTGTTTTTGTCCCCCCCGAACAGATCAGAAGCTTCCAGAGCGAGGCTGCCTCCTGGTTTCCTTCTGCTCCGTGCCTGGCACAGCCTACCCCACCATGTGCTGCGGCTGCCTTAGCTGCCATGGGAGACGTCCTGTCATGCCCCCCTTGCTTGAGGTGGGAATGCAGCAACCCCCAGCCTTCGGGATTTGCACTGCTGCACGGTTTGTGGGGGTTAGGAAGCTAACAAGCACATACACTGCTACTCTTTCTTGAATGTTTACATCAAGTACCCTTCCTGAACAAAGCCCCGTTTCACCTCCTCTGAAAAATCTCTTTACCTTTCTGCTTTTCTCAGTGTTTCTGAGTTGCTGCTCGCTGACTCCGACAGACCCTGGACCAAGTCCTAAGAGGAGAAAAGTGTTTCAGCTCATCCTCAAGTCTCTGAGCAAGCCACTCATCCAGAAAAAAAAAAACCACTTAAAGTCACTCACAGAATAATAATCATGCCCAGGGTCTGATACCTTTTTCCCATGTTTCAACAGGCAGATGAACCCATTAATGTGAGTAGAGTTACATGAAACCCAGACTGGGTTTTGCTGCCACTGACACGGTGCCCCTGGCTCCGAGCTTTGTGGAGGGGATTACTCTGAGTTACTTGTGACCAACCGATACCGAGCATTGGCGTGCTCACTGGTGATTTTCAAATGCTAGCTTACAACAGGTAAATATCCTAGCTGCTATTTTTCTTACTTATAGGCTGTTAAAAAAGCCGTAACAAGAAAATCATTACCACAGAATCCAAAACACTGAAAATCTTTTCTTTGCCTTGATAAAATACCTGGCTAGTATGAATGCTCATGATTTCTCTGGTGAACTCAAAGGTACTAAGGCATCATTACACTTTCAAAAATCTAGTGCTATTTAGCAAGTAAAACATTTTACAGTCTCAGACTTTACTGAGAAGTGGTCTTAGAGGGGAAGGAGATAAAACGTTTTAGCTCTAGCTCAACTGTACTTTTAAACTTCTCAGTCATATCTGTTTTGCTACCTGAAGAATTTTAAGGAAGTGAAATCAAATGTCGATCTGATCTTAGGTGATGTGCAATATTTATTCTGAAGGCTCAAGCAGCTTCTTTCACTGTTGAATTATTTACAACATGCACACACTGTCATGCCTCAATAGATCACTCTGTAACTCCACCATGTAAAATGAAAGTAATCTGCACATTGTAAATATATATGTGTGTGTGTGTGTGTAGAGGCTTAGTATGAATCAGTATTAATGATCAGCCATCCATGCAAAGGACAGAAGAATGTAATTTATTAAAGATAGGGAGAGGCTTTGCAGGTGGAAACAAATACAAAATCCAGCTAGTCCAGCATGTATCTTGAGCACCAATTAGTAATAGAGGTTGCAAAAGAAGGTTGAAGAAATTGAGTCTTAACAAGAAGTCTTGTTTTTAATGCCAGGTAGCTGGAGATTAGTTTAAATTGTGAAACTTGGAGGAATTTGATCCTTCAGTATTATTTTTGGTTTTGTGGGTTGGTTTTTTCAGTTTCACTAGCTAATGACTCAGGGCACCTGTTACACTCATAAACACCCAGCCTCTCCATGAATCTTGCTAATTTCTTAGTCTATACAAACAGTTAACAGGGTGCTTCTCCTAACCTGGCTTCATACATTTTTTCCTTTGTGCTGAGGACTTTTAAAGGGCTGTGTGTATTTGCTTATGAAATGGTAATTGATGTGATTTACATTAAAAATCCATGTGGGCAAAAGTATTTTCTTTTTGAGAGTTTCCTCCAGGCGTATAATTATGCTTTGGGGTTTTACGATTGATATGATGATGCATTGTAGGGCTAAAAAGCTGCTGAAGACATATGTTTATTTCATACCCTTTATTTTTAAAATCTGTATGCAGGAAGATATGTACCCTTTCACAGGGGAGTATGCAAAAGAACAGTACAGGGCAGAAGGAAATCCAAAACTAGGAACTAGAGAAGAGGTAATTCCATTACATGCTATTCCTGAAGACTGTGGAAACCCACCTGAGGGAACTTTGCAGCCTTGTGATTCGGTGAGAGCTTGGGAGCGGAGTCTGGCAGTAACCTCCTGCCTAGCACGCTCCGTCCTGCCCCACAGAGATCCAGCACGTGTCCCATGCTGTCAAAGCGGCATTCATGTTTCATCTGAATTTGCACATGCCTTAGAGTGGAGCTTTCTATGCATGTAATGAAGCAGAATAGAGGACAGTCCAAGTGGAGGGTGAAGAAGATGGGGAAGTAGAGGGAGCCAAAAGCAAAGTCAGAGAAAACACTGGATGTTAGGAAACCCAAGTTGTCCACTGCTTGTTTCTACGAAGCTCCAACCATCTTCTCCAGGACGGCATCTCCTCAGAGAAATTTGGAAAGGCTGATTTCCTGCGTGATCTGCTGGAGATCTTCCTTCCCATTACATGCCTTCTCAGAAGGGAGCTGAAGTATTAGTCTGACAGACTGCCAAAGATAGCAGAATATGCAATTCTGTTGAGCATATCATCCCTGACCCTCACACAGTACTGTAGTAACAGGGGTTGATGTATCACAGACTGGGTTAGTATTTTTGTTCCCGTCAGTGGTGAAATCTATTTTCCACTAAAACATTTGTACTAGCAACCAAGGAATTCTTGTATTTTATGTTGTCATGATTAGTCACACCATTTTCACCATAACTGAAAAAGATAAATAGGCACTGAGAAATCATCACTGAGCACATGCCTTTGTGGTTTGGAGAGGATGGATGGGGGCTGGAGTGCAGAGGAATGTATTTTGGGTCTTTGTGACCCTGCCCTGTGAGCAAGAGGGAAAACCATGGGTTGTTCAAGGATGTGTTTGTCAATGCCAGTAAGGGAGAGGAAGTTGGAAAATAATAAAAAAAAAATAAATATATATTTCTATTCTTGGAAGCCTCCTTTCTCATCTTATTACCTTTGCAATTATACATTTTAATTCTGTAATTTTCCATTTCAGTACACAAACTACATTCAAATGCATTTGTCTCTAGAGCCCTGACCTTACCAAGCCTTGGCACTGTCTGCTCTGCTGATGTCACTGAACTTTGAGAATTTAGCCTAATGTGTTTTGACCAGTAATGAGCCAAATGCACATATTCACAAATACTTCAGAAGTTCATTTTGGACCCAAATCTACCGCTAACTTCAGATTCTTCAAATGCTGTAGCTTATCTACTGGAAAAGCTACTGAGAATATTTTACAAAAAGCAGCATTTTCATTAAAAAAGAGTATCTATTCCTGTTGTACATTTTCTTTTTTCTTCTGTACTCTCTGTCTGCAGCCATTCATCCACATTTGAGGTTTTATAGATTTACTTACAAAACTGTGTGAAATTCCGTCCACATCAGAACCGCAAGCCACAGGTGGCCACTTCCTTCTACAGCTGAGACTCGCCTGTCTGGCTAGCCTTCCACCTCCAAAGTCTTTCTCGGTGTCACTCTTCACGCCCTCTGGCAAGCTGTTTCTTCATTTTTCTCATCCCCTCCACATGATTTTACTCTTTCCTGCTGCTCACACAGAAAACGTCTATATTCACAATCAGTCCCCAGGCAAACACTCATTTTTGACCAGCCATGCACATCTACGTTCATGCAATGTCTCCCATAGTTCCTGCTATAGTATTCCACTAAGAAACTTAATCGCTTCCTACATTTCTCCCAAATTAAGAGTATCTGAAATGCCCTTTACTATAACAATGGGGGGGGGGCTGATTTTGGTCTCACACAGATATTAATGAGGATTAATTACATAGAGGCTGATGGAAGCAACCCCAGATGAACCCAGAGAGTGCCCTTCAGTTTCAAGAAGCACCACATAAATCACTCTTTCACTCTTTCCCATAGGTTTGCTTGCCAGAGATTAGAGGCGTTAGCCTCTTTAAACTAGTCACAGGAAAAGGCATTATTCAGTAATGCACATAAGAAGGAGACCTCTGTGTTTATGAAAACAAACGTATGAAGAAACCATTTACCTTTTTTAACATCTTATTTCCCTTTGCTGGGCTAGGCTAGCTGTGCTAAAAAAAAAAAAGAAAAACAAAGAATAGCCTCAAGGCAGATGCATTAGTCTCTGCATCAGTATCAGTTTCTCTCCTTCTCCAAGACTGACTTCACAGTAGGAATTAAAATACTTTACTACAAAAGACACATAGAGAACAAGAGCTACATGCTGCAGAATGCAGATGGGACTCAGAGTTGCTAACAAGGCTGATATTTTTCGTTGGTCCATACCATCACATACACACAACCATATAGCCATAAAAAGCTCTCATTAGCCAGCAAAACATTGAAACTTTGAATGGCTCCCATCCCTATATTACAAAATCTTTGAAGAATATAAGAACTGAGGATTCATTTGTCAGTTCAGCAACTGTTCCAACTCTCAGCATTCAAACACTATTTGTATTGCTTAATGCACCAATTGTTGTGATCAAGACCCTGACAAGGTTATGACTGAAATGGTGCACAGAACCTGAATCAGCACCTAGAGAAATCAATGGGATTTTTTTTTTTTGCTTAATAGGCATCAGATCTTTTCCTTACACCATAGCAAGCTATGGAAAAGAGATGACAATGCAGAAAAGAATAAGACTAATAAATTAATTCTGCCCAATCATCATTATCCAACTATTCCTTATAGTCATTCCAGGAAGAATAGCTGCTTTGAATCAATTTGGAAACTGCTTTCTGCAGACAAGCTAAGAGAGATGAAAGGAAAGTCTCAGCAAACCTCAGTTGTCATTAACTGTGATGGATCCAGGCTTCTGAAATCACCATCTGATTAGACAAACTTGCACCCAGGGCAACATAAAAAATCAAAGAAAATATGCCTCACCAAGTCTTCCCAGTGCCCTGTTTGAGCATTTTTGAAGCTTGTGTTACAGGACTATTTCAGAGAAGTGGGAATTAAGGAAATTTTTTCTGTAGAGCCCTGCAACATGTTTCTGGGTAATAACCCAGTATTAAAATTTGATTTTTTATTTGGAGAAACCCCAGCAAAACCAATAGAATGTGTGTAGAGAGAAACTGCAGAGTTTCATGCCCTTTGTATATCTGAGGAATTCCCTAAACAAAGAGTTTTTCCATATCTGCAGAAAAAGATACTGCTTGTTTATGCAATAGATTTCCCTATGCACCTCTGCAATGCTTGTTTCATATTTTAACTAAGAAAGCAAAAGTTTAGTAAAGGTAACATTTCAGAAATAAAGACATAGGAATCACATTGAGATAAGCTTAGCTACAAATAAAGGGACCAAAACAACTGCTACAGAGCTTACACAGTTGGGATAGAAAGTCGTATAATCCTGGCAAAGTTAAATGAAAAAAGGTGCTTAAACCAAACAGTGATATCACTGCAGCTGCTATTGAGAATGACTTACAAAATGGATCAAATTTTTTAATGCAAAAAAAGAGTAACAAAGAACAAACTAGGACACTTACAACACAAGTCTGTGTGTTAGAAGGAGCCTCAAAGGAAATTTAACAATTCCCCTGAAAACTGGACCTCGTTTATAGGATATGCCACTAATTAAGTAAGTCAGCAACTACAATGCATGAGGGGAACATGACTTTCCAAGTTGCATATATATAAACAGTAAGGGAGAAGGAAGTCTCTTTTGCATGCACATCAGTTTCTGTTACATTTCTCCATTCCAGCAGGAATTATTAAAAGAACAGAAAGATGTATTTAAAAACCTCTAGAAAATCATCAGCACGCACCAATGTGCTCAGCAGTGCAGAAAGCACTTGACAATTCTCTAATTACCAGGGCACACCTAGCAAGTTAACCTTTTATATTCACATGCTGACTACCACGCAGTAGGTAATACGTGTTTGTCTACGTAGGTCCATGGAAATATGGGTTGTATCATTACAAAGTGAGAACAGTGTACCATCTGTCTATCTAATACTATCCATGTGGTAAGCACATCACTATTTTAAGCCTCAAACTCCTCAGTACCAAGAAGGCAGAAGACAAGTGTTGCCATTACATTGTAGTTATATTTGTGATATGTGTACTTTTTGCCTGGGAGTGAAAATCCAAGATTAGTAGCCAAAAATATTTGGAGAGTTATCACAGTACCAGTGCTTTGGACTTTTCACTACACCAGATGATACTTCATTATCCCCCAAAAAGCTAAATTGTTACCTAAAACTGGCATATTTGCAAAATGCAAAATGCAGAAGAAGAATTCTTGTCTGTCTCTGTGAAGATTGAGTTAAAGAAGGCACTTCAGTAAGAACAGCCCAATGGCTAGATGTCACATGCATAAGAAGCCAGGTAAATACCCAGATGATCTGGCACCAAACCATATGGTGGGTTGCTAAGGGTATCCAGTGCTGAAAGCTAGTGAAGGAACACCTCCATGCACTGTAGTCAAGAATGGCAATTACTAGAATGTAAATAGCAAAACTAAACATGAAGATCATGGCTGTGAAAGGAGTTATATATGAAAGGAGTTAATAAATTCATATATAGCGATCATTCCATGAACATGTATCATGAGGCATATTCTGTATCCATAAATATGTGTATCTGCTATGAAAAAAGTGATGAGTTAACTAAGCCCTGACTTCCCTTAGCAACAGAGAATATTTTCCTCTCAGTTTAGAACAGTAGCTCTTTCATGTTTTATTACCATGTAGTTTTCCAAATAAGTTACTTGTGGCAAAAGTGCATGTCTCTGCAGTTCTGGTTTGAGTGCTCCCTCCAATAGCTGTTGTTTGGCCTGTGTCTTTTCTAAGAGCTGATGCTCAAATCTCAAGACGATGAATATTTCACCGTCTTCCATCATCATGTTTTTGCCTCGTGTTTGTGACTACACATATTCATGTCCCCATGAAATGTAAGTCTGTCCTTTTTCCCCAAAACAGTTAGATCCTTACATGACCCCACTGTTCTCGGAGTGCTTTAGTTTACTGATTGGCAAGTGTCTCTCTTCCATATTTGCAAGCTGTAGTAGTGCTGGTACTGTAGTCCCAGCCACAGTATCAGCCATTGTGCTGGGTTACTTTTACTGAGAACTATTCAAAATGTTCCGCTATCTGGGAACAGCTTATAGCTCATTTCCTTGCTTTTTTGCAGCACTTTTTAAAAATCCTAGCAATTTTATCTGCCTGTTCATCTTTGCCCATTCTTGAGTCAACATCATTGCTTTGGAAATGTGGAGTATTTTTGCTGTTTAACCTTTTGCAATTAAAACCACCTTAATATTTTGCCAGATATCCATACCCGAGCTCATTAGATCTCTGCTATATTTGCTGATCTTGCTTCAGTAAAGAACTTTTCTCATTTTCCAGGTACCAATGTACCTGGGAAATTGATAGTTCATTTTCCAAGTATCAATGTTTGAGTGATTTAGAGGTATACTTGAAAGAATGGCCTGGGTATGAAGAGTCAGTTGGGTTTGTACAGATACTGTGTTCATCTCACTGGTTCATTGACATTTCACAAGAAAGTGGTGTCTGTATTGTTGGCATAGTTTATTTTCTGTTGCTGTCTTTTCATATTAGAAGGCTGCTCTAGATAAGACAACAGTTGTCTGTCTGTCCCCCTGTCATTCCCTTTCTAATGTAGAGCAGAGTTGCAGTTCCAATAGCATTCACCAAAAATATTTTGCGTTCCTCGTGGCAACACTGAAGTGCTTTGAATTGCTCCCTGTCCTTAGATTTGTGAGTCTAAGTCCTAACATGGAAATACAATATTGCAGGATACTCTCTGTCGTGTCAGGGGTGGGTTTACCCTGTTGGCAATACAGAACCTGATGTCTACAGCTCTCTGCTGAGTTCATGTTGAGTTTTCTGAGCATTCGTAATAGATAGCTTTTACCTGACTTTGATGTGAAAGCTACCTATCCTCTGTGGTCCAAAACCTATCTCACTGTTCTCTCCATTACATGACTCATTTTTGCTGGATGACAATTCCAGTTTCTCCTCTTGATCTTAAAGAAACTGTTCACTCTCTTTTGATGTTGTGCTACTTTTGCTTGTGTATCACTGCCTGACCTCTGCAGTTAAGGCCAGTCAGATGTTTGAAAATTACTTACCTTCCATCATATCATATACATATAAAATCTCACATTTGGAGTTGCTGCTTTTTGTCTTGGTATGGTGCTTCATTATTTTTCATTTTACTTATTGGTAAACTCTGCAAAAATTATTACACATGACCCAATATGCAGAACTTTTTCCACTAGCATTTTCCACTCTCCATTATACCTTCAGGTTTTCCTTTATATTCAGTTTGTTTCTCTGCCTTTTGCATTTGCACAAATATTGATGTATTTTCCTTGATTTTCATGAACAAAATAATTACCTCAGTTTCTTCACCACTTATGCTGTGCATTTGCAGATGAATGTGTTCACATGTACATGTCTATGGCTCTTAGTAAAGTTAACGTGAGCTCCCTGAACAGTCTCAGTCAAGCACATTTCTCTTGTCCCTATCATTTCTGACACATTCACCTTTTTAGAAGTGACAATCCAGGAGGTGACTATTTTGTGATATGCTGGTGTATTGTTTCTCCAGATCTTTTCTCACAAAGAAACCTTTTATTTATGGCATCTTTTGAAAGATGAAATGGTTTTTAAAGCAGTTTTTAAGCAGTAGGATTTTACACAGTTTGTCTTGGTTCGATGCTCCTGCTAACACATGTAGCAGTTTTTACAAATTGCAGCTGATGGTGTGGCTAAGCTTACTCTGATTTGCATTATATCTACACACTAGTGCTACTAAACTGATCCTCCCTTAAGTCCAGCCCTGCAGGGGTAGAAAATCTACGGTATAATCAGGTTTTTTTGATTATTTTTTTTTTCTTCTTTTCCTTTGTGCTATTCAGTATTAAGAAAGATCCCAGGCCATACAATGGGCTAGTCCTTTCTCCAATTACTGTGTCCACTCATCTAGCACTTCCTGAAAGTAGAGTTCTCTGAACTCTGAGGTATAATCATTCAACAGTTTCTCCTATATGGAATAGTACCTGTTGAAAACCACAGGTCAGTGCCCTGCTCAGGACTATACTTCCTGCATGACCTTTGACAAATCACTCACCCTGCCTATACCAAGATGACTAAATATTTAATAGTGGTATTTATGCCAAAAAGGACTGCTCCATAGTGATAGAGATGCACAGGGACCATTATGAAGTCAAGAAAGTTTGCAGCAGAGGAGTCACCAGTATTGTGCCCCTCAAGCTCAATCAGATCCATTACAGGACAGAAAAAAAAATGTTCTCATTGTTTTCCTTCTTTCTTCTCAAGTCTACACAGAGATCAAGCCAGTTTTACTCTCTATTACATTAAAGATCTTTTCAAATTAAGCTTTTACTAAAACTTCAACCAGGCTTGGATACAGTCCATGTGTGGTTATATATAAGAATGCTCCATACAGATGGGATCATGTGGGCACATTGTGTGCCCTTACCTGGCTGAAGATGCTAACAGAAGCATTGCAGTCCTTCCCTTCCTCTTCAGTAAAAGCACTTTTTCCTTTAACTATAATGACTGTGAAGTAATTGCATGAAAACCACCTCTCTGCAAACAAGGTATGGGCTCCTGTCTTAGCAAGATCAATGAAGAATGATCAAGAGAAGTGACACTGTAAAGGTTTGATTCAGAATGCAGGCCTACACATGAACTGCCCTCCCAAAACAGAATGAGGAGGATGCTCATAGGGTCACCTATAGCCTCAAATACCAGACAGTTTTTGTGGGATGAGCCAGTTTTCTCTATTGTAGGCTTAGTTTTATGTGAAAGAACTTGAATGGCCACATCCAAGGCATTTTCCCTAGCTGGTATGCATTTTCAGGGTTTTACCCTGAGCAACGCAGACAACTTGAGTAAAGCCATGCAGCAATTTGTCTTTGCAAGTCATTTCAAGTACCAGCAGGGATAAAAAATGTACAAGAACCAAATGAGCAAGGGGCTCCCTTTCCCCTGGCAGCTTTACATATCTTTAAGCTAAATTAAATCTAATGGTAAAACTCAGAGTTTAGGGACTTTCATGGGATTTGTAGCAATCTCAGAAGAATCACAGCCTGCTGGGATGAGGAAAAACAACTTATAGCCAGCCAGCCAGATAATCATGACCCACGTGGAAAGTAATTTCATCAACCAGCCAAGTAGAACTCAGCAGAAATTATGATTTTTTTCTTGGAAGGAAAAGCAATTCTGTTTTATATTACATTTTCTTAAATGTGCAAGAGAGGACAAAAGGAGCTGAAAATGTAGTAGCTTTTGGTGACATCTAGCTTGTATGTCACATTTCTTTGAAACTGAGCAGCAAACACAGTCCCATCAGAAGATGATGTTAACACTGTTAACCAGACCTACATTTCTCTATCTTGTTACTCTCAGTTTGCCTGAATTCAAGCAGGATTTGTGCTCTGATGGACACCCCCATCCAGTCTGATGTACCAGGTGGGAGTTAAAGCACCTCCAAGTCCATGTCCAAGGATTTGCTGGCCTTCATCCATTAGAGAGATAAAACTACCACCCAAATGAAAGCTCAAGTTAGCAACACTGTACACAAGTACGTTGCACAGGTGAAGGGCACGTTACACTTGTTTGCTCAGTGGCACACAATGACATTAATGTTGCTTAAAATGCTGGCATTACATCCAGGTGTTTGGCTCAGGGATCATATGAGTCATGACACAGTTAAATTGGGCTGAGAAGAGACGATGAGTTTTTAGACAGAACAAGTCTCAGGTGGCAGGTAAACAGGACTCTGCCAGAACTGCAGAATAATGAGACATTGAACTGTACAGACGCCCACCAAGAAGCCAAATGGGTGCCTCAGGGAGATGCTGCACATGGACCATAAGGCCACTATTAGAATAAGAGCCACAAAATAAAGAGCATGTCACCTTTTCTGAGAGATTTATATTCATGTGGTTCTCTGTAATGGTAATTTGCTACTGACAATAGCTTTTTTGTATGTTCCAGACAGTTGTTTCACTGAGACCATCAGCAGTAAAGAATCTTTGTCCTTCATTAACTTCTCATGCAAGCATTAATTAGCCCACAGATTCTAGTAATAATAGGCTTACGAAACTGGTGTCTGAATGTACCAATAACCTCTGCAGTGAGCTGTGCCATCCATCAGCCAACTCAGGAAAGTAACTGGGGAAGAAACATACTCTTAGAGAGTTTCTACCAAGATCCCTTTTCCTCCTTTGCAGGATGGTTGGAAAAGGAATTGAGGAAGCCTGTTTTCATTTTCCAGGCTCATCTTTTCCTTCAGTAGCTTTTAATCACTATGAAGCTTTCGTGGTTAAACCAGGACAGAAGCTTAGTTATCAATGTCTTTGAAGTCAGACTCCGGCTATTTAGTATATATTCCTATGCAGTTTTTTTGAAACAGCATCAAGCACAAAAGGTGCACTGTCCCCTCCTGCCTGTTTCTGCTACTGCTGTTACTCTATGGCAATACTGTGCCCATGGTGTTGGGCACTATTAAACACTGACCGTCAAAGCTGCATGTCCCTAGGATCTAGAACAAGACAGCTGGTGAGATACACCCAGGGAGCAGAATACAGGGACCAATGAAGCAGCACTTGTCAGTATGACAAGCACGGATTCTAGCGGATGAGCAGTCCCAGCTCCTAGACTGATTACTGATGGCCCTGGTCCTTCGAAGGTATTCTGTGTGCCTGGATCACTGCATCTACAGGGTGGCCACTGAGGCTGTGGGAGCCCTGTACAGAGGCTGTGGTCTTCCCACAGGAAGCACCTTTCAAGATTGGGTCCTCTGAATGCACAAAAATGCGGAAAATCTCCCCAATCTCCCCATGACCTTTAAATGGCACGTTGTTTGTCATGTAGCTCAAGGAGATATTTCCTTGGAGTGGGGTGGGGAGTGTGCTAAGGGTGTTTATTTTCTGTGACCACACATTTGGGTAGGTGTCTTAGCGCACAGTGCCAGTTTTCCAGCAGTACCCCAGGCCCCAAGCCATCCTTCCTGTAGTCAGAAAACCTGCCAGCATGCAGGTTCTAGAAAAAGGACTCCAGCAGACAGTTCAGCAAACTAGTCCTCCCCACCTGCAGGTGTCATTTATGTCACAGTGGCTGTTAGATGCTGTAAGCTTGGAAGAGCACCACGTTATGCTCTGAACTGTGGATTTACGTGTGATCCTTTATGCCAGCTCTCCTATTTCTAAAATTCTCATCAGATCACAAGTTAAAAATACTTGAAGTACCACGGCCTGTCTAATTGTCTGTAAGAGAAGCGAGTTCTCTGTTAGCGCCACGCAACAATGAAATCTGCAGTGTCCTTATTTTAGTGTGCTTCCTGGTTCTCTGTGATACAGGCACTAATGAACTGTAACCTGGGAAACCACGGAAAGTCTGTTGGCTTAATGCATGTGAGAAGTTTGGCTAGATTAAGGTGTCTTTCAGAAAGGAAACTGAAGAGATCTTCATCCTCCACAACCTCGTGGTCTTCAGACTGCTCCTTTAGACTAGCAGTGTTCCTTGAAATTCATGGAGTTACTTTTCTTTTTTTTTCTACCTGCAATGAAACAACAGGTGTCTGGAAGTGGAAAAATTTCTAGTTACCAAAATAACTTATGAAAAGCGGGAAGAACGTATTTGCAAGATCGGGGTAAATAATGTTTTGCATTTTAAGAACAGGATCATGCAGAGGTTTCTAACCACTGCACATGTGTCAGTTAAACCTCATACCATCCAATTAACACTACCCTTACCTTATACAGGTAGCTGAATGACAGGGAGGGTAGAAAAGGGTAGGACGTTCACTCAAACTCACACCATGAACTGAACTTGGACTAAACCCAAAAGTCCCCAACCTCTCCTTCTGGTCTTCTGTCCATAGAAACGCTGCCCTCCTTCCGTAGCTCTTCAGCAGCACTTCTCTGCATACACTTCTGCCCACTCAGCCCTCTCCCACCTTGGTCCTACTCAGCATAGCTGCTTTTCTGTGGGCAAACTTGCCAGAAAGCAGCTCTGGTTTGGGCAAATGCTATCTCTGATCCCTCTCTTCTTCCACTGGCTCATTCCAGCAGTCTGCTGGAAAAGAAAAGAAAGGGATAACAGGTGCTGGCCATGGCAGGAAAGTGCAAGGGCTTTGCTGTGACAGCTCCCACAAAACGTCTGCTGCCTACTGTGGCTGGCCAAGTTCATGCCCTTAGGACAGCATCTCGTCTCTGCATGAAAAAAGGCCTCACCAGATGCCCGTTCCTGCTAAAGAAACACCCAGCAGAACTTGGTGTGCCAGGAAAGAGCGTGCTGGAGCAAAAAATATGGCAGCACTCTACTCACTGGGATGTCTAACAACCTGGTTCAAAGCACAGCTCAAGGTGTTGCTCTGAACCAGCCCCCTCCACTGCAACCTGCCAGCTCCTGCTGACCACACTTTTCTTCATAGCTTTGCTTCAGTGACTTCTGATTCTCCCCTCCCTCCCTAATTGCTCATCCTTTGCATCCTCTGCAGCAGCAGTCACCTGAGCACCCTTCCCAGAGCTGCATCCTTGATCATCTACTCTCCATCAACACTTGTTCCCTGGTAATCTCACCAGTTACTAGCCAAGCTGATCCACTTGCTGTCTGTGTATAGGTATTTGACAGATCTATTGCTTTGTTCCATCTGGGCCTGCCTTTCACTTGCATGCAAATCTGTCTGTCTCTCTGGTACCTCCTTATACATACGTGACCTCTAACACAAATGCAACAGGGCTACAGTCTGTCTCAACATGTCTCCTCCCTCTTCTCTAGCTCAGTTGGGATAACACCGCCATCCTCTCACCCCTGCCACTCTGTGTCTCATCTTCTGTCCCCATGTCCAGGCAACATCTCAGCCTGACAGGTTGTTTTTACCAGTATCCCTTCTATCTACTTGTCTCATTTAAAATCCTTCTAGAAAATAATTTTCCTGTGCTGCTGCCTGGATCCTTCACTTTCTCCTCCTCCTGCGTTGCATGAATGTCTTTCTCATCTTTTCACTCTCAGCTCTTCAACCCTCCACCCCATCCTAGCTCTTGTCTTGTAGTCATTCTCAGAGGGATCAAAACATGCTTCTAATCAGACTGTGTGTCAAGACCCACTTATTTGGAGCCCTAACATGCATCATCTCTCTTTATCTTGTCCCTCACACAAGATAGGCACTTTATGAAGTTCCACAGACATGCTTATGTGCACCCTTGTGCTGGTTTTGGCTGGGATACAGTTAATTTTCTTCATAGTAGCTAGTATGGGACTATGTTTTGGATTTGTGCTGGAAACAGTGTTGGTAATACAGGGATGTTTTTGTTACTCCTGAGCAGTGCTTACACAGAGTCAAGGCATTTTCTGCTTCTCACCCCACCCCACCAGCGAGTAGGCTGGGGGTGCACAAGAAGTTGGGAGGGGGCACAGCTGGGACAGCTGACCCCAACTGACCACAGGGGTATTCCAGACCATAGGACGTCATGTTCAGCATATAAAGCTGGGGGGAGAAGAAGGAAGGGGGGGATATTCAGAATCATGGCGTTTGTCTCCCCAAGTAAGCGTTACGAGTGCTGGAGCCCTGCTTTCCTGGAGATGGCTGAACACCTGCCTGCTGATGGGAAGTGGTGAATGAATTCCTTGTTTTGCTTTGCTTGCGTGCGTGGCTTTTGCTTTACCTATTAAACTGTCTGTATCTCAACCCACGAGTTTTCTCACTTTTACTCTTGTGATTCTGTGCCCCATCCCACCAGGGGAGGAGTGAGCAAGTGGCTCTGTGGTGCTTAGATGCCAGCTGGGGTTAAACCACAACAACCCTCAAAAATTTCTTAAATTCTCTTTTGCCATGATGTCACCAAAATGCTCCAGCTAGCTAGGCTGCTGGTAGCTTGAGCTTCCTGCCTCTGACACTAAGCATATAACGTCTCCACTGGATGCCACATATTCCCATTTAGCTGTCTTCATCCTGCTGGATCGTATTTTATTCTTAGATGGCAAGCTAGGGGTTAGAGGCAGAAATTGCTTTTTTGTTCTGTGTTTGCAGAGTACCTACCACACTGGGAACCGAGTACATCATTCCTGAGTCTTTGGCATTAAGGTGATAAATAAGAGTGGAAATTACAGTAACAGAATTGTCACAAGGAGAGCAAGTGGCAGCACTGACAACAGAGCAGCCGCATCCTGCCTTCCCTTCTTGCTGTTCGTCCCTCACTATTCATTTCAGTACCTCTGTAATTCTGCACCTGCACGTGTGCAGCCAGTGGAGCAGTAGGAATTATCACCATCTAGAAGTCTCCTTCTAATTATAAGACTAAGATCACATGGCTTTCTGCCAGCCAAATAGTTGTAAGCTCATCATATACAAGAAGCTTTCACTTGAACTTAGCCACCACAATCCAATTTACTCAATTTCAGTAAGGTTTAAATTGTTCTTCCTGCTCTTTCTACTCTAACAGCCCCAGAAAAGTATGTTAAGAAGATGTAGAAAATGTGTCTGAGAGAGATTTTCAACTGGATGTGTTAAAATCTTCCTTTTTGCCCCTAAAAACGTCCTGGCAAGACAAAATTACTAGTTGCAGACACGTGTTTCTGTCATATCTATCAGGAACCAAGCTAAGCTGATTTGCAGCCTTGGACACTAACCATCACTCTACTTTCAGGTTGCTGAGGACTTGGTATATAAGCATGCCAAAAGCTAGGATGCTCCCAAAATAGAATATGTTTTAGGATTTGGCATAGTTAAAACAGCACATTAAGGTGAAAAAGCAAAGAGATGTTTATATTCACAGTGGAGTGTAACAGCACACTCCAAAGAAAGTAAGTCACCTAAATGTTGTGTAAGAGATCTCTTGTATTTAGTGAAGATGAGGGGGCAGAGGGAGAGACAGAACTGAGAGTTAACTGGTTGTGTAGAAGATAGGAAAGAGAAGTGCATTTTCCCCAGCTTCAAATGTGCTATCAGTGTTAAATGGCTTCCCGAGCTTCAGCAGGCTGTGTGTGTAATGAATATTTTCCTTTGATGTTTCTTCAGAACAACTGGTCTAGGGCGCTGACCACCGTAAACCTCTTAAATTTCAAGTGCTATTTTTATGGCCTCTTTATGATTGGAGTAACCTCACTTAAAGGATTACAGGGGTTACTTCATGTCTTTGTAGCCAAATGCATTCTGGTAAAGGTGCGATTGATCTGAAGTCAACTGTTATCTTTAGCTTTTATTGTTAATCATTCCCAAGACCTTTGCTCTTTGATTGTCACTAGGGAATCTTAAATGCAGGGTATGTCAATTAGTACCTGGCTTATCAGCAAGATGTGCATTATCAAATACAAGAAATATATCCCTGATATTGTTAGGAAAAGTACCTGAAAGTAAATTTAAAATAATAGTATTCACCTGATTATTGCCTCAATGTTTGCTGGGTTTGCTTTAGTGTTTGCAATTGTTTTCTAGCAGAGGTATTTAAAAGGGAAGGCAAGTAGGGTGCTCTATTTTAAAAGGGATGAATGCTCTCTAATTAAAAGTATTCACAGCCTAGATTGAAGCATTTAGACAAACTGAAGTCAAACGAACAGGTTAATATATCTGCCATGTTATTCAGTGTCAATCTATAGTAGAAATGATGCGGACACTTCCTGTTTTCATATTAAATAGCATGCCACAGCTGATCATTAGCAGACATCAGAAAACACAGTAGTGATTGATTACACTCTTGTGCTAAAGCTCTATACAGCTTTGCAGTGAAAAATACAATTATGCAGAGTGTACTTTGAAAAGTACAATCCAAGTGCCATATCATGAGACCTTTGATAGTGTGGCGAACTACTTGGTGTCTGTGTACAGACTGCCCTCTGCAAGACTGCCCTGCAGTACCCTGTTGTACCTGGGCGTGCCCAGCCATCAGCTGTCTGAGATTCACCTTTTGCTGAATTGCTTCACACCTTTTACTTTTGAAGAAGGATGCAAGATCCCCAGTGCTGTTCATGTGTTGCCCAAGCCAAGGTGTGTGTCCAGAGGAAGTCGTGGGTGGCAAAGGATGAGCATGATTATATAACATGTAATCTGGCACCTAGAAATGCTCATGTTCATCTGCTACATCTATTTTTAGGCATTATTCTTCCTCTGGGTGCTTCCTTCAGTCCCCAGTCTCAGGTAAACAATTCCTTTAATAGACTCCAGCTCAAATTATTTGATCTGGGAAAAGAATTACACCAAGAAATTGTTCTCATATATTAATTTAGCTAGAGCAAAGATGCTCAATATTAAATTTGAATCAAATGACAAATTCATCCGCTACCTTCACAGTCCATTACAGGGAAAGGTCACAGAATCACAGAATCACAGAATGGTTGAGGTTGGAAGGACCTCTGGAGGTCATCTGGTCCAACCCCCTTATCAAGCAGGGCCAGCTAGAGCCAGTTGCCCATGACCATGTCTAGATGGCTTTTGAATATCTTCAGCATTAAAGTCTCTGCAACCTCTCTGAGCAACCCATGCCAGTGCTCGGTCACCCTCACAGCAAAAAAGTGTTTCTGATGTTCAGAGGGAACCTCCTGTGTTTCAGTCTGTGCCCACTGCCTCTGGTCCTGTCACTGGGCACCACTGAAAAGAGCCTGGCTCCATCCTCTTTAGGTGTTTACATACATTGATAAGACACTCCTGTCCCTGAGTCTCCTCCACACTGGACAGTCCCAGCTCTCAGCCTTTCCTCGTAAGAGATATGCTCCAATCCCTTAATTAACTTAGTGGCCCATTGCTGGACTCTCACCATTGTGTCCATGTCTCTCTTGTACTGGGGAGCCCAGAACTGGAAGCAGTACTCCAGGTGTGGCCTCACCAGTGCTGAAGAGAGGGGAAGGATCACTTCCCTGGACCTGCTGGCAATGCTTTGCCTAATGCAGTCCATGATACCATTAGCCCTTCTTTGCTGCAAGGGCACATGGCTGGATCCTGTTCAACTTGCTGTCCACCAGGACCCCTAGGTCCTTTTCTGCCAAGCTGCTTTTCAGCTGGGTGGCCCCCAGCATGTACTGGTGCCTGGGGTTTTCCTCCCCAGGTGCAGAACTTTGCACTTGTTGAACTTGATGAGGTTCCTGTCAGCCCATTTCTCCAGCCTGTCAAGGTCCCTCTGGATGACAGCATGACCCTCTGGTATATCAGCCATTCTCTCCAGTTTTGCTGAGGGTATACTCTGTCCCATCAGCCAGATCATTAATGAAGATGTTAAATGGGATTGGACCCAATACTGACCCCCCGGGTAAACCACTAGTTACTCATCTCCAACTTTGTTCCACTGATCACCACACTCTGGGCCTGGCCATTCAGCCAATTTTCAGTCCACCTCACTGTCTACTTATTCAGCCCATACTTCATAATCTTTTCTATGTGGATCTTCTGGGAGACAGTGTCAACAGCTGAAGTCAAGGTAGACAATATCCATTGCTCTTGACAATCATCTACCAAGACAGTCATTTCATCATAGAAGGTTATCACATTGCTCAAGCATGACTTCCCCTTGGTGAAGCCATGCTGACTGCTCCCGATCACCTTCTTGTCAGAGCAGCCTACCTATGGGCTTAAAAGCTATAACAGCAGTACCAAAATCCATCAGCAACTTCTCAAATCTTATCCAAGCTCAATTCAATTTTCTTTCAAAAGCATTGGTAAGACACGTTCTTTCATCAAGTATAGCTGGATCAGGCGCTTTATTAAAGACATTTCCTTTTCTTGCATTCAGTTCTGTTGGGCGTGCCATTGCTATGTTCTCCACAAGACCTATGAGTGAGGTCATGACAATATCATGACAAGATATGACAATATCTTGTCTGTGAGCTATGGTAGTCTCAATGGCAAATATCCAATGAGAAAATTTCTAAGATGTCTTCCATTTACTTAAGAGACGATATCTCGGGTCAGTATGTATTTCAGGCAGGTTCATCACCCAAGAGACGGAAGAGTTCCAGCCTCACAGTTAAATATGTAATTAGGCAACTCTTAAAGCACGGTTACCCCCAAGGTGAATTGGGGGTAAGGGATAGGTCTTAAATAAGAATTGTTTTGAAGTCCACATATTCAGAGCAAGAGGTAGAAATAGGTTCTTTACAATCTATACCTTCAATGGGATTGAATTCTGTGGGTTATTTTTATACTTTTTTGAAAGATGATCTCTATGTAATGAACCAAAATCTCAATTTACAAGGCACTTGCTTCTTGTGTGTGTCTGAGATCTGTTTGTGCCATGGAAACATATACAGGTCATGATTAGTTTTCTGAAATCCCTACTGGTAACAGGAAGCAGATGGGACTTCTGCCTCACTGGCAAAGCAATCCACAGGCTCTGCATTAACGTTCACTTTCTGAGACCTAACCTTACTGGCAGATCACCACAGAAGTCTATTAGATCAAATAAATGCAGGTGAGTGTAAACTCTGAACAATTTACTTCTGACAAATGGACTTAGTCTGTCCTTGACCCAACTACAGCTATTACAGTGGTAGCTATTACTACCACTCTGCTTTGTGGTTTTATCTTGCTGCTCATCACTTTAGTAGTACCGGAATGTCTTACAAAATATGCAAACACTAACAAAGTCCTGAGTGGATTTAAAACTCCCACTTACAGCATTTAAAATACTTCTCTGGCCTCCTTTGAGGATGCAATGCTGGCTGCTCACTGCTCAAGAACCAAAATCATTTATTGCCTTTAAGTTTGAGTACAAGCATCATAGATAATTATAATCATTCTCAAGTGTCCTCCCAAGACCATGTGAGAATACATAATAGGGACATTTTCTACCAGGTTTTTGTCAGATTTTATCATTTTAAGTCTATTAAAATAGTGCCTTTGTACCAAAGATATCTGAGGCCTGATAAATACTGTTCTAATTTAAAAGAGGCCAAAATAAAAGTTTTCTTCTTGTCTTTTGACTCACTGCTGAGGTCAGTAATTAGTCAGATTTGAGACCTGAAAGAGTTTTTAGGGTGCTTTTCTGTAGGGCATTCTGAGGCCATGCAATAAAAACGGTCATCATTTTCACATACATTTTTACCTATATAACCAGGATATATACCTTGGTGCAATATTTGTATTGGCTATGGCAGAGTGCATCTCTTTGCAGTGCTGCCAGAGTGTCCTGCATGACTGGCTAATCTGAACTGTGATTACAGCAGATGATGGTTTTCTGAAGCTTCAGCCCTTGACTTGTGTATTTCTTTTGCTCTTCCCTCTTTTTCTACCCTGCTCCTCTTTGCAGGTTTGTGCATATCAGAAATAGCCTTTGGGAGAGAATAGGCAGAACCAGTCAGCAAAAGCTGCTTCCCATCTTGAAGCTAATGCTAATGCAAGTGCCAGTCATTGCCTCCTTGCCTGGCATTCCAGATCAGCTGTGCAATTTGAACAGTAAATTAAGTTGTTGAACTGTGGTCTACCTTGCTCACAGCAGCTGCCTCTGGAGGAGCAATATCTTGTCCTAACTGGTCTGCAAAAAGGTAAAGTTTTGTGCCTGGAACATAGTTAATACCAGAAGCTTGGAGATAAGTGGAGCTTTATGTTTTAAAGAATAGGAGAAAATCCAGAAATGTGGCCCAGGTATGTGAAAGCCCCAGGAAGTGAATGACCTGAGCACATGCACCAACTTACTGTTTGGTTTTGGACTGGGCAGTGGTAAATGAAAAAAGTAATAAACTGAGATGTTCCGCACTGGATACCAAGAGCTGGATAAATTCTGCTTAGATTAAAAGTGAATAAAATTCCTCTTGCCTGCTGTTTACCCTCAGCTCCAGGAAAGTCTCCAAGGTGTAATTATTCAGGCCTTTCTCATATGAGCTGAATAGACTAAAGCTGCTCACACTCCCAGAGTGGGAAAAGCACACGGGCACCTGCAGCGCTGTGAGGCAGGGCCTGTACTGCCCGGGGACTGAGCGGGGCTGGGACCAAGGGAACCTGAGACATGCAGCACGGAGCGGTGCCAGCAAGCATAGTCTGGTAGCCACAGAGACTTGGCTAAAAGCTTTTCATTTAGTCAAAGCAATTCCTTTGCTGCTTATTAAATTGATTAGAATTGATCGCTTTTTAACAAAGTTATTGCTTTGATCTTAGGCTCAATACAAAGGAAATAAAATAGGGAAACTCTCATTATGAGATAAAGTGAAACATTGGAGCTCAATGAAAATGTGAAGGCTTCTTTTCTCCTCGTGTTTGATTAGGGGTAACGTTTCAAATGGAGGTTCACACATGAACAATTCATTGAGATTCAATAAGATAGTCACTGTATCTATTTAAATAATGAATTTAAATCATCCTGGCTCTGCACTATCCAGGTCCTCAAGCTGTATTTACCAAGTGGCACTGAAGAGCAGGGAGGGAGGGCCCCTGGTTTCCTCTGCTGTAAGCAGTATGAGAACCAACGATTCCCCCGCATCTCAACTCAAATCCATTAGCTCTGCTCAGGTAGATGGAAATCCAGCACAGCCGTATACCCACACGGCCTTTCCCTGCCTCTTATTCACCAAGTCCTCTCTATTGGCAGCCACACAGGAGTTCTCTGCCGCAGCTTTCCCATCTGTACTTTGGGATAAAAGCACTTCCTTGTGTGATGAGAATCAAACCACTGACATCCAAAAATAGCATTTAAGAACTAATGCTTACATCAGAACAAGATTTAATACAAATTATCTTTTTGACATATAAATAAAATTAGGGAGAAGTTTATGTATACATATATAATTAGTACATGGTTAGAAGGTGGACAGCATTGTCACAGGCTTCATATTTTAGAGGAAATTCCAGTCCCTAGAGGCTTTACTCTGCCATTTGATGCATAATTACTGTTACAGCCTGTCCTGGTTTCAGTTGGGATAGAGTTAATTGTCTTCCTAGTAGCTGGTATAGTGCTATGTTTTGAGTTCAGTATGCGAAGAATGTTGATAACACTGATGTTTTCAGTTGTTGCTAAGTAGTGTTTAGACTAAGTGAAGGATTTTTCAGCTTCTCATGCCTGGCCAGAGAGAAAGCTGGAGGGGCACAAGAAGTTGGCACAGGACACAGCCAGGGCACCTGACCCAAACTGGCCAAAGGGGTATTCCATACCGTGTGGAATAACGACCCATCTAGTATAGGAACTGGGAAGGGCGGGGGGGGGGAGATCGCCGCTCAGGGACTAGCTGGGTGTCAATCGGTGGGTGATGAGCAATTGCACTGCACATCATTTGTACATTCCAATCCTTTTATCATTACTGTTGTCATTTTATTAGTGTTATCATTATCATTATTAGTTTCTTCTTTTCTGTTCTATTAAACCGTTCTTATCTCAACCCATGAGTTTTACTTCTTTTCCCCATTTTCTCCCCCATCCCACTGCGGGGGGGGCGGGGGGGGTGTTGAGTGAGTGGCGGCGTGGTGCTTAGTTGCTGGCTGGGGTGAAACCACGACACAGCCTGAGGACCAGTAAACATCATCCACAAGCTTCATGTGGATGTGCCAAAGAAATTTTCTATCAACTGACACATGCAGACCAACAACAGAAGTTTTCAACCAAGCAAGAGATGGAGAAGATGGAAGAGAAATATTACCAGCGTATGAATCAAACCTGTGTGTCCACAAGATAGCTGTAACTAATGCTGGATATCTACTAAAGATGCAGTGGGTCTAAGTTACCTTCAGGCAAGGTACAGCCCAACAAAATAGATATAATAGAAGTATTTCAGATGTGAAGTTTCAGTTCCAGCCTACTTCTGTCTTCTAAGATAATTCAGTTTAAACTAAAGTACTCACCAAGTTAATGTCACAGAGGTTTTGTTTTTCTCCCAAATTAGAAGAGAACAGAACACAAGTTTGAGCTAACAGTCCAGAAGGGGTGTGTTTGCTGATCCTTATGTAGCAGCACATGTGCCTGATCAGAGTCAAGCAAAAGGGCATGATGGGCCCAGAACAGGTACATATGCCATCAGGACAGTTTACAATGCAGGAAATATGACGATTCATTGGAAAAAATCAGCTGCATTGCTCAGCACTGTACATTCCCAGAGGGAGGGACTCAAGCCATACACAAAACCTGAGAACAAAGTTTTTAGTCAGATACACTACTGCTTAGAAAGAGTAACAGCAGAGATGGACCAACTGCTTGTGCTCATCTGATCAGTCACCAGTGGCTGAAAAGTAGAGTTGTTGCTTGCACTGGTTTTCACCCAATCTCTCTGGGTTTTTATGTACACAGAGCCATTGCTGCTGAAAGAACAGAAAACTCAATACTTTAAAATATATTTTATGGCTTTTGTTAGTATCTGAATAATTGATAATTTCTGAAAAGACAACTTCAAAAGCTAATCTGAAGAGGCTGTAAGTAGCACCTGGGACTCTGGTTATTTCTTCTACTGTCCAACTCTTCATGACTCAGAGGAAACTCACAGAAAACAGACACTTACTACTTCAACTCATGGTCTACAGTCAACAAGTAAACTAGACTAAGGAATTTGGAACTAAGACATGCAGAAGTTAAAAAATCACCCGAAAAACCCAAACAAGCCTGCAGGTAGCACAAGACCATATCCTCGCCAGACTTGGCTTCACAGTTGATCAAAGAAAGATGAAACTGGGAACATACCAGCCCACACTGCTGAGCTTCACAGACAATCTTCACAGTGATTTATATCCTCATAGGGCTACTGCCAGGCTTGTCTGCCTTGGAGGAAAACAACCACATCTGGCTACTTCTGCAGGAAGAACTGATTCAGTTTAACCCTTCCACATACAGCTAGCCTTTTCCTAAACCCAAGTGCACCTCTATGTGTGATTGCAATGATATAATCCTTTCAGCTAATTAAGTAAAGATATTTCCTAGTATAGTCATGGAAAAAGTAGTTTATTAGCATATCTTGTCTCCAGGGGAGGTTTAGACTGGACAGTAGGAAGCATTTCTTTACTGACACGGTGGTCAAACACTGGAACAGGCTTCCTAGAGGTGGTGGATGCCCGAAGCCTGACAGTGTTTAAGAGGCTTTTGGACAGTGCCCTTAATAACATGCTCTAACTTTTGGACAGCCCTGAAGTGGTCAGGCAGTTGGATTAGATGATCATTGTAGGTCCCTTCCAACTGAAATATTCTATTCTATTCTATTCTATTCTATTCTATTCTATTCTATTCCATTCCATTCCATTCCATTCCATTCCATTCCATTCTTTATTTTCCATGACTGATGGTAATATAAGAAAACCCTGCCTTTTCTCCATGAGAATACAATTGATCAGCTAGTGCCCAGAGTATTGAAATGCAGCATGGTTAGCGAAGTCTTGCTGGGATTAAGAAGAGCACAAGCCTCCTGACTTTTTAAAAAACTGGGTTTGGATTAGCACAGGAAGAGAGGACTCAGGAGGGAACTCTGAGAATGTTCTTATGTCTCTGCAAAAGTTTGTCTCAGATTTGTTTGGCTCAGAGGCTGCAGTCTCCAACCTGCCCCTGTGTAGTGTGCAAAGTTAGAGAATAAAACACACAAATGTTTCACCTTTCCAGAGACCTATTTTTAAAACTAGGATCAATCACAAGGAAGACAAATTTGATACTTTGACCTGAGGGCTAAATCCAAAGGGGAACTGAATTAGTCAGAACCAAAGAGACCTCACAGTCCTGGGTAGGGTGTTTGGGGCTCCCCAGGTAATGTCATGAAGCAGTAGAAAGTGGCTTTACTGGAAACAGGCAAACCAAGGAAAGGGCTGTCTAAGCCTAGCCAACGGGGAAGGCCACCAAGAAGAACATGTAGTTGTGTCTGCTTAGAAATGTCAGCTGTGAGCCCATTTCTGAGTTTGGCTGTTTAAAGACAGAGAGAAACAGGTCCAGCTAATGGTTAGATAATTTCAAATTACCGCTTTTGGCTGATTTGGAGCAAGGATTTGAACTCTGTGATGCAAGCCTGCATGATCTCTTTGAGCTTTGTAGACTTGCTGCATGCCAAAGACACTTTAGGAAATTGTAGTCCCTAGAAGACGGAGTCCTTTTTCACCAAATAATTTGCCTGCATTACTAGCTTTCAAACCAAAGATTGACATCCTTCAATCCCCTGAGAGACAAAAAGGGAGTACAACTCTTTGGCCTCCTGAGCAGATCCATTGCACAGGCAGATAAGGGAATCCCCCAGATCCTGATCCCTGCTCCATGGACTGTTTATACATCTCCTTCAGTGACTTTTCCACATGAAACAGTTGGTCAGGACAGTAGCCAGCATCAACCTGCCAAGTCAGTGCACCACTTACTTTTCCCTATCATCTCTGGTCCAGCCAATATTTAAACTTTTATTTTTTTAAATCACAACTTTAATAGGCAAGACAGAAAGACAGAGTAGTACATAGCCATAGCAGGCTGGTAAGAAATGGATTCCTTTTAAGCAGAGGAAGGGACTGAATGTATGCCACGGGCAAACACTCCAGCCGCAAGAGGAGCCATTTTGGCAGAAACCTGTTCTATTACTGTATTTTAAATGTGCTCCAAGGATGCTACGTCTGGTGTGTTAGCCTTGGCCAATAGTCAAACTCCCACCCAGCTGCTCACTCTCCACCTCACACCCCCAGTGGGATAGGGCAGAAAATAGAGGGAAAAAACCAGCAACAAGAAAGCTCATGTGTTGAGATAAAGACAGGAAGATCACTTAGCAATTACCATCATGGGACAAACAAACAGATTTGACTGCCTCGTATCAAAACCTTGCCATCTACACCCAATATACCACCAGAACAAGCCTCTGAGCAGTCTGGTTTTCATAGCAGCACCATACAGGCTGCTATGAAGAAAATTAACTCCATCCCAGCCAGACCCAGTACACCCTGTCACATAAGCAAAGCGGTTTTCCTGTTTGGCCCTACAAAAAGTAACTTCTGAAGGTATCTGCAGAACATCTTACTAACAGATGCAGGTACCTATGGAGTTTGGAAACCTCCAAGGTTAGGAAGGAATTGGCAGGGAGAATGAACCCCGGTTGAACCCCACTCCTGCAGATTGGGAACTGGGCACCAAAATTCAGCCTTGGTCCCTTCTGGGTCTTGGTCCTACGTCGCTCTGTAGATGGAGTGCTTAGTCATTACTGGATGTTTGTATAAATGCAATAGAACATCAGATGGTGGAATTTGCTAGCCCAGCAAAGGTTAGGGCAGAGGTTCTTGCAGATAAGGCTCAAAAATGGTGGCAGAACTGAGGGGGGGAAAGTAGATAAGTTTTGCTCAGCCTCATCTGGTGCATGCTGCACTGGTGGAAGGGAACCAGAGCACCCCTCTAAACCCCCTGGTCCTCCCCAGGGCCTCCGCACTGGCAGGCTGCACTTCTGGAGCAGGAGTCTTTGGTACAATGTTTGAGCTACAGATGGACCATGTCTGCATTTCATGCGTAACCCTGATGTCCTGTGGAAACATCTGCTTGTTACAGGCCTTTCTGGCTTCTTTCTGGGAGCTTGGTAAAACAAGTTCCCTAGAGATGAATGTGCAAAAGTCTAACTAAAAATGAAATTTAATTCTTCTCTGCAGGTGAAATGGAAAGCTGTTACTTTCTGTGCTCCTGAAGGACGCATTTCTGAAAAGAAGATAATTTTCTGAATTGTCTTAAAGGCTTGCAAATAAATTGCTCAGTTTCAGGTTTTATTATAATCTTGAGGTTCAGTAGGAAGTTGCTAAAACATTTGAGCAATGCTGACTAAACATTTGAGTGAACCTAGTGGAATTCAGATTCCAAATGAAAGTCACATAAACGTTACTCTCACTCAACTTTCACAAAACAAGTAAAATAAGGGCATTGGCTTTTGCTTTGACATTATGGACCGTATTCAGAGGGAATGAACTGCTGCTGTATCTGAACAATGAAGAGAGCAAGGCACATCCAAAGAGTGATTTACTGAGCCTATCACGGGGCTGACTGGAAACCCTTCTAGAGCCAGCTAACATAATACTCAGCACAGGAATACAGGTGCAATCGAGGCTGTCTCATACAGGCTTTCCTACTTGGTTCCCTTTAGAGGAACATCACATGCGAGGTGAAGGAAAGGACAAGCAGGCCATTACAAAACAAGAACAAAGAAAAGGCTTGCTCAGCGTGTTGGCAAGCAAGCATACCCCCAAGTTGTAATCTAGTTCTTCTCATCACTGGACCTTGTCTGCAAACACAACCACCCACTGTCCTGTTTTGCTGACAAGGAAATGGAGTTACAAAGGTTAAATTAGTTACAGAAGGACCTTCACCACTGCCCAGAATTGCAAGGGCAAAGCCAGGAGTAAAGTACTAGCATTCAGTTATCTGTTGACAGGGCGTAACTCTGCATTCATTAGTTGGTAACAGTCTCCATAATTTCCAGCTGTTAGAGCCTAAAGCTAGTGGCTTACTACTGAAAATTACGGACTTATGCCTCCTAGTGAGCCTTATGAAATGCGGCCACTGGGTTTTGGTACAGGTTGTGATCTACAGATGTCGCGTCTGGTTTATTTGCAACACCTGTCACCTGAGATTTGCTGTTAACTCCCAACATTGCAGACATGTATACCCAACTCCTGCCAGTATTACCAGGTATACCAGAGCTTAGTGTATGAGCCTCTGACTTCAGTACCTGGTTTCAGAACATTGCAAGTCTGAAGCACTACATTATTTTTTCCTCTCTACTTTTATTGCACCATTTATATGTAGGTTCTAAAAATAACAACAGAAAACAGGAACCACTTGTTGCTAGTCAGTAACTACAGTTGTAAGGAGCACAAACCACAGAATTTACAGAGGACATGTCTGACCAAAAAATACTTCCCATTTTCTATTTCTGTGGGGAAAAAGCCTTGCAGACTTGCATGAAGGAAAATTATCAGAAATAACTGATAGTTATTTTTTTATAGTATTCTGATAGAGGCAGATATTCACATCTGTGATCAAGTTCAGTCATCCTAGCTTTGTTCTAGCTGTCAGTGCCAGAGCTCAGAGAAGTGTCAAATGTGTAGAAGTTCCCACTGGACACAACTTCTGCTGCATTTAACTCTGGTACCAAATAGCATTGGAGGGCAGGGGAAGCCAAAACAGGCTCAGGCTGTCAACCTTCCTCACAAGTCCTAGCACAAAGGGGAGAGCCATTCATCCAAGTGTAGTTGCCTAACTGATTTCAGGCTGTGCCTTGCTTCACTAAGATCTAAAGATCTTTTAGACACCTAAAATAGGACACATGAATCATGTGACTTTTGCCCTAGACTATGGGCTGGAGACCTGGACAACTAGCACAGATAAATCCCAACAGGCAATGGCTGTTTCAACCCTCACTTCAGGGCATCATTTTTTGGCTGCACCATCAGCTTGCATAAATCCCAAAATGATATTACTGTTGGCCCAAAGAAGAGCCTTTTGCCAGTGCCTCTGTGCTGCAGATGGTTCTTCCCCATTTGTCCTAAACACCAGGAGCTCCCTCAGCTCCAGGTCTTACAGTCAGCACCCCCATGCCCGGCTCTTTCCCCACAGAGGTACCTGGCTCCAGACCTCCAGCCTCTCTGCCTATATCTGTACTGCTGAATAACAACAGGACCAAGACTGAGGCCAGGTGACCCACAGTGGGTCACATCCACACTGCATAGACTTGTCCCTGCATGTCCTCTGGGGCCCATGTAATGCTTTGTGGCCCTAAGACATTACTGGGACAGGGGATGGTGTTCAATTAAAAATGCCTGAAATCATGGGATTTAAACACATCATGTGATTTCAGCAGAGTGATGATTTTATAGCAAGTACATGTGAAATAGACATGCCATGCGGCATGGCATAAGGGCATACAGGAGTGTTTGAGGAAGCCAGGCTTGCTGGAGTGTGTCAGGGGACTGAGGAGAGGGGCAGACGCTGCACAGCATCTTCCATTCTGCCTGTGAGGGATGGTCTCTGGAGCATCATCTTCCCTTAGCCACACAGCCTGCTGACTGGCATAGCCCAGACACAGCAGGGAGTAACCTGCCAACTAGGTGATATGGATAATTACTGTCCAGTGCTTAAGCTCACTACTGGATGTTGTTTTATTTAGCTATATGGACACATAGTCTTATATCCAAACACTTCCCTGGAAAAGGGGTGTATCTCAGCAAGAGAGGGACTAGACCTAAAAGTGCAGATAACCTTGCTGCCCCAATAGCCAAAATCTCATGGATATTTTTGCCCTTACTTTCTCGCTCCCTCAATTTCCTATCAGCAAGAAGTGGATAATAGCAAACCAGGGATGGGGCAGTCAATTCACTGAATTCCACAGAGCATGGAGAGCTAATGGAGAGAAATGAGGCACAACTTTGTAAGATCCACCTAAAACCTCGATTAGGTTAGTTATCTACAGCAGAGAAGGATGAATCTAGAAGTAAAGCGTTGATTTTGCAATTGAAATTACCTTTTCAGGCTGTGTTTCTGAGAAGGGTCATAGCTGAATGATGCAGAGCCAGCAGCATGCTGTACATGAATGTGCCAGTGTATATGGCCCTACAAAGGAAACAGGCAGCAGAGAGGCTATTTTAAAAAAATTAAAGAAATTGATTAGATTTTTTTCCAGGGAAAATGTAAAAGACAATCAGAGAAAAGCAAGTGAAAGTTTCTTACACAATCCCATTTTTCATAATCTGAAAAACTATTAGCAGTTGCAGGCAAGGAAGGCATTTACAAAACCCAAAGCTGTCTCTGTGATAAAAAAAAAGGAAGTTACTGAATAGCATTTGCAAAAAGTTTTGAGCCGTCCTTTACTTACGAACAGGCCCATCTCAAAGCAGAGCTAAGTAGGTTGCTCTGTTGCAGGTCGTCACAGATTTCTTCGCCTGGTGTTGCTTATAAAAAGACCAAAAGAGGGTACGGGTATTAGCAGTGAATAATGTATGTGGATGTTCCCTGTCATCTTTTTGATACTGGTCGTACAAAAAGGTTTCTAGAAAACAACAGAAATCTTTTCAGAGGCCATCTCCACTGAACTGGGGCACTGAGTAGCTAATGGCTGTGAGAATGATCAGTGAGGCAGAGCAGTGTTTTGGGTGCGATGGCTTTTTAGGTTTTTCTTTTTCTCCAAATGCTCTCAACAGATTTGTGATGGATTAAAGAAATGATTTACAACAAGATGATGGGGGAAGAATAATAAAATAATCACTTTAATTACCATAAATAATTCATCATTTGTTAGGAAAAATATCAAGCTACCAAATTTGTTTCAGAATATACGGAAATGTCTTCAGGGTGTCTGTTAGAGGATCTGCTCATCTATTCAAAGATTAGTGGCAGAAGACATCCTTGTTTGAGATCAGCGATGCAAGACCTTCATCACCAGTGATGTCACAACTCAACAAAACCAGGATTGTGTTTCTAGACACCATAAGCTGTATGTGTCCTTTCACTCTAAGTCACATATTTGATGAAAATAAATACAAACGTTAATATAAATTCCTCACTAAAGAGAGAAGCTGACCTCAGGGCTCTCTTTCCGAGTTCCTCTAGATGGGATCCTGGCTGTCAAAACAGTACCTGTGCACAGCTCCAGGAACACAAAGAAGCCATAAAGCGGTTCCAAGAAGCAGGTACACACGCAGTTGTGTGTACACATGCAGTTGTCACTGCATGGAGAAATCTTCAGGTAGTGTTGAGAAGACAAGGTAAATTCTGTGTGCTGTTAATGCCCAGGGTACAGGCCCTGTAGGGAGAAAGTGCTTGCAGAAGGGCCCTGGGGAGATCTAACCAGCGTGACCGTGCTGCTGTGAGTGATCCTGAGCCAGGCCAAGGCAGAGCAGCACTGAGGCTGCTTTAACACCTCCTAGGAGAACATCAACGCCCCGGGAATCACAAAAGCTGTGCTGGGCCATCTTTATGCATGTTACATTCCTCTAGTGAGTACAACTCAGCCCGATGCCCGGGCCTCAGGTTTTCATCCTCCTAGGCAGCCTGCTTTCCTACCTTTAGAGACACAGCACTTGCAGCGCTAGCTATGTACAGCACAGGAAAGATGCTTCGGTAACATGCAAAGCTGCCCCATGCCGGGAACCACCAAGGCAAAAATATTCGGTGAAAAACCAGCAACCTTCAGAAATGCTGGAGGAAGGACATTTGCAGCATGACTGCAATCAATGTTCAGTCTGAATTGAGGCCTCAGGCCAGCTGCTGTGCTGAGTACAAAGACTGAGGCTGGCCTGAAATTGTCTGTTTTTCAACAGACAGTATACAATTTATATGAAAGATTTATGTGATCTGAAGAGAAACTAGAGCATGTTTCAGCCAAATACTTTTCTGAGTAAAGCTCTTTTTTAAAAAAAATATATATTTTTCTTTAGAAAGCCAAAATATAGACAAACTTGGCTAAAGTGACAAACTGGCAGTTTCCTGGAGTTCAGTTGCTGAGAATGAAAAAACCCCACTGATTTTTATGAATTTTATTTTTAATTAGAATTATCCATGGAAGGAAAAAAAATTCTCACCATGTCTAAGTTGGCATTCATTTACCCAGCAGCCTTCTGGTCCTGTTCTCCCCACCATAGCCCCTCTTTCTCTTCTTCCACAGCTAAGATTGTCACATAAACTTGTAGAGAGTAGAGACCAATAAGAGACTTAAGTGGGGGCTTTCCTCTGAGAAGCCACGTGTGGCCAAATGTAATACTGAAAATAGCAATAATAATGGGAAAAGAAAGAAAAAATACTTGCTTTGGTCCACATTTCTTACATGCCACAGTCACCACACTAAACTTTCCTAGGCTGTATATCTATTTGCAGCTAGAAACTTTGCAGCTCCCCAGGTTCCTGGTGCACATGTGTAACTTTCATTTCTGTAATTACCATTTTGATGATCTGTGAAGGCATTCTGGCACAGCTTCATCTCTCAAAAGTGAAAGTACAAGGAACTTCAAGTTTTTTTCAAGGATTCAAACAGTGAAAGCTATATCAAATAGGAAGGATTTTAAAATCTGCAGTGGTTTAAAATACGCTGAAAGTTAAAAAGTGCCAATGGGGCTAAATACTGTTCAGATGACAAAACACACGTAGAGCAACTTACATAGTTTGGAAAACTACACTCTGATTTTGGAAGAGCAATATAATAAAATACAACATGACCTTTTTACCTATGTTTCACGTGGATGAACAAGCGGATAGCTTACGAAACATCACACAAATCTCATGATCTTTCAAGTGGTCAGTCTCTCTTTCAGCAGCATCTGCAGTATCACATCCTGACTGAGGTCAGGTCCCCAGGGCCATGCCTTTCCTTGCACTTTCTTCAGCAAAGCACCTTCTATCTGATACCAAACTGTAAAAGTGCTTTCTCAGTGGCACTAGTGAAGAGGAAAAATATTTGCTCATGACCTGGATCTTGAAAAATTAAACCAGATCAATCCTACAATCCAAGCCCCCTCCCTCAGGAGCAGGTTAAAAGACATGCAGGGTTAAAGCCTGTTCCTGTTGCAAGCAGTATGAATTAGATCCATGGTATTGGAGACTACCCCTGGACAGTGATATTGAGGAGGGATAAAGCTCTAAAGCATAGCATCAGAGCAGTAACATTTGATACCACCTTACCCACAGAATACATTACATAAGGTCCAAGACAAAGCTTAGCCCTGAACATATTAATGATCATTTTTTCAACAAGATTTTAACACCCTGATTTTGCAAAGTCTGCATTTTTTTCAGTTGTGGCTTTCTCTATCAAGGAGTGGAGCAAGAAACAAGACTATCCTTTTCTGTTACTTAGAAGATAACTATATCTTTGAATGTGTTTTCCTTTAATTCTCATACATAGCACTACTAGAAGAATTACCTGTCTTAGTATTGGGAAGGTGCTGTATCAGATTGCAAAGTGTTATTAAATCCACCCAATAGCAACAGTGGGATTAAACTCAGCAGTACCCAGCTCACAGTGGCAGAACATCAAATGGAAACAAGCCAGTTAAGATCAAAGCACATTTAGGGTGATGAGGTTCCAGTTAAAGGACGCTGAGACTCAGTAAGGATGTGGCCTGAAAAGGTTTATGCAGCCACTCAGAACATAACTGAGAAAGGTACATAGCAAGCAGGGACTAGCAAATGCTTTGGGGCACTAAAATAAATTTACTTGATCATGTGAGAATCAGGAAACCATCCTGTGACTTGTGAGCCATGACACAACCCCCATCACTGAAAAACAGCAAAAAATAATTCAGAGCAACAAAAATCTTACTGAATCTGTATGTTTGAAAGTAATTGCTCACATGTCAGAGGGGATGGACACACAGAGGACAGACTTGGAGGAGCATCAGTGAAAAAACAAAATTGCAAATTCCTGTTTAGCCCCTAGACTACACGCTTCTCAGTTACCAATACTATTGATAAATATTTTGACAGCTCTTCAGTATGATAGCTTTCAAAGGGGAGACAGCAAGGTCCTGTCATAAGTATCAGATCAGCCTCAGTATCAGAGCTCACAAACAAGGCAGCAGAGTCAGCAAGCGATACTATAGGAAGCTCACGAACCAACTTGTGCACTTTGTTATAGCAATGGCAGCGCTGAGAGATTCCAGCAACTATTTTCCACAGGCACAAGAAGAGAGGTCCCTTGGGAGATCTATACTGAACACTGCTCTAACCATCCTTCCCCTTCTCTATTTCTCTAGTGGAGGGAAAAAAGTAAAAAAAAAAAAAAAAGTCAGGCAGATATAACTGGATCCAGAGTGGAGGCTGGTGATGAGAACCTGCCGACAGCAAAGAGTTTTAAGATATCTTTTAAAAAGTAGAGAAGGAGGCTAACAGAGAAGTAAAAGGAAGTTTGAGGTGTGAAAATTTGCATGTCTGTATATTTATATAGATGATATTAGCAGGATCCAAAAAGAAAGAACGGAAGCTGGAAATTCCTGCACACATTTCAGAATATTGCACATTCCCAAACATTATACTATGTGTGAGGTTTTGACACCTTTAGCATCTCCAGCAGGAAAGAATTTTGCCACAAGTATTGGAAACTGCTGAAAATCCAGTCAACTGACTAAGAGCAAATGACAGCTGGTTTTTTTTTATTAAACATTATGTAAAACATTAACACATAGGCCTGCCATGTTAAATCCTCCCTCAGGGTACTTGGCCTCACATGTGTAAGCCTAAAGCAGCTTTTGCTGAAAGCAAATGAAGCTAGCAAATCTATCCCACAACTACGTCTGAAAGCTAAAATACTGATGAGGCTCTAGCAGACACTGCAATCAGCTACAGCAATCATCTGGCTGCTTGGCCCCTCTTCCGTTCAGGATATGTTTCGGATGTAATGAATTTCTGCAATTGGGGAAAAGGTGGCAGGAAAAGCTCAGGGGACTTGTCTGCAGCAGCGTTAAGCTTTCTGAAGGAAGAGTCCTGCTGCACTGGCGATACAGCAAGGGGGCTGGTACTGGGACACCTCCCATCACTCACAGGTCTGGAGCTGGCAGCGGGGGAAAAGGGAAAGGGGTGGCGAGCCCAGGTGCTCAGGAGCTGAAAATAGCACTAGGAGACCCACCGCAGTGGAGGGGAAGAAGGTAGAGGAATATCCCAGCTCATTCTTTGGAGTAGAAGGAAAATACAGAAAGGTTAAAGCCAGACATCAAGGGAGGGAACAGCAACGGAGTTTGCTCACGTTCATAGGGAAACTGTGGTCCCAGTCATCTTTAGAGGCACTGGGGAGGAGGGCACAGGTCTTTTCCGGGGGACACCCATGAAGGGTTGGGACAACCTGCCCCAGACAACCTACCAGAAGCCTGCTGGGCCTCCAGTCATTCCTTTGAGAAGTACAGGGGGGTCTTACCCCTATTCCTCCTTTGCTGCAACAGTGTTTATGCAGGGTCACAAACACCGGCAGCAGAGGTAGACGAAAACGTCACACCCCATTGGAAATCCCCATCTTAACCCATAACAGTAAGAATATTAACTTGTATATTTTTCATCAACAGTTCTCAAAACATTTTATGGAACAGAAATAACCACCTATTCTCAGTTCACAGATACAGGCATAAATTGGTAAGAGATTTTCCTAAAGCCAGAGAGCAAGTGAGGAGACAGTAGGAGGCCTGCCAGGCCTCCTTCCTCTTCAACCAGGGAGGAGGCCACAACTCAACAAAAGACACCCTCTTTTCCACTTCTGTTCTCATGCCTCTCAAACCTCTCTGAGCTTTGCATCTCAAAAGTGGCCAAATGTGGCAATAGCAGAGCCAAATTAAGCATAAATTGGTTTTGATATCAAGGATACACCTTTTGCAGAGAACTCATACTACCGCTTTGCTGAGCAAATATTTGAATGGAGTGGAACCAATTGGCAATTGTCATGTGTTATTTGCAAGTGAATACACCAGATCTTTTACTGCACTGAGAAAACAAATAACCAGACCCCCAAATTCATGTCCTTTCCCTTTAGAAAGAGCCACATTGTGTTGTTACATCAGCAATTGAAATATGACAGGGTGCTTGTGTTTATACTCAGAGAAGTCATATACAGATTCCATCTGTTCAACATTTGGAGCAAATTTGCAGTGATTACTCAGGCTGAAAATTGCTTTAGAGTTTTGTCTGCTGTTGCTTTACTTGAAATAAATCACTGATGTGGTGCCTCACTTTTAAACACAGACATGCATGTCAAAGTGAGAGGACAGCAGCCGAACTTTGGCTGCTCTGATTTGCAAGACATTCTCGTGTTGTTGACACTCACAGGGTGGTTTTCTCATAGGCTTTGAAGAAACCCAAGAAGAGCTGAAGCTACTGCTGAGGTGAGGAATTAATTTCCTGGAGCTTTGTTTGCGCAAACTAAGACTCATTCTGCTTTGGACGAAGACTATCCCATGCCATGGGCTCTGGGACAGAGCTGTCAATAGACAATGTCACATCATAGAGTTGCAGCTGCATTGCTAAACGTGGTTGCCCAGTAGTCTGATAGAGGTATCAGTTAAACTGAGGCACAGATGATTCGCAGCCTTTTGAGCTCATCAGGTCTGGACTTACATCCAAGCTTTGAAGCAGCAACCTCGCTCTGAACAGGACATAGCCAAGACTCTGGATCTCAACAATATCAAGGAGAACTAAGAAACTTTGGAGTTTGCTCCAGCTTTGCTGATTAGGCTCTAAATCACAGCAACAGAGAGATGAATTTCAAACTCCATCCTTGATATGGTCAAAGAGGAAATCACAAAGGAGAAAAATTAATTTCAGTCGTTCAAATGTAGTTGAATATGCTCAGCTGCAACTTCAGGGAAAAATCAGAGAAGAAGAATTTAGCTGATTAGATTTTGAGCCAGAAACAACTCCTATTAAAGTGCCAGATGTTCAACAGTAGTCACAAATAATAGGGGTTAAGCCCTACATCACCATTATCCAATCCTTCAAAATCATTGACTGACGGGAGGCTTTTTTCTGTGAAGGTAGCTATTCTTCCAACTCTCTGCCTAGCTTGCGAGATCAAGTGGAGTAAAGTAAGATGACTAGCTACCCCAGATAACAAATTAGTAGGATGAAAGAGCGAAAGCATGTGTTGCTCTGAGAATCAGGCTAACTATGTGGGTGGCAAAGAGATGGGAAATGGGTTGGAGGGAGCCGGTATGCATTACCAGCCCCTGATCCTCTGCAAAACTTGTTGACAATGGTACTGCAGCCAGGCAGCTTTGGAAGATGAACAGCTCGGCTGGTGGAAAAACCTGTTCTCTCTGGCCACCCACGCCATGGAAACCAGCGAGCAGTTGGCTTAGGATGGATAAAAGGTTATTTCTATGGATGAAACACACTCAACAATTAAGGGTAAAGTGGCAAAGTTAGGCATCAACTGAGCCCTAGCTAACACCCAGTGACTGCAGCATGACTTGTGAGACACTGACACCATGACACCATCTGTTTTTGATTTATGCTGAACAGACTGCATATAGAAGCAGATGGGAGGTGTCAGCTTTGATCAGAATTGTTATGCTGGTGATTCCGCAGCACATTATATAGCTGAGCGCTTAACTTTCCCACATACTTCTATAAAGAGGAAGGTGTTTGTATTTGTAGGAGCTCCATGTTACTCAGGGAATTATTCTTGCTGAATCCCCACTGGAGAGAGTCCTAAGGTTATGCAGTGGGGACAGACCTTTATTATTGTACCAGATACGTTCAAGACAGACAGTCACTTTGTCAACTCCAATGTTCCTAAAATAAGGTTCCAAAGTGTCTTTTTTGGGCTAGCTCTCAAGGTCAAATCAGAAACTTGCTGAGACTGTGTTCAAGTTCATTATGAAGCGAATCTCAGGCACCACTGTTCTTTAGCACTGCCATGATTATCACTTCAAGTCTCAACATTAGAAGGTTTCCCTTATGCTTTTATGACTTCATGTAATTGTAAAAGTTAATTTTAAGTTTTTGTGACTGTGGAAAAAGCTGATAAATGTAATTCAGATTCAAAATAACAGAAATGCCTGTTGGAAGGGACCCCTGGACAGCCTTTGTGTAATCTCTCACTTGAAGGGTGATCATCTCCAACACTGGAACAGGTCAGCCATGGCTTTGTCTGGCTGGGGCTTGAAAGCCTCCAAATTTAGAGACTGCACATCCTCCCTGGGCAGCATGTTCAGAAGCTGAAATGTAGATATAAAAGAACCCAAACCATGTATTTGCCAAGCCTGATTTATGATTAACACAAATACCTGGCATGGATACCTTCAAGAATAGTTTTCTAGTATAGATAATAGACCAAAAGGCCAATTTGCTGTGTTATCACTGCCTATGGACTTTCCTTAGGCCACACAGTTATTCGGAGACTCAAATCAATAAATATTAGATCAAAATAGCCAAAAATAATGCTACATGTGAAGACAACTGTTAAAAATGAAACTAATTCAAAACTTGAGTATCACTTCTGTGAGAGTGCAGAGGCTTTCTAATATTCCCAGTTAGCTACACTAGAAAGCCACTATTATGAGAGACTTCAAGTCAGTTCTCAGAAGTCTGACAGATTTTTTTACCTTGTTATCCACAGGTGTTCTCCAAGCAGCAACGTGTTCAAATGTAATCTCACTTAAATAGCAGTTATCTGTATCCTGAAATGAATGGGGCATACAACTACTGTGAGAAACCACACCAGTGGGCAGTATGGTGCAATGATCTGTCATTGCTTTCCCAGTTTCTGATCAGGATGTAAATGGGTGAAAGTAAGGTACAAATGTCACCAAGTGACATGGAGCAGAAGAGAAACCCCATATCTGCTCACACACACTTACAAATCCGGGGTAGTCCTACCACAATCAGTGGCACTGAATTCAGGTAAAATGAGTGCAAGAGTGGGACAAGCCCTCTCGTCTCACTTCCACTGATCACTGAGAATGTAAAATGTCTGTGCCTGTGGCTATCAATGTCTTAAATGCTATGCGACTTTTTGCCAGTCAGTGTAAACCAGCTCTCTTGAATGCCAAGGGACTCAAGCCTGTTCACATCAGCAGGGTGCTGAGGCCCACTATATTTTCAAGCATGAATGTATGCGCCAGACCCTCAAAGTACAGGTGAGTAAAATGACACAGGTGTGGATTGTGTAGCACAGAAAAATCTGGCCACCTTTCCCAGGAAGCAAGGGAGTTCTGCTAGTGCTACTCCAGGGCACAGGCCTCAGGACCACTGGCATGTAGCTGCAGGTCCTCACCACTACTGAGAAAGCAAGCACCCAAGCTGTTGATTAGCTGCATAGCACCCACCAGGTTCAAGAATAAAAAGCAGCAGATGGCATAGCAAGAGTCGTTATAGAAACAAAACAGAAAAGTTTTTTTACTTTTTCCTGAAACTAATAAGGTTTCCTGAAACTACAATGAAATGAAGCATGTATCACTCCGAGTTGACACATCTCTCCCGGACGCTGTACCTCAGGGCAGCACTGCAGTGGAGGGAGTCACCTGCACTGCTGGGAGCTACAGACACAGGGGCCACCCACCAGTCATTGCACTTGCAGGACAACAGCAGACATGGGGACCACTTGTTTTAGGGACTGTTTGTATTTACTATATAGACAAGAAAGAGTCGATTAAGAAACAGCACGTTTAGGCTGAAGGAGTTTTTCACAAACTTCCCCAGGCCCTGGAGAAAAAAACCCCACGTTATAATTCCCAAACTCTACTGGCTTTCCACAGTCTGCGCTGCCCCACCTACCTGCTGTTATCAGAACTGATCCTGAAAATCACCTGCCAGATCAATTGCATTAACTTGCCAGGGCAAGATCCAATTTTGCACAGTAAAGATGCAGAGCCCAGGCTGGCCTGAAGGCACGCAGATACAATGGGAGCACAGGGTCTGGCAGGGAGGACACTCAGTGAAACTGGCTGGGAGCTGCTTTCTCAGTAGTCAGCATAGTGAATGGTTTACAACTAGGGACAGAGCCATGGGAAGCAGCTACTGGCAGAGAAAGTTTCCCCGTGTGTTTAGGGCAGAGGAGGGAGGCTATGGCCTTTGGGCAGATACCCCCCCTTTCTGCTGCTTCTGTGCTCAGTGCTGCTGCTTGATTGCTGCCCTTCTGCTCAGCCACCAGGCTGGTTGTGCTGGTGGGCTTAGAAGAGTCACCACTCAATGGTCTCACAGACACTCTCAAGATAGCTGGGTGTGCACACTTATGGTAGCACACCCTGTTGGGGGGCGGGGGGGGGAGCAAAGGACCCTCCCATTCCTCCAGCATCATCCAATTCCCTCAGTTCAGCTTTACTGGGCATATAGACATAGCACAGTCCCTGGACACCTAACACAAGGACGGACGGCATTAGCCTGTGAGAACTTTTCCCAGCCTCATCTACGCTTGTCAGGCATCTTGCAGCCAGGTCAGCAGAGTAGAAAGCCGACAAGGAAGGGTTTCAAACTTGGCCAAGTGTTCGAATAGAGGGGAAATGCTTTCATTTCTTAACTTTCCCTTAAAATAATGCGCACGATCTGTTCTGGGAACACCCACCCAGTGAAAATCCCTCCAGAGGCTGCCTGCCAAAGCCTGTGAAAATCCCTTCTGGGAGCCGTGTCCGCTATTTCAGACACAGCCTGTTCATAGGAACATAAATCTGCTGTCCTCACTGATGAAGATTATTCGAGCTGGATTTAATGTGCCTAGGCACATCTTTCTTAACTTGGCTCAGACAACCACCTGCTACTTCACGTGCATTTGTCGCTCAGTACAGATCTCTTAATAGTCACCCATCCTGTTGATAGCAGCTGCAGAGGGCTGCACACTTACTTTTCCCCACCACCTAGCACAGTCTATGCACGTAACTGGCGCTAGGGAAGAAGCCATTGCTCTCTGCTCTGCCTGAGTATTTCACCTTGGGATTCTCTCCAGTTGCAGCATTTTCCAACACGTTGTCAAATCTCGGGCAGAGAATACCTGATGTTTAAGAAAGAAAATAATAGAGTATGGCACAACTCCCTAAAAATATAACAGTGATGACACTTATGGAAACTTAACAACATCTGTAGAAAGTTACATGAGTATCTCTATACAATTTACAAGAGAGTGGGTTTCTTTTGGTGAACCTCTGTCTGGAAGTCCATACCAGCGACAAAGTGTCTCCTGTATTTCACTAGGGGGTCAAAAGCACTGGAGGAGGATTCTGAATTCTGTAGGACATCTCTCTCCATTACTGTAATTCCTATAGTAAAGGAGGGAGGCAGGAGGAGCAGGAATAAAACCCATATTTTAGCACTTCTTCTGCTGGCAGCTTGTTGAATTGTTTAAAACCAAAGGAATCCCCACATTTTTGGGGACGTCAGAACATTGGCACACACAGACCCTTGTAAGATTTGGCATACGACGACACTGTTTTCACCCATACCCAAAGAGTACTGCACACTGCCAGCCGTTCCAAGCACACTGCCATTACACCGTGCTGCTGGCACCAACTCCACCTGCTGGAAATAACCTACCACCCCAGCTGCATTCAGGTTTTCTGAATGCAATTGCTCTATCAGAGAACTTGACTCTGCTGACATCCTTGGTGATTTCTCAATATTACCACCGAGAATCAATGAGTTCCTGGTGCTTTAAGGTTTCATATTTTTCTGAATTAACTGATCAGAAGTCAATCCTTGTTCTGATGCAACAGTTTAACTCTGTCCATGTTCTTTATAATTCACCCCTTTATCCATGTATTTCAGAAAAATAAAAAACATGTCAAAAATAGAAAGTTTATCCTATGCTCTCAGTTTTTAGATAATCTTAAAGACAGAATCAGTTCAAACTGATTTAGTTTATCTAGTTTGATATAAAGTAGATGAAATAGTAGCAATTAATGATTATTTGTATCTCTCAGCCAAGGCTCCTGGAACACATTACAAGCATTAGGCATAATAATTCATGTTCACGATTCCCTACTAATGGATGATCAGATACCCACATTACCATCATCTTATGTACAAGTACTCAGCACAGAGGATTTCAGATGGTTGTTCCAGTTCTAAATCCACTGTTTATAAGGCTCAGAACTCTGAGTTGAAGCAAGCCTCCACAAGATACTCAGCTTCAATTTGAAATTGCACCCAGTGAGGAAACTACCCTGTCAACTGCTATTGCACTCAACTGTTAATTACCTTCACTGTTAACGTTTTGCATCTTACCTCCAGTGTAATTTCACTTCCAAGAGATGATGGGCTATTATCATCCCTTTAGCTGCCAAGCAAAACACACTCTATTAGTAGAAGTGTCACAATGTGGATGTTTGTCAGCTGAATAAGTTATCACTTAACCTTCCCTTTTTTCCAACTGATAAAGAGGAAAAAGGGATATGGCTGAAATCCAAACAAGGCAATAGCAGAGTCAAGCAGCATGCCTTGCAGGATCTTGATACTCAAACTTCTGTCCCTGACACTACTTTCTTCTAAGAACAAACTGATATTTCTGCTTTTCTCCCAATACTATTTAACAGCAACACAACAAGCTGGTACATGCTGGAAATTCCAAGAATACAGAGTGCAAGATGGTAGACGAATACATGCATTATAAAAACAATATTTTAAACAGCTAGGAAACCGTTGACTCAGATGAACTAATACAAAAGTATCTTGTGAATCAAAGGATAAGAAATAGTAATTTTGAGTTTTACTGCATATTATGATCAAATAAAAATTGATTATTTCCAGAAACAATTCTTTGATTCATCTAATCTGAGAATCAGCAGTAATATTGGGGGGGTTTAAATCATCCAGTGTGCTGAATCCACAATTTTCTAGGTGTCCTACAACATATTTGCTGAAATCAAACACATTCAATCATTGAAGTATGTGGCAAATACCTAATTTTATTTCTTTGTTCTGAGCTTTTCAAAATAAACTAAATGAACACTCAATGCTCACAGATAAAAGCAGGCATAGAAAAGTTCATGTAATGCTGTGTTACTTAGTTCATGAAAATGCTGGCATTTTTCCCAACAATTTGGTGATTTGATTTTCCTAGTATACTTTTTTGCAATAGATAGATTAAACTCATACTTTCTGAAGATACCATCAAAACACCTTCATTAGCCTTCTGTATGATTCACAGTTTTTCTTATGGCTATATACCACTGCAGTAGCTAAGATGGTCTAGCAACATCAGAGGTAAAATTTGCTGGTAAAAGCAGAATCTTTTGTTACAAAAAAATGATGTATTTACGAGAAAAAGGGTTGTATTTTCAAAACATATCAATCTAATATAAAAGCTGCTCTCCTATCAAATTTTCAAAATGTCTTGAGTCAGTTTTAGATCATTAAAGTATCACAAAACTTCTTTGCAGTACTAAACCAGAAAGGTAGTTGCAAACATATTAATCAGAACATTTTTACCTCTTTACATCAAACTTTGTCTTCAAAATCATATGGAAGTTCCTCTAACCTTATACTATTCTCAACATGTTATGTTTCCTAGAAGATAGAGGCTGCAAGTTTGACTCAATATTAGGAACGATTATCTACAGCTGTAGCGCTCTTTCATCAACACTCAAGATGTCACCCATTTGCTCTATGAGTGGAATGACTACTTTTTTTTTAATTAAAAAAAAAAAACAAACAAAACAAACAAGCATGAAATCTCCCAAGAGAAGCTTTAAAAATAAATTTCCTTTTGATTAGTCTGTCACTTCTGGAAAGGCATTTAAGCTTTATCAAGGTGTGTCAGGTGATAATCTCAGATGTGGCAATCAACAAGATGCACAACTTTGATGCAACACCTCACATACACAACAAAAGAGCTTTTTGGATTTTGTTCCAACAATTAAAATCTTCAGCCTTTTGCAGGAACTGAACTGCTGCGTGAGTAAGCTCAGAAGGACACAGAAGACTCAACAGCTGAAAGTACACTTGAGTGAGATCTTAAGCAAGGTTCCACAGATTTCACATCAAATCAGGACTGTCCAGCTTATGGTTTCAGTGAGACCACTGTACCAACACTTGCCATAGCAGAGTCTCTGTTATTGCATCTCTTTCAGTGTGGGCACGAACTAATTATGTACATTGACTGCTGTGACTTCTCCTGTCTCTGGAGTTCTACCAATACTGAGAAAATATTGACAATTTGATAATGAACCATTATCATTTGGGAAAAATGAGGGAGAGATTGAAAGTAAACATCTGGCAAATGGAATTAAACATATTCTCTTATCACACATTATAGGTACTCAAATCACACAGAGTATCTGCTGCAGGTCTGCTGCTCAGCATACACATTTCCATCATGGGTTACAAAACTTTTTTTCTCCTTTTATATCAGATTTATTCTGATACAACTTGGATAACTGCTCTGAAATTATTTGCTTACTGGCCACTGCAATACTGCATCCTATGTATGTCAAAATCCTAACATCCTGTGGCACTGGACATTTTTTTTCCTCCTTCACACTTTTTTACCTGAAAATCCTTTCCCCTCCCTGCAATGCTCACCTAGTGACTTCCTTTTACACCTCCAGCACCAAGTCCTCCTCCTAAAAAAGGCCAAGATCTTGAGCATAATGAGCCATACTTCACACCCATGGAAATTTTGTCATCTTATTCATACCATAACTACTAAAATCAGTCTGCTACAATGTGTGAGGACACAAGAATGGACATTCATTGAAAAGACTTTGAAGTATCTATTTTTGCACTTGAATATCAGGTCAAATTCCTTCGTACCATAAAGGTAAGTTTTTGTAGTCTTATTCTAAGTTATGATTATCAACATTATCTGCTAGTTAAGTAGAAAAGGTCTACGTAATTTTTCAAACAGCTGCTTTTTATCAAGCAATGTGGTTAGTGAGTTTTAAGTTAGTTTATTTATGGAACTATCACAAAGTATCCACTCACTTCTTAAAGTCCTTAAAAATCCCTCAAACAAATAATAAAGAACAGAAAGCAGCAAATTTGTGGGTTTTTTTTTTCCTCTCCCATGTTTCAGAGGTAACCTACCTGATAAGCTTCCATTAAACGTTAATAAAACAAAGGTTACATAATTTACTATCCAGCAAGGACTAAGCAGGATAAAACCAGATACTAATGATGGTTTGTTTGGGATTAATGATAAGCGTTGGATTAGTTGAGGACTTCTTGGTATCTGCAGTTCTCATCTCAACAAAAACTCCAACTGCAAAAGACTAGTGCCACCTTTGGATGAATATTAGTATTAGATCTCTCAGTCAATCTGATCTGTTCCCTACAGACACTGTTTTTTGATTACATATTTTGTCACGCTTTCAGAAAGTTTAGTAAGATTTAATCAGAAAAGCCTTTTTTCCTTCTCTGTCTCACCTTCCTTTTTCCTTTTGCCTCCCATTCAACTTTAATTTTCAAGCAATAGAGAGATAGAGTCCTTCCCTCTTCTCAGTACTCATGTTACTTCACCTCTTTGGAGTTTATCCTTGGAAATGTATCAGAAAGTCTCCTATTAATCATCATGACATTTGATTAAGGTCCATTTGAAAGCTATTTCCACAAAATTGTTAATCATTTAAGGAAAAAAAAAAATCAGTGAAACTTTTTACATAACTTATTGTTTTTTTGGTACTTTGGTACCCATTTCCAGACTATCCTTATTTTACCTTGCTTCGGATAGCCAGAAATGTCCTCATCAGTCATCAGACCTGCAGCGCCTAATTCATCTAACAAGGAAGGACTGCTTAATTTTGAAAGATGGTATCCAAATGTGGTGCACCAGAACTGGCTGGAATAGAGTTCACTTTCTTCATAGTGGACCATGTCCTGTTGCATTTTGAGTTTGTAACTAAAACAGTGTTTGTAACACACCAGTGGTTTTGGCTATTGTTAAACAGTGCTTGCACGGCATCAAAGCTTTCTTGTTTGTCACTCTGTCTCCCCAAGCAGGTAGGCTGTGGGTGGGCAAGAATTTAAGAAGGGACACAGCTGGGACAGCCGACCTAAATTGGCCAAAGGGATATTCCATACCATATGATGTCATGCTCGGTGATAACAACTTCGGGTAGGGAGGTGGAACATCTTCCAACATAGCCATTGCTCAGAGACTGGCTGGGCATCAGTCTGGTCATGAGAGATGGCGAGTGTGCCTTTGCAGCACTTTCCTCCTACCCTCTTTCCTTCACTTTTAAACTGTCTTTACCTTGACCCAGGCATTTTCTAGCTTTTGTTCTTCCTATTCTCTCCTCCTCCCCACTGCAGGAGGTGGTGAGCAAGCAGCTGTGTCGGTGCTTAACTGTTGGCCCGGGTCAAACCACCACACCAGGATTTGGAAAACTTCTGTCTCCAAAATAGGCACACAGAAGCATGCAGTGTCTTACTTCTTAAGGCAAAATGGTATAGTATTACTGACAATCAAATCTACATTCATGTATTAACAAAGAGTGGAGACTGTAAGCTAAAATCCCAGAGAGAGGCAAATGATACCATTTGCTAATTGGCTTTGGTTTTCCATCTCTGTGTGGGTTTTATAATTACACATAAGCTCCATTTGATTTCAGGGGCTCTGCTTTTATTTCTAACAGTAGCACTTTCCAGTTTTTATTGAATGATCCCCTGGAGACCTTGCATTAGGAAAAAAGAAAAAATGTGATCAACCAAACGCTTCACTTCATATGTTCAGGCATACTTCTACAGCAAAATGAAACAGATGCCATTTAATCTACCACACACACAGGCAAGTGACAACTTGAGAAAGACAGTCTGGAGTGAGTCAAATCAAAAGAAGGGACTTTTCTTGATGATTTCCCAATGCAACCAATTAAGTTCACACCCTGTACACTGTGTGGCCTTGTTTTTCAATTTTTCATTACTTTTTTTTCCTAACAATTTCCCTTATACCCTTAGGGATGAATGGACAAGTGTTTGCTTTCTGCTGAGAAAATGCTCTGTCATCAGTGCCCCAGCATGGCCATTCTAGTTTTAAAGCTTCTGATTGCAAAGCTGAGGAAAGTTTGGCCAGCTGAATTTTTTTTGCTCTCTACAAGTATCTCCTACCACTTTAGGAGAAAATTCAGGCTCATCTGCCAAAAAAAATTATTTCACACATCAACATGCAATTGAAGTGATATCACTAATACCACGTGAGCAAACACATAATAATTTATTGGGGAAAGGGCTCATGTTCCCAGTTCAGTTCTTATGACTGTTCTTCATCTTGTCTACATGTTTGGCTCTAGCCATGAGTTGCAGTGAGGTGTCTGCTTTGTAAGAGGCTCTCTCTTTGAACTTACTCATCAAACCTAATTTTAATTCCCTGGTATTACAGGAGGAATCAGGGACAACAGTTATTCTCTAACCTTACTGTAACTCATCCATGTGGGTCCCCAGTGAATGATTCGCTACATAGTCACTGTAACAAGGTCTGACTTTAAAGTCTTGTGGAAAGAAAAGTAAGCAAAGAAATTAAGAGAGAAAACAGTCCATTCACATGCTAAAAAGTAAAAAATATGCTTGTATACCATCACTATAATCACTTTGATCAGGCTAATTTTCATCATCTAATATTTTTTCTGTGATCATTATAAGCAGTTATATTTATGCTGCACTATCAAATTGCTGATTTGTGAAGGCCATTTACAAAGCCATAACTACATAATTTAATACACTCTAAAAATCCAGGGTTTCTCCATATGCCCTACACTAATGCGCGAGTGCCTGTAACTCACCACTTGAGTACAGGTCAGATAAGTATTAGGACAGCGTATGTCAGAAGATTCCTGGAACTCCTGACATGCTGGGAGATTTTAAAGAGTAGCTAGAAATCACATCTTGTGTAACAGCATCTCTTATTCATGTTTTATTTATGTGAAAGTCAGTCAAGGAATTAAAGTGCATGTGCAACTCTTATACTACCTCTTATTTCCCCCACTTCTATCCAAACAAATTTAATACATATCCCAGAAGGAACTTTGGAGCCACAAACATGTCCGTGTACATTTAATAAAATGGAAAAAACCTGAAGTAGATATAAACCAGCAAAAAAACAGCAAATGATGCTCTTTCCTCAGTCCAGGCCCTGTTTCTTGGCCCATCTGGCACTTAAAGCCACCTTTATACTTCCACCAACACAAGGCCATGTGAGCCCAGACTATATCCCAACATAAAAATGAACAGCTCCAGTCTGTGAAAGCTAGATTAAACCATTTGACACGTACTTTATCCCTGTCCTGCCAACATAAAATGCAGCAGCAAGCAGGCCCTGTCTGTCAATACAACTCCTTCATTTTATCAGGAATCCGCCACAAGTCTGCAGTTCCTGTCCAGGTAACTTACATTAAAGCTGACATTCACTCATGCATCTTGATCACACCCAGCTTTAGTGTTATGCTGGGACATATTCAGTGACTGACAGCTGACCACATTAGTATTCAACAGCAGCATGGACCATCATTAGTTGTTACCTTTATGACTGCAGCCAACTAGTCTTAGTAGTTGCCTCGTACCCAAGTCAGAATTTTAATGCAGAACACAAAACTCAGCAGAGGTTGGAAAATGCATCCAAAAAGCTGGGTAAATATTTGGCCAGAGGATCCAGTCCTGGCCTCCCAGAATGGCTAGTTTAAAACATCAACTGCAGCAACAGAGAAAAACATCTGTAGATTCTTGTCAAGTAATTCATCAGAGCATGTAGCTCAACCAATAGGCAATACTCTACTAGACTTACCTCAAGCCTAAGCATACCTGATACCAAAATGATAAGATTGTGACCATATCACAGTACTTAAATTTCTGTATTACCTTGCCCCAAAAGTCTGACACCATCCCCCCTATCTAGGATGCTAATATAGGCAGAAGCCAGTAGGCTGACAGTGGATCCTGGCCCTCTTTTTTCTCCCGGATCAGGTGGGATTCTTTCCTTTCTTCAGCAAACTGCTAGAACTCATACGGCTGCTCTGCTATGAGAAAAGGTAAAGGAGCAATTTTGTTCAGACTGGGGGGAGGGGGATGGGGGGGGACGGGACTGTCACTGCCAGCACCATCTCACCTTGCAGTCTCCCTGGGACAGGTTCTGGCTTTCCAGCAGCTAGATTAACACCTCCCACCCCACATAAACAAACTCTCTCCCCTATCCACCACCCCAGGAAACCATTAGGCCTTTGTCCAACAGGTTTAATAGTAGCACAACTGCAAAAGGTACAATACCAAAGAGAAGCATCAGTATCATGAAAGATGCAAGAGATGCATAGGTAAACGTATTCCAACATTTAACAATACGGTAGGCAATGCAATTCTAGAAAGCCAGCAAGACACACTGTAATACAAATCTAGGCACGCAGAAATGCAGTGGACCCCTTATGCCTAAGGCTGTTAAGTACCAGCAGGGAAAAAAAAAAAAAAAATCTCTTGCAACTCTATTAGAAATCCCATGTCTCCCAAAACTTCAGTGCTAACTCTCAACTTTCAGTGCTTTGTTCTAACTTCTTACCCCAGCCAGGATCTCTCCATGTGCCTCCTACAAAGCACACGGTGCACCGCAGTGCTCAGCTTGACAAGAGCAAAGAGAAATTAATGACCAACACTGTAAAGATGTTTGTTCCACGTATGGTTGCAGCTCACACTTTGTTAGTGTCTGTTCCTGAATGTCAAGTTTATCTGTTGCTTTGATGCTAGCTGGCTCATGCCTGCCTAACCATACCACACGCAAGACAGACAACAGCAGTTTGGTTCCAAGAAATTCCACATTCCATGTAATTCACTTCTCTGGTGAAAAATCATACACTGCATAAGCCTTTTAAAGGTGTCCATAGCAAATAGGATGTTTGATGAGGTCTGTAATATTGCTAGTCAATCACTAATGGCTGACACCATTTTGAACATTTACACCAGCCTGTAATTGACCCTCTGCTTGCCAGGTCAGTGGGCCTGAAGGGACCTTCTCAGGGTGGGCAGTCACAGGCCTGTCACAGGCAGAACAGCCTAGGGACCCAGGGATGTATTCTCAGTGTAATTTATTGCCAGTTAACACCAACTTCGGATCACTGATCTCAGTGCTGGGGGGCAGGGGGGAGTAGAGCACAAACACACCCATGAACAGCTCTCCCCCCGCTTCCTAGTCTCAGCTTTGCCTGGGTCAATGGCTAGTGACAGTCAGCCCGTCCCACCTCCCTGTTGAGGCGACGGACAAGGCAGGCAGTCGCGGTGGTGTGGTAACAGTCTCGCCCGCTGCTCTTTCCATCTTACTGGTTTTCCATTGCCACTCCGCATCTTTGTCTCCAACCCAGTGGTGCACCCACAGCCACTGTCCCTCCATTGGGGGGGTGGGGGGTGGGCAATCCCCACCCTGGTGTGGAGTGCTGACGGCCGCCATCCCTCAGGGGATGCCTCCTCTGGCGTGGGTCACCTTCTTCCAACAACAGCCATCCCCTCAGCATGGTGTCTCCGGCCCCTCACAGCTGCCACTTTTGCTCAAACAGGTCACTGCTGATGGCCATGGGCTGCCCGTACTGGCTGGAACCGGCTGGAACCGGCTGGCACTGGCACAGGGCAGGCGATGGCTGCCTCCCAGCCAGGGCGCCCGCAGCCCCTGCTGCTCAAACACAGTACGTTGCCACGCAGCGACAAGCTGCTGTGCGTCACACAGCTTAAAAGCATTAGAGTCAAACTATTAAAAAAAAAAATAAAAATAAAGAAGTATCTCAGTCTACCTTGCTCTTACACCACTGGGTAAGTCAAAATATTGAAATAATATTAAAGTAGAACAGCACTAACACTTCAGCAGTCTTTCACATGAAATGGTGGAAAATCCTCTCGTGATTTATTGGATTTGTTTATCTGTTCCAGATTTGGCATGTTTTTTCACCCTGCAGATTTCCATTTGTTTTAGCATATATACCAAAACTGGGCTGATATTGCTATGCAAATTGTTTCCCTCAGATTTCTTTTTATAGCTGCTTTTGTTTCAAAGGCTTGCATAACTTGCTAAGGAACTCATGCTTTAAAAATACACGCACTGAAAACAAATTAACATCTTCTGCAGGAGGTTTCAAATATCTGTACAAAGGGGGAGTTAAAAAAAATTAATTATCCTTCTAAGTGGGATATCAGAAGTGAGGCTTTTTAAGTTACTTGAAGATTATAATGGAGGTGTTTGTTCAGACACTGAATGCAATTTCAAACACAAAACTATCATTGGTTCTAATTATATACTTTCCTGAAAAGAGACTTTAATTTGGGCACAGACACACATACATCCTGCTTTTCCAAAGAAGCTTCTTTATAACTACCCCAAGCAGCACCACTGATGCCCCACTTTCTCCTTCAAAGCTCCAGCCTCAGAGCACCGCTGAGACGCAGCACGTGCCCCAAGCCCACAAGCGCAGGCTCTGCATTATGGTGCTGTATGTACTGCAGTGCAGAACCTGAAACTGAGGAGGTGAACATGGCAGGCAAGACACTACGCCCAGACGTGGCATACAGACAAATGCGTTGGGTTTGTACGACAAAGGATTGGTCTTCACTAACAGCCACACCAGCTGTTATTTCTGGCCAACTGTAGAGTTGGTATCACAACTGTCCGCCCCCCCGCCCCCCCCTTTTTTAAAATCAAAATTACTTGCACTTGCAGTCATTTATATTGGGATTTCTTTTCAAACACAGGAAAAGGCACAGAGGAGGTGTTTGCACTGAAATTCTTCTGTTACTTTCATGTGACTGTAGCAAGAGAATGTCTTTTAATCTCTGAACTACAATGCCTTCTACCATATTCTTTAATGATGTGGCTACTAGTAGCTAGCAAAGAGGATTCTGAAATGCGTTATTTTTACAGCTACTGTATATGAAGAAGAGCACTCAAAAAAATCTAGAGCCTCCTTGATATTTCATCATTCAAGATGGCAAAAGAAAATTCAACATTATCATTAGGAATGTGACATTCTGAAAAGACAGTGTTGGTTTTAACAGTCCTGCACATCAAATTTCACCAGAAGTCATAGAAAACAAGACATGTTTTTTCCTCAGTTATATTTTTCTAGGAGTAAAAGACTTCACGGCTCAAACACTGCATGACAGAGCCTTTATAACTTCTACACATTTTGTGACTAGATTATTGGGATGTTTAATCAACAAACTGCACTAGTTTAATCAGACAGCAATAACTAACAAGCAGCAATGCAGAGGCAGACAACTTCCATTAGCTTATGTCCTGGTTTTGGCTGGGATAGAGTTAACTGTCTTCCTAGTAGCTGGTATGGTGCTATGTTTTGAGTTCAGTATGTGAAGAATGTTCATAATGCTGATGTTTTCAGTTGTTGCTAAGTAGTGTTTAGACTAAGTGAAGGATTTTTCAGCTTCTCATGCCCGGCCAGCAAGAAGGCTGGAGGGGCACAAGAAGTTGGCACAGGACACAGCCAGGACAGCTGACCCAAACTGGCCAAAGGGGTATTCCATACCGTGTGACATCCCATCTAGTATAAGAACTGGGAAGTGGGGGTGGGGAATTGCCGCTCAGGGACTAGCTGGGTGTCAATCGGTGGGTGATGAGCAATTGCACTGCGCATCATTTGTACATTCCAATCCTTTTATCATTACTGTTGTCATTTTATTAGTGTTATCATTATTAGTTTCTTCTTTTCTGTTCTATTAAACCGTTTTTATCTCAACCCAGGAGTTTTACTTCTTTTCCCGATTTTCTCCCCCATCCCACTGGGTGGGGGGGGAATGAGTGAGCAGCTACGTGGTGCTTAGTTGCTGGCTGAGATTAAACCACGACATCCTAATATCCCATTTCTTGACTGAAGAATTCAAATCGAGAACAGCCTTGCACCATACAGGCATCCTTATGTCCCTGAAGAACAGCAACTCTTCTCTCAATAAACAGTCAATATGTCACAAGTATTACATGATAACTCCTAAGCTTTCTGAACTTCTGAGACTACCTTCTAATTTAGGCTCGATTTCAGAACTGCCACTTCCACAAGCTGAAAAGCCTAGAAAAGTGAAAAACAATGAGGCATTGTTGGTTGAGTAGAAGAGATCACAGAAAAGACAAAAAGGGGAAGAAATGCACAAAGAACTCAGGAGACCTGGTGTGGAAACCCAGTTGATACCAAGGGAAGATCTCAGGTTCTCATGTTCTGAATCACATCCTCCAGTTTACATAGGCAGCATGAGAACACTAGGCTCCTATTCACCTAAATGGCATAGCTGATGTTAGTAAAAGAGTAACTGCTCTTATCTCCACACACTGTAACAGATCAAGAGTGGAAGACTTGTACAGATCCAACATAGAAAAAAGAAAAAGGCCCTGTGCTTGAGGAGATAGTTATGCTAATGCAGACTAGTATAAACATAAATCACAAATACGGTGAAGCTGATGATCCAGAAAGTAATTCTTACGCATATTCCACAGAAGTATAATTAGACAACCAAGTAGGAACCTGCCTGTCTTCGCCACTTCAATCTTTTCCCCCTTGTGTTCCCTGAAGCATACCATTTTGTCAGCATAGATAGATGTCCAATCAGACTAGACATTACAGGTGCCTTGCTAGCTAAATCTCACCTGCTTACATAGAGTCATAAACTGGTTACCAACTCTGGGGCTACAAATTTGCTAGACAATGGAAAAAGAGACCCTGGGAATCAAAGCCAAGCAGCTGACTTGACATTTTTCAAAATAACATAAATAATGCTGTACTTCAGCAGTTCTCATCAGTCACACAAAGGAAGTCAAAGGTCTGTGCAATAAGAAGTCTGCTGCAATGCTGATAGGACAGAGATTTTACACTTGTACATAAATCAGTAAGCAGCAGACTTTCAAATTGCAATATCCTGTTCAGAGACTTCCATGCATCTGCCCTTTTACAGCCACAATACACAGAAGATGTGGCAGAGTTCTTGCAACAAGAAATCAAGGCTTACAGAAGTATACATTTAGGAAATCAGTACTGCTTTAAACACAATTTTAGAAAGCTCAAGGAATTAAAAAAAAAAGGTTACTATCATAATGAAAAGTCATTGAATACTAGGAAGATTTTTCAATATTTAGGAGCCCAATCATAAAAACTCCCTTTAATTCCAGATTTCATAGAATTACATTGCATATGATTGAACTATTTCATGAATTATTATGCCGCAGAATGGTATGATTAATACAATGAAACAAAAAGCAGAAGTAAATATTGTTTAGTCCAACAAGTTACACAAAGCTGTGTATTCAAAACCTTAAAGACCAATGCTTTGACCAGTGACAGTGAATGGAGTGCTGCATATACTAAAAGTTTATGAACACACAAGAAATAAGTCTTGTAACTTCTTGTTGTTGCTGTCAACCCAGTACCAGTTGATAAAGCATAATTTGCCAAGAATATCCATGATTTGCCTTCAGTGCTCTACTCCATTTGTATTATCAATACCAAGCCTCATTCTAACTTCTCGCACCATGTGACAAAATGTAGATTTGTAACCCTGGTGCCTCTAACCCTGTCCTTAGCCATAACCTAAACTATAAATCAAATAAACCAAACCATCCAGCACAGAACATTTCATAAACCACTTGCAGCCATCAAAACTAGACCTGCAGACCCTGGCTGCGTGATCCATGAGTAAGCCTAACTCTTTCTGATGCTGTTCATAATCTTAACCTAATCTTAATCTGGAGAAAAACATATACCATTCTTTTCTTCTGACATGATAGGCTTACAGACACTGAAAGATCTGCCAGTAAAACTCTCCATTTCCCCTCCCAAATCTTAAACTCATGCCTAATTCTACAGGGAACAGTTGACAAAACATCCATAACCCTCTCAAGCAAAGCAGAACATCTCCCTAGAAAAGTCATCACAGTTTTGATTATTTCTCCTTACCTTCCACGTTGTCTAAAGCTCTTTCTTCATTCCATCTATACCTTATTTCCAAACCAAGAATACCAGGGCAGATATCCTTCCCCAGTCTCAAGAAGATGGTAGGTTTCTTTAAGCAGCTCAACTTTAAAGAAAACATATTCCCTCTGTAGCTAGAAAGGTTATTTTAGAACAATTTCAAAATTGTTAGAGCACATGTTCTCACAAGCAAAGGAAAATTCCATTCACAGATCAAAAAAATACCTGTATAATTTGGAAGCTATTTCTTTCTTAAAAAGCAATTGACTGAATTGTCCTGCAAATGTAGGAGTAAAATTACCAGAAGTGTGAAGCACTCCAGTCCTGTACTCTTAGGTATGTAACTATTGACTCTTGTATACACACAGCTCATACAATGCAGTCTCTAGCTGTTTTTGAGATCATGCACATACGCATTACAAAAAATAAGCTTCAATTCTGTATTAAAAAAAAATCATGTAAATTACCCATTTCTGTACATCAGCTTAAAGGCACTCATTTTTATATATAAATAGCAACAAGGCTACTAGTCAAATGTTCAATCTCTCCAACGGGTTCCTTGCACACAAAGCTGATGACTTCATTCACTATATATTCTAATACCTCAATTACAAATGCAGTCTTTTTTTTTTTTTTTCCCTAAAGCTGGCTTTTTACAGCAAGCTGTCAACTATGACATAAAAGTTGTGCACATGTGAAATCAAGATGATGCATCTTGACTGACCAAAGGCAATGCACAATATTGCAGGAAATAAAGTCATTAATATATGATGGCATGATTTTATGGCTTTTTCATAACAGTTAAGTTGTTAAAACAGTAAGAACAGGGTACACAGAATGAACAAACAGGTGCAGTTTTGCAGGATGAGACTGTCATGCAGGTATTTTACAGCTATTCAGTTTGGAAGGTATAGACTACATACATGATTTCTAGTTTTTCCAGTTTAACATTTCTTTTTCTTTTTGCCTCTCCATACAAGAACCAGAAGAAATTAGTGTATGTTAAATTATCACCAATCCCCTCCTCCCAACCAATGGAGCAGTAGCCAATGGGCTACTTAAATCACATATTAAAAAGTCAAGAATTAATGAAAACAATGCCCCAAAGTAATTAAAATCCTATTCCACACAAGAACAAAAGTAGTATTTTGACACTTCCAGAAGAGAAATCAGAACTATGAAAAGTTGCTACTGAATTTTTGTGATAAATACGATGTTAACTATTCAAGTCATCAATACACAGAAACACAAAAGCTGCGCTGAAGAACTGTTGCCATCATCTCCAAGAGGAAGCAGATTAGGATCATGGTTTGCAATACCAGAGTGTTTTTTGACTGCAACAGAAACTAAATTTAGACCCAGTTACATAAAAAATACTAATAGCTTTAACACTTTTAATCAGCATAAGAGGTTTAGAGATACACAAATGATTTAAAGTCTGTTGACTAGTTTTATACTGCATTTGCAATATTGTGCATTAGTAAAATCAGGGAGCTTATGAAAGAAATACTGAAGCATAATAAAATTACATAAAACATAAAAAGCAGGCTATACAGAGTGACTCCAAACTTTGGTACTAATAGACATTTTACTAGAATACATCAAGAACATAATGTCTCTATAGATTCCTGCAGCATGCAGGCTAACCCACCCAGGTAATGCAACAAAAGTACCTGGCAGGTTCAGAAAACAGGCTGGACTCTTTATACATGCAATATTAACTTGTGTGATCCTACAAAGGGCAAAAAATAAAACGCTTACTATCTTGATACCGTTGCACACTGCTGATCCATGGCTAGTGCAACAGCACAAAGCAATCTGGCAGGCTTTCAAATGCCAAGTCTGGCATGGTGACGGGCAATATGCTCTGCCAGCTGTGCAACTCCTTCAGGAGCTGCAAATGGCAAAAAATAATTCCCTGATGATTTTTAAGGAGAGTTCATTATTATTGCTTGCAGAGCACCCACCAATAATTTATGAAGTATTGATCACATCATGCTCAGGGTTTTTTCTCCACAGCACCTAAACAAGCTCCCTGAAAACAACAGAAGACACAATATTGTCCCAATACAAATAACTACTTGGATAAGCTACAACTGTTGCCCTAGGCATGTGGCAAAATTGCAAAATAGCTGGCAATGTTAATGTATGCCCCATCTCCCATTTTTTGATATGTAATCTACACCATGCAAACATTTTCAGGTTCACATCTTGAAGCATATGCAACAGGCGAGTTAACTAAATGTGGGTAATTATTTTTTTTTTGACTTGAATAGTTCATTGCACAATGTCATCAGAAAGTATTCCTTAAAAGCCTGTTTCTATCACTGCATACTAGCAGATACAGAAATTAAACCGACAGTCCTGAGTTTTAGTGATGACTAAGTTCTATCTACATTCCATTTTTTTCTTTCAAGGATCTTTCAAAATCCTCTTGTACAATTTTTCTATACAATTTGAGTGTTACTACTAATAAAGACGTATTACCTACCCCTTTCAGATTTATTTTTGAGAAACACTGGTAGTAACAGCTGAGATGAGTATACTATAAAACTTACCCAGATGGATTTAAAAGAGGAAAAAAAAGACTAACTTTTAAGCAATTACTGTAAAATATACCTTAAGGCAGGTATTATCATTGATACCTGGCCATTCACTTCCGAAGCCAACTGTTCTTTCTACAAAAATATAAAGATCTGGAGAGGAAGCAGTAGTTTCTCCAGATTAGATTAACTGCAATGGTTTTATATAAAACTACAACTTTAAACAAACCCCAATAAAAGGCTAGCTATTGATTGTTTTTTCTTTGCAGGAACTTATTCTCAGTGATTTAAGCCGCCTCACTCCAGATCAGAGTACTTGTTCCAATTTACCTATCTGTAAAGCAGTCTAGAAAATGACTGTGCTCTGTGTCACAACATTATGGTTTAGAACTGGTGAGACAACTAAACCAGACTCCTTGCAGACAAGGCAACTGAGTTAAGTGACAACTCTAAGAAGGTATCGATGAAACCACCGGCTTGAGAAACTGATCACTCCAAGTGTTGTTGCTTAACAATTGTGTTGCTATGAGTTCATTCTTCGTAACTGACACCTAAATATTCCTATCAACTTATTAGCCACAAAGGAAAAAATAATTTTGGCTGTATCTAAAAAAATCCTTTAATACATTGGAGATGGAATAGTTACTTAACTGCAAGTGTTCTGACATTGTTACATGACATTAAATATTATGCTTTATTTTCTACATCTTAAATACCAGCAAGAGCACCATAGCCACTACCACATGATGAACTCTTTCCATTGATTTCCCTACATAATTTTCCTAAGTCAATTTTATGAAAACTGGTACCAACCTTGTGCTGAGTTGGACAGAAAGTTTGTGGTTTGGTTTTTTTCTTTTTTAACTGGAATTAGCATCATGGCAAATTTCTTTTGTTTGTCAAAAACACCTTTTAGAGAACTTTTAGCACTTCAGAAAAACTGAATTGAAAATGAGAAATAAATAATTAAGAAAAGCCTACACAACTGAAATCATGTATTTGCTCGTTATCAAAATTTGTGAATACCAGATTGCAGTTACAAACTATACTTTTTGGCAGATGCTTAGCTCATTATCACTCAGCTGTTGAACCACAGATCCAGCTTGCATCACCCAAGAGGATTATGCAACAACAGGCAGGTTATTACTGCTTAAAGCTCATATACCAAACTTGCATTTTCATAATATTTTTAGTTCCTATGGATCCCTTTCCAGGAAAACAGCTACATAGCTTATTGGAAGTTGTACTCAAAAATACAGTCTTTTTTTTTTTCCCCACTTCTTATCACAGTGGTAATACATAACCTATCAAGGAGAGTAAAATTTAAAGTGCACTGCATGAAACAATCTAGTTCTCCCATGTTTATCAAAACTCCACACTATCACTACGCACAAGAAGACATACTTGGTAATTAATAGATATTTTAAATACTACTTCTATAGTCCTCTTCTACCACTGTGAGCAAGCTTTACTGAGCTGAAAGGAGTGATCAGTTCACTTACCACTGAACTGCAACTACTCTTCAGAATTTCTCTGCCAGAAACACTAAGACACCTTTTAGGACAAGGAATTAAGAATTTTACTAATGTAATTAAAGTAATTTAGATTGATCAAAACAACATGCTCTTTCATTTCTTGGTTAATACTGGTCAAGCAGTGTGATGTACACTAACAGCTCACAACATATACTGCTTATCATGCTGGGAGGATGCAATTTTAGACCATCCAAAACATTCAACGAATTATCTGCCCTGCTGGCAAACTTCATGGAAGATGATTTTCTACAAAAGCTTGTATTATTATAATGGAAGCGTTCAAACTCACTGGAAAGAATAAAATACTCTCATTTAAGATGAACACTGCTCACATCAACTGCGGCTAACTACCCTGTTCTATACTTGCAGGAAACAAGCCACCCAACTGATTCCCATTTACAAAATAAATTCTAGTGATGCAAACTTTGATCTTTGCATCACATCTCTTTTCCAATCAGAAAGAGTCTCAGAGAAGGTGTCCTGGTTTCAGCTGGGATAGAATTAACTGTCTTCCTAGTAGCTGGTATAGTACTATATTTTTGAGTTAGGATGAGAAGAATGTTTATAATACACTGACATTTTCAGTTTTTGCTAAGTAATGTTTAGACTAAGTGAAGGATTTTTCAGCTTCTCATGCCCAGCCAGCAAGAAGGCTGGAGGGGCACAAGAAGTTGGCACAGGACACAGCCAGGACAGCTGACCCAAAATGGCCAAAAGGGTATTGCATACCATGTGACATCACATCTAGTATATAAACTGGGGGGAGTGGGGGCAGGAGGGATTGCTGCTCAGGGATTAACTGGGTGTCGATTGGTGGGTGGTAAGCAATTGCATTGTGCATCACTTGTAATAATAAAAGGATTGGAATGTACTATTTTCATTTTATTATCATTATCATTTTCTTCTTTTCTGTTCTATTAAACCCTTCCTATCTCAACCCATGCGTTTTACTTCTTTTCCCCAATTCTCTCCCCCATCCCATGGGGGAAATGAGTGAGCAGCTGCGTGATGCTTAGTTGCTGGCTGGGGTTAAACCACGACAGAAGGTAAGACTTAAGACTGTTTAAAGTATTTTTAAAATTAAATTTCCAACAGGCAATTTTAAAGATTCTTTTGATCTAGTTTCATTATCCCAGTTTGAACTACCATTGGTTCCTTATGCAGTTTTCAGATCAAGACCTAAAATTGTTTACTGTTTACATTTCTTTATCAGATTTGACTGCGAGATCATCTTCCCCAGCACTGTCTTTTTAAAACTACGAACACATCTGCAAAAGCCATGAAACAGAATATTGTGCAATGTTCAGATCCTTACAGTAAGATTTCTTTTGCCAAAGTCTCAAAAAATTTTAGTAGTTTTAAGTGTTTTTCCCCAGGCAATACACTGCTCTTTCCTAACTGAAATAATACATGTCATGCCTTATCAAAGAAATCTTGATTCAGCACAAAGTGTTTTAGGGTACAACCATCTATAACAATTATTTATGAGGTGGAGGGGGCAAGGTTTGGGGTTGGTAGGGTGTCTCTTTGCTTGTTTATTCCAAATGAATAGGGTTTGACAGCAATTAAAAGCTAGTACAGATACAGGAGAATTCCCACTTTTCCAAACAAGTTTTACCAGCAAATAGATCTCAAATGCTCTCACAAGACTGTTACTCTGACTGAATGCAGTGCACTACCTTTCCAATAACAGCATATTTTGAGAAGTGGATCTGGTTAAGTCTAAATATTGTCCAAGGAAGGAGAACAAGAAAGATTTTCAGCTTCACTTCACATCCAATATATGTACTGTCAAAGTAAAATGATTAAAAATGAGACTGTCGCCCACGATAAAGTTATTTAACTTCAGGGTAAAGCTATATTTAGACAATGGGAACAGCTTAACAATTAATTCTAGAATTTTTTTATTATTATTATTGAAGAGTTCTGCTTCTACATTCCCTTAATCTTTTGAAATATGTCTTCATATTCTGTTACATAGGCACAGGAAGTAGAGAATACAAAAGCTAGGATTTACTCACAAATACTACAGACTTTGGGGATGAGGGAAGGCAAGTTTCTGCATTTCCTGTGTCTCCACACCCCCTTGTCTCTTCTTAGCTGAGGAATCTGAATTATTTAAGACCCGTAGAAAAAAATATTTTTAAATGGCCATTAAGCACCAAAACTAGGTTTGACTAAGTTAATATGCTTGCCATTAAGAGCAACAGAGCAAAGAGTAAGAAATGGTACTCCTTATCAAATTTTTACTGCTAATGAAGAGAATGCAAAAGTCAGAAAATACAGCTTACAGTCCGTGGCAGCACTGACATTTGTGGAGGTAAGGGGAAATGAATCTTTAATTTCAGATACAAACAAGAACCAGATTAGTAACTCTGAAAATCACACAGAGAAGTTCAATTATTGTTTAAAGCAAATCATAGTTAAGAACAAAACAAACAAACAAAAGAAAAGAAGAAGAATAATATGTCAGAGAACTGATAGCAGACTAGGCAAAATTCATGGGAATTTGCTTCAGTTCCACACTGCTTGCAAGGAATGAATGCATAGCCAAGGAGCACACCTGTCCCACAACGCAGCTGCAGCCTATGGTATGTTTACTACAGACTTCCTGTATTCCCCTGCATCCCTCTCACCACCAGAATTGTCCACAAGCCCAGCTTTCCCCAGTCCCAGCACTCAGATGACTAGTATCGCCTTGCATATCAGCTTTCTAGGTCTGATTTCAAGCCACACATGCTGAACAGACTAAAAAAAGAAGTTAGCTGTTTTGCTCATAGTTGAGTCTTTTCCTTAGTGATGGCACTAATTTGGGGTTCTCCCCTTACCAGAATGTACAGGAATTTAGTGAATGATAACACCAAACTTTTGTTAAACTTAGCCAAATTTGAATCGGTAGGTTAAAAGCGCCAAACAAAACCGATAGAAAGGTTCACGGTCACACTGTCTTGTCTTTATTCCTTTCTTAAAAACAGCGCTATTTTCAGTTTGATTTTCTAAGGGGTGTTTTCTTTATTATTATGATCCATGCAGGCATGTGTGATCTCTGCCCACCCTAAGCCCTCAAGTTAAAAAGTCCTAAGGCCAATATGATCATGTACAAAGTAATTCACTTTATAAAAGTTCATTTGTATCAGCAATAATAGGAATACAACAGTATTCACCAACAAGCATCCAGCAGCATGTAGGTTTACATAGCATTGCTACAAAACAGCTACAAAGACAGAGCATTTCTATGAACTTCTGGCTGCCAATATAATGGAAAATAAACATTTTTCTACACTTAAAAAAAAACCAAGACAAAAAAAACCCCAACACATTCAGCCATTCCTAGCCAAGATTTTCTTTGTGTATCAAAATACATTCTCACTCACCATTAACTTTTCAAGTTTTTTACATTTTTAATATATATAGTTCTAGCAGTTTAGGTTTTTTTTCTGTGGCTTTGTTTTGTTTTTTTTTTTTTAACACAGTCTTCAGTTTTGAGCTACTATTTTAAACAGAATAAGTTGTCTGTAGATCAAGTAGAAAACTAATTGTCAAGAATGAATTGTAAAGTAAATTACCTTTCCATTTATAGCCCACAGGGCTATTTTTTTGCCACTTTTTCAAAAGGTTTTATTTAAACATACACACAGAAAGCACATATTACATTGCTGTTGTATGTAAAAACAAGCAAGCAACCCTCCACTGCTAAGGCTGGTGGTTCACATGTGGACAGGGGGAAAAAAAAAAAAGGATTAAATAAACTTGAGAGGCCATTTGTTTGCATAAGTTAATTTCTGAGAAATTAAGGCGCCCAAAACTGTGCTCAGGTTCACCTAAAAAGTAAGGTCAATTCCTAGCATCAGCAGCTACACTAAGTCCCACTGTCAACTAGAATGAAAAATGGCACAGAACACGCAACTAGAATGAAACATGGCACAAAAGCATTAAATACATCACATGAACTCAGATTTCAAGATAAAGGATCTTCCTGAACTTGGCTCATGGCACTCTGAACAAACAGCAGTGCAGGGATAAAGTACTTTGAAAGTATTAAAAACAGAACTCAGGAAAGATTTTATAGTTGGCATAATTTTGCAAAAGCTAGACATTACAAATCCTGTAAATTTGTACAGAAGTTAATCTGAAGCAGACAATTACTGGATTTTAAACTGCCTGACAATATCATCCAGTCATCTTAGAGTACCTTTCCAAAGTAATTTTTTGATCCTGCAGATTAATACTTTATATAGAATATGAAATGCTGTTCTGGAACAAATCAGTAAAATGGAGCAGATACGTTAAGATGTAGCCAGATTAACACTGGGGGAAAGTTTAAGTAGTCTAGCTTTTAACATGGGCTATTAAAAAAATACTTTAACTAACCGCCATTTAAAAAAACAAACAAAAACCAACCAACCAAAAAAACCCCAAACAAACAAGAAACACCCACAATCTCAAGACTGTCCCCTCAAAGTTACTAAAAAAAACCAAAAAACCCCCCCCAAAAAACCCAAAGGAAAAAAAAAAAAAAACACACAAAACCAACCCACACAGAACCCAAGAAGAACAAAACCAAGGAAAACCACAGTTCCCTATCTAAACTTGTTTTAGAACAGAAGAATGACTTTTATATATTTTGTACTCTTTGGCAGGGTATCTATGAAATCAAAACACACCCTGACAAATTGAACCCTTCCTGAGAAGGGCTCACAGTCATAAATTCATTTATAATGTGTTATGTGGGAGACGGCAAGTCATAACAATTTGAAAATCAACAACATGGAATGTACCAACAGATTTATGAGGAATGACAGTAGCAGTTATTTACATGTTCAGGATAGTTAATTATTCTTTATGAATTAGGTTTCCCCCATATAAATTAGAAAACTACAAAAAGTCAAAACTGGGAGAAATCCCCACTGTCTTTAAAAGTTCAAGTAAAAACATCTTTGCAGCACTTTCCTTAGACAATAGCGTATTGCTCGTATAAAAGGTCTCTTATCCTATAGAAGTCCTGACAGAGACAGCCTTCCAATCCTATGCGCCCCGTCTCAGTCTGAAACAGAAGACACGTTTCAATTTATTATCTTTACACCAATGAGAAACTTAATTTTCATTCAGAATATTATTTACCAACATGTTTAAGACACAGAACACCTACCCTGCGAACAGCCACCAGATTGTTGCACACAAGCACTCCTCCTACAAATTCAGCTTGTATTCCTTCTCGCAGGAGAACTTGCTTGAAGTCAGACAGTCTTGGCTCATTCATAAACACAGACTGATGTCCAAGAACCTTTAAACAATACACACAATTTTAATACTTCTGCTACTTAATACCTTCCATTTTTTCCAAAGATCTCCTTATCATTGCGCTGGCAGCAGCGTAGCCTAGACTACAGGACTATAAGTGAGAAGATTGGTTCTATTTCTGTTCACCTGCAGCAATACACTTCCAGGATAGAAAGGCCTTAGAAGTTATCTGTCAAGTAAAGGAAAAGTTTCTGTCTTTGCTCACATATTGAAGACAAATGGAAGAGGGACCTTCAATGTCAGCTTTCCAAGCCATGTTATGCCAGGGACAGAGCTGTAGTAAGCTGTACTGCTGATCAGATTAAATACTTCTATGACAGTTGTCATGAATCTGAACAGGCTTTAGAGTTGTCTCCACATTTATCTAACTCCTAGAACAGACTATATTCAGGACTGTGCAAGAGTATCTTAAAAAGCAATTCCAGGATTAGAAGGCATTGTAATCATTCAATGAAGAGATAAAATAATATCTACCCACATGCAAAGTATTTTAATTTAAGAGTAAAGATAAATTTCTAGAAAAGATTTAATGAACTCTCAAATCACTACTACAGAAGCAGACATATGAATTTCAAAGATGTGTATCTCCAGTATATGAAGTATTTTCCATAGCATCAACAAAACGTTAATAAAATCCAAGAGTGACTAAACGCCAATTAATTTCCCAATCTGCAAGTACTAACTACAAATATGAAACATGTTAATTAAAATCTTATCTTCATAAATAGATGGTACTGTATGCTAGGCACTGTTAGCGTATGCAAGAGATCATCCTTGCTGAAAAGCATAAAATCTGAACAAAGAACAGTACCAGGTTTAACAAAGAGAAAACCAAACATGAAAATCCAGTTTCAGTTAGGCTTTCATTTGAATAAGATCACTGTATCAACCTCTAAGCACTCAAAAAAGACAAATAAATACAGAGCTGTTTGAAGTCCAGATCAGCGTAATTTCTGTACCTCATGAGGTGGCAGAGGTTCCAAAGTAGGAATGATCTCACTCTCCTCACACATCTCCTTGTCATCATCACCAAAGAGGCTTTTCATGGCCTTCTGTTGTGCAATGACACTAGAGTCTGAAGAAGGCATATCTACTTGCATCTCTAAGTCTTCATCTTCCCTCAGCTCTCCCTCTTCCAAAATAACTCCAGTATCCACTTTCGAAACCCGCATGTCCAGAACACCATCTATCCAAGCCAACTCAGCATCCTTGGCTTTACAGAACTGAAGGGAGCTGACAAGAGAATCTTTTAACCTAACCTGGGTTGCACAAAAATAAAAGTACTGTTAGTTTGATGGAAAACACAGAGAGTTCTTACTTTAAGCTTTAAAAATTAGCAGGTTTTCCTCTCACTGTCTCTCCACATAGGTTTGATTCACACTCTTTTGGGGAGGGAAAGGAGAGAAATGGTATCACCAAGGCAGTATGTTCTATACTTTTAAAATATAATTCTTATAACCCTCACATCACTACTCAACGTAAAAAGCAGCGGAGATCAATACCTTTTTTGTCTTGGTTAAAATAAAAGAACCACCTATACAACTGCAAACTTGAGTTAAACTTACAGCAAGTGCAATCAATTCCTTTTAAAACACCAGGAACTTTTTTGGCGGCCAAGAAGTTCCTCAGTTGGCCTTAGTAAATCTAAGGAAATTTTCTATAGATACATTTAGGTTACTGGACAGCAGTTCCAAATTTCAACCCTCCAAAAAAATTATAATTAATATATTATTGTAAGAAGGGGTGTTGTAAATATCACATTTTAAAGTGACCAAAACATTACCTTACACTGACTCCTCTGGTGCATTCCAGGACCTTAACCCATTAAATAAGCCCTACTCTGAAAGACTGTTATCCACATGAGATTGTGCATCATCCCCATAGCAGAATCAAGGCTGCAACTGTACGAAGGATACTGCAACTATCTATCCGTCTGCAACACAGTTCACTGAAAAGACACTGGGATTCTGATGCCCCACTCATATCTATTATTTTCTAATTCAACGTCTCCAGTGTACTTCATCTACCCAGAAAGCTTCAAACAGAAAAGCAAACTAAAGCTATGCAGAAGATTGAATTTCCCCTTTTCATATATATATATTAAAAATTGATACTAAATATGAGACAATTACAATTTTATTCAGATAAATATTTTGTGAAAAAAATCACATTCCTGTCACCTCCTGCACACTAGCAATCCTCATAGCTTTAAAAAAAAGCAAACCCACACAACAAAAAACCAACAACCAACAAACCAAACACAGAAAACACTGCTGTTTTAAAACCATCAGAATGGGGTAATTTTGAATAACTGGACCTTTTCACTTGCTACAGGGCAACAGATTCTTCTCTGGAAAGAAGCAGAAATACCTCTTTCAAAAATTCTACTGATGTTTTTCTATTAATTTTAAAAGGACAGAAGCAATAAAGGACTAATCCTAAAGTGCATGCGAGAGACTTTCCTCTAAACAACTTCAAAAGTTGAATCGGGACCATACACAATTTTCACATACTTCAGACAAATTAGCCAAGTTTTCTTATTTAGAGCTTAACCGTGAAAATTAAATGCAATATAGCAACACATATTGCATATCACAACACATATTATAACCTTACTTTCCAAGAACCATCACATTCACTTTTTTGGGGCATTAGGTGTGTATTATTTATTTATTGATAACATTAACTTGCTCCTAACTTTACATGTTCATTCTTAAGTATTATTTAGGCACAAAGGACTTTTTTTATCTTTGCTTTCTAAGGCTCCCCTTCAGATTCCAAAAAGAATCCTGAATTACAAGTACTGTACAGTGGTACTCTAAATATAGGCATTATAAAGCTATTAAGACTTGAGTAAACTGATGTTCCCATGGACACGAACCTCGCCTTTTGCACTACAGGTAAAAACGCACTGATCTCATGTTTAAGCTCTTAAACACTTCTTCTAAATAGTAAGTATAAGGAGAATGCTTACCTAGAAGACAGAAAAATGCTACTAATGTCTTGATCACACAAAATCAAGTGTACACACAGGTAGTACCACCTCGCCTCTTCCAAAGGACAGAGGGCCAAATTAGAGTCTGCCAATACAGCTCTACTGCAGTTCACAGTAGTTACACAACTAACAAATTCCAGTACCTTACCTGGTAAATGTGAGTTTCACTGGTTGCATCTACAGTTTCATGCAGTTTTGGCATGTAAACTTTAATATCTTTTCCACCAAAAGCTCTGCAACATTCTGCAAGGTCCTGACTGGCCTCAGGTGGTCCGTGGACAATGATCAGTTGTCTTGGTTTCATTTGGTTAATAATTTTTTTAATTGAGTCCCCATCTGAGCGTCCTTCATAGTCAATGTATGTAACTCTGGCTCTAGTTTGAATTAAAAACCCCAAGAATAACATTTTTTAGTTTAAAAGATTAAACCTTCGAGTGGTCCAAAATATTTCATTTAAAAATGGAAGATATTTTGAAATTATTTTACATCAGCAAAAGCTGTCAGCACAATATATATTATGGATCAGTAAAATACAGACCTGCCAAATATCAGCACGTATGTGTACTTAGCACCATAACATTCACTTACATAGTTATCCAAAACATGAGATAAGCATGTTTGAGTAAGTTGTTCTTTTATCAAAATACATATACATACACTTGAGTATCTATGCTAACATACTATTGTATCATTTGTTCTTCCTCCTTCACTTGTCTCCCATCAGACAGGGAACAAACTGCAAATTTCTTAAGACAGTGAGGAACTGTAAGACTCTCTACTATGCTCCCAGAAAGACTAGCAAAAAACTAACTTAGATAACTTGGGGGAAAAAACTAAAAAGCAAGCCCTTTTCCACTTTCTCACTTCCAAGCTAGCCTTTTATCCAATTTGAACCATACCCATGCCACCATTTTAGCAGAACTGACAAGAACAACAAAGCCACTCACTTAATTTCCATGGATTCTGTTGCAGAAATACATTTGGTAGGAACATCTGACAAATCCTGGTCCATAGGCTCTTCTCCATTTGTCAAACCAGATTCCAATTTGCTTTTTTCTTCTTCTGTTGCTTGAAGTTCTGGAACTAGAAAATCCTCAGGTCTAAAGAATGAAAGGCATTTTGCTTTTAGTAGTCTTACACTAAAACCAAAGCACTACATAATATAAAAACAAACAATGCTGATTATTACTACTGACATGTTTTATAATTGTTATTGCCAACAATTTTATTACACTTGCCTTCAATATTTCCATATTTGAACAGAAGTCATTTGGAAATTATCATCTTCCTATCTTAACAAAGGTATCTCGGGAAATACTAGCAAATTGAGGATTCCTAGCAGTATTCTTTACACAAATAAGACAAGTATCACTAGATTTTTCTAGGCTGAAAAATGTTCTTCCCCCTCATCATAAATTTATCAAAATTATGTGTAATTTAAAGCAGGAAAAAAGTCAGGTTAAAAAAAAAATCAATTAAATCTTACAAGACTTAAAAAAAAAAAGCCCAAAGCGGAAGCACATCCTAGGAGGTGTGAACATGTGAACACAGGCCAAGGATCAGCACTCTGCAGCTTCAATCCTATCATAAGCTTCCTGTGAGACTTAATGCAAACTGTCCTAACTGTTCAAAAGTTACTGTGATTGGAAGAGTACAAAATTATGATTTTTATTTTTATTACTTCTGGTTTTGAATTATTTCATAGCTACTACATGTTAGTATGCATTACCACCACATACTTGATAATCTCGCCATATTCATCCCATTTAATTCTTTCTTCAGGGGCTGGAAACATTGGGTAAGATTTCTTTGCCTGTTTGAAGAAGCTTCCTTTCCGGCTACCTTCACCTTTCATCATCAAATCATGTTTGGTCTTATGTACAGTTGGCTGATCAATATCCTCTTCAGCATCACTCTCATCACTGGAATCGATATCTGCCCTGAAATGATGTTCCAAAAAAAAAAAAACCCAAACAAACTAGCACTTCCTTTTTTCCTTCAGGTTTAATATTACATAAACACACTGACTGGAAAATAACAGTTGACATAACAGTAACCAAGGACAAGGGCAGTTTAGGTATCTCAGAAAGAGCTCACAGTCAAACAGCAGATGAAACAGATCTATAATAACAAGAAGATTAAAAGACAACCACTCCCAATTCCTCAGTGCCCTCAGACAAGTCTACCAGCACTATGATTTTCATTTATCCCTCTAAATGGTTGAAGTGGCAGAATGAAATCTCAACTCTGACCATAACAGAAGAATGCAAGAACAGCCAATATACTTACTCTTTAGACTGTTCTAACTTCTTCGCTGCTTCTTTCTTCAGCTTCTCCTTTTCTAGGTATTCTTCAAGCTCTTTTCCTTCCAACTTGACACGTTTTCTCAACTGCAGACAGAATTAAAATTAATATTGTGAGTAGCTGACATGATTTTACTACTTTTCCTACACACTGCTGGCTAGAATATTTGTATTTAAGTACCAAGTGCAATTACAACTTGTATGTCACATACAAGACAAGATTAGGCAAACATGTGGCACCTTGGCATGGCAACATCATGAAAATGTAATCAATTAGTAGAGTCTACTTTAACAGAAAAGCATTTCTAAAAGTATTAAAGTCAAATAGCTTTACAAAAATTTCTCAAAACATCTTCAGGAAATATCTCTAATACGTGAATGCAAATATTCTGAGATGAGCAGTGTTTTTTATAATTTTTGTGTCACTAATGTCAAACCAGAAGAACCTGGCAAAGTCATACTAGCAGGCAAAACAATGGTAAGTTCTGTTTCTTGTTTTCTGAAAATCAAATTAGAGTATAGGTCACACTAAATAATACTGAATTCTAGTAACAGTCTAATACTGTAATTCAATGCTCCCAATCCAATCTAGAACTAAAGCTGCATCATCAGGATTGAAATTATCACTGCAAACACAGGGGTCTCCTATAAGCTAGCAATGTTTACAAGAGAAGTAGACACAGGTATATAAATTATGGAAAACAATTTGAAAGCATGAATAATAATTAATTGTGTTATAATTCCTAACTTTCACTTATCTTTCTAATTCTGGTGGGGTATGCTATACTAATTTGACTTAATTCTCCCCTTATCCAAAACCAGAGTATTTTCCAGCAAGAATAATAATATATTGTGATCTGTACATCAACTGCAAGCAGAATTTCTTCTATTATAACAAAACCACAAAGTGTTGTCTAAAAATAAATATTTAAAAGCAACTTCACGCTCATCTCTATGGAATATGAGTTTTGCCACACCACCAAAAAGCATTTTGCAATTCCCAATATGAGACCTATTTTTATGCAAGTTTATCCACAATTGGTTAAACATGCAACACAGTGATTTCAGATTTCCCTCTGCCACTAGGAGCATTTTCAGTAGACCAAAGAGGAAACTAAGTTCTGTTTTGCTCATATTCCTGCAGATGACCCACAATAAAAAACTTTGATATACACAGACAGCTCTTACCTCAATATCTATAACTTTTTCAGAAGGATTATCAATCAGGAATCGTGCTAGTGTTCCAGGTGTAGTGCGGTAAGTTAAAATTATAGAGTTTTTGGAATCCTGGCACCACTGAATGAAAAGATCTCTAGAAAACCCACACTCTAGGTCAGGTTGACTGGCAAGAACCACTTTTGGACTAGGCACTCGAGCCAGATCAGACAGACTATGACATAAGGAGAGATGGCGGAACTGAAAAGGATTGTTTCTCTTGTCTTCAAAGCACCTCATCAACTTGTCGCTCATCCATTCAACCTAAAATATGCATTAACAAAAAGTTACCTATAAGAATACAAGTTCTACAATAATGTACAAACCTGATATGATGTACAGGATGCAACATGCACGTGATTACACCGATGCTTCTCAGCAAGTGTAGAAATAATGCTGAGCATAAACAACACAGAAACAAATACTTTATGTCTTCTTTTTTAACAGCTATAAACTATGCTAATAAGTCTTGTCATAACAACAGAAATGAGTATCAAGAAACATGCCCATAGCCATGACTGGACTCTGTGTTACTTGATCAAAAGATCTGAGACACAAACACGTACTATGGAATAAAGACAACACCCAGCATTTAGCCATTTTTTACTGTTAAAAACAAAATGCTTTTGCATATATTCCATTACCCTCTTCATAACTGCATTTTAAAATCAAAACAAACCTGTGATTTGGAGAACTCCACTACATTGTAGCTGACGTTATTCAGAAGTGCTAGAGAGTAGACTCCTAATCCTGCATCTTTCGTTCTCCAGATCTGATCAAGAAGTTGAGCAAGTTCCAGAACTCTGCCTGCTGTATCCACAGCTATTAATACGTTTCCATCACCTCGTAATGTCTCCAAAACATTAGCTAAGAAGAATTAAAAACATTAAAAACCCACTTACACTTTGAACCAAAATCAGAATGTTTGTGGTTTGGCTTTTTTTGTTTTTGTTTGTTACATCACACTAGCAATCATAATTAAAAGCAAATTGAACACAGAAATAAATCAAAATTCAAAAGAGATCCAAACCCACATTTCCACCAAAATTAAAGGGAGCTGGAGTTTTCTTGGTAGCTCTGAAGATCTCACTGCCTTGATACTACTTTTTCTTTCTTTATAAAAAACAAACAAAAAACCCCCAGTAAAATGGAGTTTAAAGAAGACTGTGCTGAGGAAGGTAATTTAAAAATCCCTTAAGAGATTAATTGATACTGGGTAAAATACACTTTTTTCAAATAAGGTTCATTGCGTTCAGGAAAATGTTTAACCCACAGGATCAGTACCACCAGAAAAGAGTAATTCAAAATTTGTTACATTTTAATAAAGGTTCTTAGTTTGGATAGTTATGAATTTCTCATAGAAAAACAATTTACAGTGGCTAATAAATCACATTACTGCTATTTTCAAGCCCAAACAGAATACATACTTAGTAGCTGTTCATCTCTTTGCTTCCTCCTGGGTTGTACGTAAGTAGCATTAAATGAATCTGTAATAAGCAATGAAGGCCTGCTCAACATTTCCAAGGAACATCCATTCAGATGGCTGTGGAAAAAAGGCAAAATCTCACTTTTTGCACTTCTATTTTATGAGAAAAAATAAGACAGCTAGCTTCCAGATGTTTGCATGTACAGAAATCAAACTCCTCAGTAGCTGAATGTTTCCTGCTTCAAACTTAGAAATAAATAAAACTGCGTGGAATGAAGAAACCCAGAGCTAATGCTTGTTTCAAATTGATTAATCTGAATGCGAGTGAAATTAGTGGTCATCTTAGAGCTGGAAAGCACTACTACTACCATACCTGTTTATCACACACTAAACAATGCACAACTAACACAACATCTAAGAAATATGTATTGCTATGTTGAACTTACATCTCCCTCTTGTGGTTGAAATCAACTGCATAAACAATTTCTTCCTCTCCATCCTTGACAATCTTCCAAATTGTGCCTCCTATCATGTGGCCAGCTGGCAATGGTGTGATTGACAAACCATGTCCTTTGCCTACAAAAGTTTTCAGTATTTTAGGCACATTACATGTATTAAAATCCATTACTCTGAATAAGAGAGAATAATTTTAAACAGCTGAATGCTGAAATTATTACTGGGGAAAAACAACAAATGAAGTATGAAAAATCAGTAACATATCTGTCCTTCCCATCTAACCACTAACTTCAAAATTTTTTGCAATTGACTTCTATTTTGCCTCCAGAAAAAGAAACTAAAGTGAAGAACACTTCTTCCCTCCACCACCCACCAGTATTCAGAGGCACTGCAGAGCTGCTGTAACTATAGACCTAAACAACAGTAAATGATATAAAAAACATACTGCAAGCAAGCAAGTACACTGGTGAAAGGCAGACTCCTCTCTGGGGCAACACAAAATGTTTCATATATCATTCACTGTCTAGGTACTTAAAACACACATATAAATTACACAAACTGGAAGTTTTCCAGAATGACAAACATGCAAGTCAAACAATACCAGGAAAGGTGTTCATGTGCTGCAGTCAGGGATGACTAATCTTTTCAACACCTGATGCCTTTTTTTTTTAAATAATGCACTGTTGCTCCTCATCACTGGTGCTAGCCCATTTCTTTGTCAGAGTAAAACTAGACCATCCCATGACCATTACGCACCGAGTTCACTGCATTCCGCCAACTTGAACAGAAGTGCACAGCTTTAATAATAATTAAAACATACATTATTGGATGGATGCATCCATTGAGTCTTTCTGGGTCACTTCCATTAAATATGAAAAAAGTAGGGTGTTTTAAAAAAGCTGTTCACTAAAATTACTTCTAGGATGTAAAAGTTAGCAGCATGGACATAGCCTTGCTACAAATATTTTGAAAAAGGGTCAGCAGACTTTCAAGAATGGCATCCCATTTCTATTTTCCAAATTACAGGACAAGTATTTTGGCAAGCAGCATTCAGGAACTGGGACATACTGCATCTCAGAGACAAGCTGCTGGTGGTCAGATTGTACGTGTCTTTGTTCAAGAACATGGTTTCCATTTCATTCTGATCTTTAAATTCAACAAGAGTGAAAAGCTGCACAGTTCCTAGCAATAAGCTACACTAAGTATCATTCAGAGTCAGTGAAGACCTCACTAAATCATCCACATGCTGTAACTTAAACTCTGCAACCTATCCATTCTCTAGAAAGCTTTCCTTTGTGTTACTGGTTACTGAAGAGTTCTGAAGTATCTACCACTAGGCATGAGTAAATGCATTTGAGAGACAAGCTAATTCCAAGAAAAGTTACAAAAACACAAAAGAAAAACAAATCTCTAAATATGCTTTGGCATGACCTCCTCCTTGTTAAGTGGAAATTCTACCCATTTCCACATACAATTACTGAGGCAAACACTCAGCTAATATAGACTGATGCACACTGCTACTGAATTCAGCCCTGCAAAATGCACATTTCAAAACTTACTCCCTTGAAAAAAAAAATTACTTAAATTCTTAGCGACTCTGCTGCCTTTCACTACAAGTCATTTATTGAAACTTTAGTGACAACTGTACCTTTCAAGTTCACAATCTGAGAAAACTTCAGCTGTTGTATCTTATCAAAGGCTGCATCTACATCATCCAACGTAAAGAGTGTGAAATCCTCAGTATTATGGCGGGACTAAAATAAATAAGAAGTATAGAGCATTCAAGAACGTGAGCACTCTACCATATCAAAGGTGTTGTGTATGAGAGTATCAACTTAAGTATACCTGGTAGAGATCATACATAAACATCTGTCCCATTTTATATACAGGAATAGTTGCATAAATTGCACAATTCAACCCCATTTTTCCAACTGCATATGGAAGAGCACCAAGGTGTAGAGGGTCAGGATGAGAAAGAAGAACAGCATCAACCTGGTGTACGTGTCTACAAAAAGAGGGACAACAGAAGTTGGTGAAAAGAGTTCTGTATGGTGTTAGATACTCCCTATTATGGCTACTTTGAGAACACATACACAGTCTGAATGCCAAACAAGAAAACTTAAATCCTTCCAGCTTTAGAACAAAGTTTTAAAAATCATAACTAAAAATTACAGCTATTTCCAAATCTTCAAGTACTTTAAAATGCAAGTGACTTCCAAAAACATAATTTCAAGGTCTGGAAGACTTACGTTTCACATCAAATTCTTGATTAAAAAGACCTTAATATATACCTGGACACCAGAAAATACACTAACTGAGGGGCCAAAAATACTATCAATGCAGACATGCTACAACTTTTCTCCTAATGAGAAAGATCAAGTAACGGGACCAAAGATACCACCATCTTTGAACTGATAAGGATCAAATCAAAATATATTTCTTTAAAAACAGAAAAGGTCAAATATATCATTTAAGTGGCACATAAATTTGGGGGTTTTGATTAATTTTAAAACCAGAAGATTTTTTTCTTGCAAAGTGTTGCATAAAATAAGAACTCAGACTAAAAACTTACCACCCATCATAACTGAAAAACTTGACGGCATAAAACACATGCAACAAGTGAAAATACAAGTTGAGCTGAAAGCTTTTTGTTCCCTCACATAGTAACCAGGGCACAGACATTCTTCTTGATGGCTGTTATTTAAAAGGGGATTTAATCTAATTGCTTCTCAGGTAAGACAGTCAAAAAATTTTATAAATTATTCTCACTTGAAAAATTTTATAAACTATCCTTAGTACATACTAATCGTCAATTAAGACTTCAAACACTACAAGTGTGTCAATGCTAGAAAAGTGAATTTATAAAAATAGCATCACAAAGCTTAGCTTCTTTCAGGAATTTCCATGTTTCAGTCCTAACCTTGTAATCAATGCCTGCATCAGCAAGGCTCCTTGCTGTAAACCTGCAGAAGTTCAGTATTAAAGTCTAGACAGGTTTATTTCTTTACAGGGCTGGGATAACTAGCAGAAGCTGTTTTCCTGACTGACAGTCTATTCAACTTGGAACAAGAGGCTAGAGTTGAACCACTTTGTATTCCGCCTACATACACTAAGGATTCTTTCATTTAAAACTTAGTTAACCGTTCTAAATTAGTTTAGAGCCAAGGTCAGTCTTCCACAAACTCTTCTCTGTGTGATGTTTATGAAAAAACCAAAACAATCAAGCCAAAACAAACACAGAACAGTTTGAGAATTACAGTTAAAAGATGTAACTCCGTAGACTCACAAGAAAAACCCAAGTTTCTACTGAAAATGTTTCAGCAGCATAATTCCCTTCATATAAAACATACTCCAAACAACAACAAAAGAACAATTTTGTATTTAACATCACCATACACATACCATTACATGGTATTTTGAAAACTTTCAGAAAAGGACAAGACCTATTGAAAAAAAAAGTGTACGAACTGAAGTACTTACTTCCTCAGAGAATCAATTATATCCATAGAAAAGTTTTCATCCCAGCCACAGTCCAAAAGAAAACGAAATTCATCTACTTGTAACAGATAGCAAAGGGCAGATTCCTCCTGCACCCCTGAAAGCGTAGTTAACTTGATAATCGATGTCATTTTCCTCTCCAACTGTTTAATCTCCAAAAGAACTAATCTGAACGGTGGAAGAAAATATTTCATTGACAGAACCAAGGGAAAAGTCTATTTATTTAGACCTAACTTCATACCTTTCTGAGAATACGCAGGATAACACACGTGAATACTGTTCAATACAGCTACTGGATATCAATTAACTCTCAGATAGTAACTTTTGATCGTTGTAGGTCTTTTGTTATTAGAAAGAGGTTTTTTTTAACAAGGAATAAAAAAAAAAAAAAAGGCTCACTAGGAGCAGTGCCGTTAACAGCGGCCCCCCCCCGGGGGCGTATGGGGGCACCGAGACATGGCGCATCCAGGGCTGTGGCCCCTCAAGCCCAGCCACTGCCCGAGACGGGCCGGGGGCTCCGCGCGGCGGCTCCAGCGCCCTGCCGGGCCCCGCCGCCGAGACCGCGGCCCGGCCCTGATGGGGCACACCTCCCCGGCCAGGCCCAGCGTTAAGGGGCCGAGGCCTGCGCCCACGCCAGTCCCGAGAGGAAGAGGAGAAAGAAGAAGATGAGGAAGAGAAGGGCGAGCTCGGCGAGGACAAGCCGAGCGCTTCACGCCTCAGCACCGGGCCGAGCCCGGCTCCCCGCGGGGAGGAGAGGGGCATTCTGCGGGGAGGGCTGGGGCCGACCCGCAGCGCTGCCCCCCGAGCCGCCGCCGCCGCCGCCGTCGCTACCTGCCTCGCGGGCCGCCCGCGCGCCGGCCTCCCTCAAGCCCACCGGGGCCCGCGCCCGCCACCTCCGCCCCGTGCGGGACCCTCCGCCATCTTGCGGGAGGCGGGGAGGGGGAGGAGGAGGGAAGGTGGAAGGGCAACGGACGGCACCACCGCGAGGCCGCCGGGGGTGAGGGCCCTCCTCCCCCTCTCGCTGCGCAGCCGGTGGTCTGTCCCGGCCTGCTCGCGCCGCCCGTTGCCCTTGGTGCGGCCGCTGCGCGGGGCCCGTCGGCAGCGAGGAGCGGTACCGGCTGGGGCTCGCGCGGGGGGCGGGAGCAGCCGAGAGGGTGTTTGCGTGGTACCGGCGTCCGTCTGCGCTGGGGGCGCCTCGCCCTGTCCCCTTCGGCCGGGACACGGGGCCGGGGAGTGGGAGCGCCCCTCAGCCCCCGGGCTTTATGGCGCTCTTGCCCCCGCGGGCACGGGCGTGCGGGGGGCGGTCGGGTTTCTAGGCAGGCTGGGGGTAGCGTTTCTCCGCGCCCGGCGGAGCCGGGAGGCTGGCGGGGCCCTCCCGTGGGTCGGTACCGTGAGCGCCGGCCCGAGCCGTCATCGAGGGCGACGGAGGGAGGAGGGGCCGGGGGAGGTCAGGGCCTCCCGCCGTGCTCCCTCCCCCACACCGCCTCGGGTGTCCGGTGTGCCGCCGGCGCGCGGCGGCTGTGAGAGGAATGGCGCCGTTGGTGCCTGTGCTCTGTAATTAGCATGCCGTTTTGAGCTCGCGGCTGTATGACTTCCTTGGTGTCTCTTGTAGCTTGCGGCAAGACCCTAATCTGGAAGGCTTCGGTTGGGTTGGAAAGGGCTCGCTGGGTTTTAGTAATGTCCGTTCTTCCTTACCTGTCAGTTCCCCACCGAATGTGCAGCGTATCTTTCAGCCTTGTTACAGATAGTAAAGCGTCTGTCTGCAGGAGTCGAGGTTATAAGTGCATTTGTAGCGTTTTACAGAACAGCAAACTTCTGTATTGCTAGAGTTACTTTAATGGATTAATTACTCTAGGACATTTAACGGGAACTATTTCACCGGGGACATCTTAAAAGACATGTTCTGTTTCTCTTCCATTTTAGGATAAAATCCTATTTCCCAGGGCCAAGAGTCAGTTAGGATTATTTCTAAGAACCCTGTGTAGGGATCTGTGAACAGCATGTGTCTTGTAGGAGGTGTTTGATGGCCTTCGTATTTATTATGGTGTTGTAGGATCTTAGAAAGTGAGATTAAAGGTGCCAGGTGTGCAACAGTTTCCATGTACAGATCTATCAGTAACTCTTACGCTTTTCTTTTTAGCAGTCATGGTGAATTTCGCCCAAGCTGTGCGTGATCACTGGGTTCACATCCTTGTTCCCTTAGGATTTGTGATTGGATGCTATTTGGACAGAAGGAATGATGAAAAACTATCTGCCTTCAGAAACAAGAGCTTACTATATAGAAGGTCTGCTTTATGATGCCTCTTAAATATATATCTATAGTTACCTTGCAAAGTGCTTCTCTGTTCTTTTTGAGGGTCTTTAAGTATGACAAAAAAAATCAGTGATGCTGTCAAAATATTAAAGGGAAGAAAGCCCTAAAAATTTCAGCAAGAATACATGAAGGGTCATACAATAGGTCACTAATGCCCTCTGAATATCGGGGCTTTAGGAGCCATCTTAGTCATTAAAGAAAGGATCATTAACTGCTGTCAAGTTCTTAGTCATGAAATGTGGAAACCATCATTTTCTCTCTCTCTAAAACTTCAGCAGGAAACAGAGTGCTTGAATTTTAATTTTCAACTTTTCAGTGGATTATTGCAAGCTTCTGTCTTAATTTTAAAATTATCACAATGCATTTTAACTAATTATAAATTTGTGTCATTTAAAAATAATCAGATTTTAAAAAATTAATACAACATCTATGTTGGCAACTGCTGTACCTTCACTGAGGGATGTGATTATATACACTGATCACTTTGGGCTTAGTGGCTGACTTCTCAGGGAGAATTTAGATAACTTAATACATTGCCTCATCTATGTCAGTTCTCCAAATTCTGTATTAGACCATAGAGTTAACGAAACAGAAAAAAAATATCATGCTGCATAGCATGGACTAATAGTAGGAATGTTATTTTCGGTTTGCTGGTAGACTTTTTTTTTTTTACTCTGGTCTCACCTAAATTAGTTCTGAGTAAGAAAGTAAGCTTACGACATAATCCACCCCACTGTTACATTAGCACTTTCCTTACTGCAGTTGCTGGTGAAGTTGGGCTGGTATTTCAGCGTATTGCAACAATCCCCTCTGCTTTCACACCTAGTTCTCTTCCCACCAAAGCAGTGATTTTTTTTTTATTTAAAAGAAGTAGAATTTTTCCTTTTGGATCCCCTTATGTAAAAAGTGTGTTAACTCCTCAGAGATCAGCTGTTTTTTGCTTCCATTTAAATGAATGGGAGTTAAGAGGACTCAAGCCTTTGGAGCTTTGGAAAGAAAAGAGGAAGCTTCTCAGTATCGAAAGATTTTTAACTGACAATGATTGCAAGGAAAGATAAATTTATACCTAAGTCTCAAAAATTAAGGTATTGTAGAATAATTAATTACATTTATTAGTAATTATTCTGAAAAAATTATCCTAATTTTAGTTTCTTTCCTCTCTTTCTTTCCACACAGAGAGTTGAAGCCTGGTGAAGAAGTTACATGGAAATAAAGGCTGCTGATGAAATGGAAAATATTTTCGTTTGATTCCTCATCGTATCTCACACGTTGAAAGACTAGGATTATGGTTTTTATCTTGAGAGAATATGTAAAGCTACAGAAAAGGACACCTGCAATTCATCAGTGCTAGTTTAATTTCCAATCTTACTTTTGTCCCCAGAAGTCACACTCTGGAGCAGGGAGGGGGAATTATGTAATAAAGAAAAACTATGCAAAAATTACTGAACCGTATGGTGTGGAGTTCATGTATTTCTAGCTAATTTATGAACTAGCCTTGGAAGGAATACTTAACACGGACCCAGAATGTATGTGGTCGACGGTTGGTTTTTTTTTTCATTGAATCGAAACAAGTTTGTTTCCAGATTCCCTGTGTAGCCGTGTCTGCCCGGAGCGGCAGTGAGCGGGGGGGCTGCGGCGGCGTCCCCGGGCGTGAGAAGGGGAAGGTGCAGCCAGAGGACGAGCAGCTGCTGAGAACAGGCAGGGAGCTGGCACTGCGGGGCGTTTGCTGAACTCGGTGACGCAGGGAAATCTGGCCTTTCCGAGGGAACGCGGCATTCGGGGCGTTCTCGAATTCGCGCCGACCACTCGAGGCGAACGGGCGATACCCCTTCGTTTGCCGCCCGGCACCGCGCAGGGCGGCAGGGCGGGGGCGGGAGCTGGCGGCCCATCAGCCCGGCGGCCTCCTTCCCGGCAGGGGGCGCCGCCACGACTGCCAGCCCTCGCGCCGGCCTCGCTCGGGCGGCCTAGCCCAGCAGGGGGACTGCGCGGATTGGCTGCAGCGGCTCGTCGAGGAAGGGAAGGCTTGATTGGCTGGAGAGGTCACGTGAGGCGGAGGCTGCTGCCGTTGACAATAAACATGGAGTCAATCTTCCACGAGCGGGTGAGTGAGGGGTTGGGGGTGGGGTAGTTCCGCTCCTGGCGGAGGCCGGCCGGGATAGAGGGGGTTGCGCCGTCGGATGGGCTCTCCAGGCTGGGGCTGCTTTCTCTGAGGAGCTGCTCGGGGCGGCGGCCGGGTCTCCCGTCCCTGCGCTGGCCCCGAGGCAGCCCCCGGTCCCCACGCGGTACGCTTGGCCCGTGCCCTGCCCGCCTCGGCATCCTTCCGGTGGCGGGATGAGGCAGCGGCAAGGTTTCCTCTGTCTCCGGGGAGAGCTGGGGCCCGCTCGCGCGGCGATGCCGGTGCCCGTGGCCCGGCCCAGCTCGGCTCTGCCAGGCCTGCCGGCTCTGCGGGGCAAGGAAACTTTGTTACTGGAGATCAAAGAGGGTCAGGGCTGAGCCTCGGCGTTTCCCCTTGCGCCGTGACCGCTCTTCTTGGGTCTTTAGAAACAGACCTCAAATATGGGAAGGTGCGGGCTCCAGCTGCTTGTGTTTCTTGAGAGAGATCTCACACGGCTGAGAAATGACCATGAAGATGAGCAGCGGCAGGCAGGGCTGTTTCTGTACTCTCAGACACATCTCTTCACTAGCCTGGCTTGGTTGGGGCTGTGGAAGGAGCAGGGAAAGGGGGAGCTGTGAAGGAAATCCTAATTCGTGTACTGTGCTTCTCTGTGCCAAACAGCGTTTCCTGTTTTGGAGGACAAACGCTTCTGTGAATTGCTGTGGTTTATCCATGTTCCCAAATATGAGCTATTTATGCTTTAATGCTATTCAAATATAATTGTCTTTTTCATGTACTTTGCCAATGTCTCTGCAGCTTTATTGTGTTAAGATTAACACTGGCTTTTATACACTGTTCTCACGCGTAATGGTTGGTTTACTTAGCAAATAAAGCAAGACAGCTGTATAACTTCCAAAAAAACCCCCAAAACCCCTGTTCTAAATCCATAGAACCTGAGGAGTGTTCTTGCAAACTAGATTTGGGTTGCAAAATTTCAGAGGATGAGTGTTGGATTTCAGCCATTATGGCCTCTGCTACAGTGACCTTGAGTTCCAGACTAGATTTGAAAATGAGTTCAAAACAAGTGTACCCTTCTCTTATCTGGCCTAGCATATCACATAATGAAATTATAACTTTTTTTACGATGAAGTTGCTTTCTAGTTTAATAACAAAACTGCTGTAATTTAAGTGACAGAGCATAATACATTCCAAGTTATGAGCTGATTGTAATTTGTAGTTGCTACAGGTTTTGGGGGAAGGAAAGGTACAATCTTGGGTGTCTCACATGTGAAACATAACTGCTCCCTGGTAAGTTAGTTACAAAGTTACACTTCAATGCCTGTTTTAAATTGGAGTACCAAATATTTTTATTTCATTATCATTATTATTCTAGGGGAAATTTAACTGAAAGTCTGCCTTTTTTTCTTAAGGGTTCCCCCCCACCAAGTGCACTATCTTAGTTCCTGTCAAAATATTTAAAGTGCTGCATGTACACGCACACCCCCTGCTTGAATCTGCACACCTCAGATATTCCAATAAAAAGGCATGAAAAACATGGTATTTATAAAGGAAACTTAACAAAAGACCTAAGTAATGTGGCATTTTTAACGGGGGAATGACAATTGCAGAGAGTAGGACATGGGGGTGGGCCTTAAGGAGCCCCTATCTTAGAAGTTGGTCCATTCTTTGATAAGGTACCAGTGATTGAAAACACTGAAAGCAGGGCATTAGTTTATATCATGATAGGTTTCAGTGAGGGGGTTTCAGATTATGGAAAGATGCAGTATTCTCTGCAAAAAAAGATTGAAGTTAATGTCAGTTAAAACCTGTAAGATCAGTTTTCACTTCTGTACTTTGCACTTAGTATGTACAAATTTTCCATATGAAAATTAAAGTTTATTACTTCAAGGTAAAACTGTACAAATACAGAAAGGTCCTTTTAGTGAAACTAAGATATAAGCCTGTAATACAACTCATTTTCAAAGGTATTTTAAACATCTCTGTTTCTAATTCAGTTTCATATAATTCTGGTGGAGAAACCTATGATTCTTGAGCAGGTTCTTCTGTTACAGCTTTATCATATGACCAGCAGCAGGCATGTGGTCCCAAAGGGACAGGAGCTGGTGTTTAGTCTTAAGTTTCTTGTGGGAAGGACATGAGCTGGAGGAGGTTTCTGGATTCTGTTGAACCCTAGCTGTAAAGCCAGTCTAGCTTTAATAACTCATTGCTCAATTGAGTGATGAAGCCCTAGGAAGATTCTGTAATCTGGGGTAAAGGGAATTTTTTAGGTTCCTGCTGTAAGGGAGATCGTGGGAGACTTGTGCATATGATTTGTATGAGGCTTCCATGGAAGTTGAAAGAATATTCCTCCAAGGCATGCTCTTGTATTCTTGGTTTCTGTGGGTTTGGTGTGAGGGAGGGGTGTTCTTTATTGTTGTTGAGGGGTTTTAGTTTTGTTTTTAATAGAGTGCATGCACATTAGAGTTCTTGTTGTAAATAAAAATGAGGACTGTTTAAAACAAAAGAGAAAAGCAGGATTTTGAAACTGATGTTAATCTTATCTTGCACATGTTTTGTAATTTGTAATAAAAGGTTGGTTTCTTTTCATGGGCAACTGTGATTTGGTTTGGTTTTGTTTTTTTAAGAAGGCAGTATTTATCTGCACTTATGAAAATGATGGAGCGTGATATGTAGCACAAATTAAAAAATATCTGATCTGAATGAATACAAAATCATGACTGACACTTCTAATTTACTGATTTTTAATTCAGGTTGACAGTCTAAAAATGTTATATTACAGTTCTGTTATCTCCAATGTGCTGGATATGTAACAAAGTATCTGAAGTGTTTTCCATTTAAATAGTTTATCAACAAAAAAAAATATTTTTGTTGTTTAATATGCTGAATTTAATTTTTTTCTTGCCACCTCATCATTGTCACCAAGATTTTAGAACCAGTACTATTAGCTTCTTTTATCTAGTTATAAATTTCATGTGGAAAATGAGCTTTGTCGCTCGTCCAGCTCCTAATTGCTCTCTCAGCAATAAACAAATTGGTTATAACCTGAACTGGGTGAGTAACCTGAAATGAAGGAAATAAATTCTGTAGATGTATACTTTTAAATCTCTCCAAAGTCCTAATAGTCTGCTTTTCTTTAGCCACATGTGGAGAGCAGATTGCCAATAGTCACATCTGGCAGGGAAGAAATTTAAAAAAGAACGAGAGCATCTGTTGCAGAAAACATTTGTTACTGGGAAGTAGATATCTAAACGGTTTCATTTTTATGTGGTAGAGATTTAGAAGAGGACAGAATCCATTGTCTTGATGGTTGCCGAGTCCTTGTGTGATTTGGTCAGGCCATTGGCAATTTTTACAGTCTTTTCAAAAATAACATTGTTACATGAAATTTAATTCCTCTGAGAAAATAAAGTAGTATGTGTGTTGGTTTTTTTCCCATCAAATTGATGGGAGGGTTGTATTCTGTATTCTGTTGTATTCTGTAATACATCTGAAGAATATATGGCATTCTGGGTGAGTGGGGAGGGCAGGAAGTTTGCGAGGATGAAATGGTTGAGTCATTTTACAGAGTAAAACATTAACGTGTTTTTTTTGTTGTCTTTGGTATTTTTTTCTCTTCCAATGTTAGCAAGAAGGCTCATTGTGTGCTCAGCACTGTCTGAATAATTTGCTACAAGGGGAATATTTCAGTCCTGTTGAGCTATCCTCTATTGCACAGCAGTTGGATGAGGAAGAAAGAATGAGAATGGCAGAGGGAGGAGTGTCTAGTGAAGAATATAGAACATTTTTACAGGTAAAATCATCTTAATTTGGGGCTTGATATTTGCCTGAAATCTAATATTGTGTAGCACATATTCTTGCATAGCTAGAGAAGGTTAATTTTCTAGTGCTAAAACTTCTTAAATTTATACATCTTGTCATTCACACATCTTAAATTTGGCATTTTCAAATGTTACTAGTACAGCTTTACAATAACTCTACAAAAAGCTATGTTATCTTCATCTTACAGGTAGGAAGGTCAGGCATGGCAAGAAGGAGGATCAGCGATTTGCCTATTGTTTTTGTAAGCCAGTGGCAGAGATAGGAACAGAAGTTCCCATGCCTGTCTGTTCTTTAAGTGCTGGGCATTTCTAATTTAAAGGTTTGAGGTTTTAATTAATAAGCTTATTTGGGCATTGTAATCAGCCTTACAGACTAGGACATATTGAGTTGTTGCTTGAAGTATGTGCAGTTATATTTATTTCAAAACTGAATTATTTCTGACCTTTTTTATGCTTACACCATTTTCCCATTTTCTCCCTCCCAACCTCACACTGAGCAGCAGCCTTCTGTAAATATGGATGACAGTGGATTCTTCTCAATTCAAGTAAGCATGGCTTTATACTGCCAGAATTTTTTATTTATGCGACATAAGTTCTCTCATATAATTTAAATGGCGTCAAGCCTTTTCATCTAGTTTCCAGTTTATAGGCTAAATGGGATTAAGTGCTGGACTTCTAAATCTTCACAGTGTTTTCCGTTAAGAGCAGTGACTTGCAGTTCTTCAGTTCATGGGCCCTTAAACACATAGTAGAAGCATGGACTCTTGAAATGTGAAATGACACCTGCTGGCAATAAGTTTGATTTCTAAGTTTCTTCTTATGGGCACTTCAGGTGTAGACCTTGGCTCCCATAGACTACAGATGAAAAAGCAGATTTGAGATTGTTTTCTCTAATTATAGACTGTAAAGCCCTTGGCAATGGTTACAGGGTGATCTGTAGAATGGAAAAAGCTGCAATATCTGCATTCCAGTTTTTACAACACACCTCAGACACTTTAGAGCTGGGGTTTTTTTTCTTTTTTTTTTTTTTAAGGACCATAACGGAAAAGTAATTAATAATAAATACTTAAACCAGAACAACAAAAAAAAAAGGTATATAACACTGAATTGGGGCTTGTGTCTAGCACTAGAGCTGTAAGCAATGCTTTGTACCTTTGGCTGTCTCCTGAGCTTTCAGAGGTGCTTGTCAATCTTCCAGAATCCCTTGAGAGCTTCTCTTCTTTATGGCAGGACAGGGCTGTTTTTCTATTTGGTGAAAAACCATTAGCAGTTTGGCATTTCTTGTATTCTTGATTGTGCTGCTTCAGTATTGAAGCTGAAAAATAATGCTGCCTCATATTCTACTTTTTTTCTCCTGTCATTGCTTTGCTGACTTGCTACATAGTTGGCTCACTGAAAGGAAGATGAATTGTTAACTTAAAATTTCCTACAGCATTATTTAAGATAGCTTTAAACAGTTATTGTAAAAGTTTGTGCTAATGTACCTGACTGATCCGGTGACAATCCAGTGGTGCAAAATTTCCAATAGTTCCTGTGGGGAAGGATGACATTGTATTGGGGGGGGGGGAGGGCAGACTGGTACTTTGAGAGCAGAGATGACAACTTGTGAAGTGTCTGTGGGAGGTGAAGTTACAGCTTTGTCTGGGGGAGTAAGCCTATTAACACATCTTGGTTAAATCCTAGTTTTGTTACTTCCCCCTAGATACAGTAATGTGTGTTATGTTTGCATGTAGATTCATGACAGTTGCGTTTTGAATAATGTAATTGCTAGTTTTGCTAACAATGTTTTGAAATCTAAGGTTTATTAAAACAGTATAATTGTTTATAGCAGCTAAGATGGTTGCATTGCTTAAATTTAGATTTGACTGGTTTGACTTATGAAAAGCGCTATTTTTTTGACAGGTTATAAGCAATGCTTTGAAAGTTTGGGGTTTAGAACTAATCCTCTTCAACAGCCCAGAGTATCAGAGGCTTGGGATCGACCCTATGTAAGACAACTTTTTCTTAGCACCCTGCTTTCATTTTACAGAAAAATAATACTCTTAATCTATGATTTAAATCTTTCTTTAAAATTACTGTTTCAAGCTCTGTTGCATTCTGATGTTTTTATTATCCCCTCTGTCTTTAATTTTTTCCTTTTGGGGGTGTGTGTGAGCATCTGTCCTCTGTGCCTTCATGATATCTCAGTATCTGTGGCATCACAGGTATATGGAGATTTCAGTAATGTTGACAACTTCCTAAATGTTATTAAAGCACTATGAGTATGCTGTAACATGAACAGTTGTATTACTGAAATTTTAATATATAAGTTTAAATTAGTGGTAGCAAAGAACTTAAACATTAATATGCACTCCAATATTAGAGTATTTAATTTTATCTATACCTTTTGTTTTTCTTTTTACAGAAATGAAAAATCATTTATTTGTAATTATAAGGAACACTGGTTTACAGTTCGAAAGTTAGGAAAACAGGTGACATTGTCTTTTTTTATTTAAAAATTGACTTCAGAATGGGGGTGGAAAAGTGGTTGCGAGTAAACCATGTGTTGGCCTTTTGCAAGCTTTTGCTGCAGTTTGCTTTAATAGTATCCCATATTAAAAAAAAAAAAAAAGTAAATGTTTGTTATATCACAAAAATGCCAGGCAGCTTTTTGTGAATATTAGCCTGGGGAAAGACCGTAGGATGAATCCCATCAAAGTGAGCCTATCCTCTAGGAAGCTGCAGCTCTGGTAGAGTCTGTGTGATGTCTTAAGCTCTTTTCTTTTTTTTTCTGCATGAAAAATAGCAGAAAAATTGGACAGGGGGTAGTCCTAGACAAGGATTAGGATCCCTATAGAATGCAAACTTATTTTAATGCACTAAGTTATTGACATTGTAAAAATAATTTTGCTTGTTTAAATGGACAGTAGGTGTAAGACAAAGTTCAAATTTCAAATGTAATAATATTCATGATTGCAAGTATTTAACATAAGGTTGGGGAAAGTAGAATCACAACTTTGCACTACTTTAAAAAACTTTCTGAAGCAGTTGTATTATAAGCAGGAAATAGTTATTAAAGGTAAGGGATGGCCATACAAGTATATGGTACATATATAATAACGCAAGTCACATCCATGTCCCTTGTAACACCAATGCAGTGTTTTATTTCAGTGGCCAATCATTGTTCTGGATCATACTGCATAAGCTTTTATACAATATAAGCTGGTTTTATGTTGGGTTTTGTGTCATAGAAAATGTTCATGAAATAAGCTTTTAGATTCTACAATAGTAGACAGGAGTCTCTTTACCCATTTGGTTCATTTTGCAAGTGGTGTCTACCTATGTTGTCATCCAGACTAAAAAAAACACAACAAAAACCCTGAAATTAAACATTTCACCTGTGAGTAAACAAATTAAACTCTGCTGTTCTGCTTTAGTTTAAAAGTATGGCTAATGTTTACAAGCAGTTTTTGTATATTTGATATCAAAAAGGCTGAATGGTCTCTTAAAAGTATGGAAATGTTCCTTATATATGCAGCCATGTAGGGTGAGATAGCAACCATTTCCAAAATGTTTTAAGTTGGAGGAGGGATGTCTTTTACTTGTACATGTGGTTTGTAACCACTTGAAGACAATACTAGGTGTCTGTTACCTGGAGAGTAATGAGAAAAGATAGACAAAATAGGTTGACTTAGATTTGACCTGCTTCTCTTCTGTTACAGTTAAAGCACAATTAGTTTTCCAAACCTTCCTCCTCCATATTCCCTTTTAGAAAGTTTGTCTGTAATCTGTCCATTGTATTTGTTTACATAACTTTTTATTCCCCACTCCTACACTGTTGGTCTTCTTACCCTTTCCTAATGGCAAAGGGTGTTTTTGACAAATTGCGTGACTGAATGACAGAATGGTAGATAGCCACTTACCTGTATTCCAGGTGAATTACAGTATGGGCCTGACTGCAATTGTGTGACTGCATATATGGAAGTTTGGGTAGATAAATGCATTTTTGTGAGAATGGAGGTAGAATTCTCCTGCTATCTGAAATGGTGCTTCCTGGTTAAAATTGGATAATATTGAACAAGTATGGTATAAAAAAGGTTCTTCAGATTGATTGCAATATATATGGTGTTTTAAAGGTAGAATATTTTGTTGTCCATGTTGAATATATTTTCTCTATAGAAGAAGTATTATAAATTACTAGTCCTCTTCAGGGAGATCAGAAATTATCTGTGTATATTTATCTCAAGTGTCCCCTATTGTAATATTATGCTGTACTATCAACATATAAAATTTGAGTTCATTTTTCTTAATTTTTAAATTTAAAAATTATCTCAGAAGTAAAAAATAGTTTTCAGCATCACCAGCTATTAAAGGCAGAATATTTAATGGAAGTATTTCATGGAAAGAATTCAACGTCTGTTTCCTGTATCTATTAAATTCTTAAGATACAGCATTAACTTATGAAGGGTTTTGTCCTTCATTAGTCTCTGAACAGATTTAAAACTAGGATTAAGCAGAATTTTGGAATTATGTCTGAAATAATTCTTCTACCCTTATATTTTGATTTATCTGTTTTAATCTGTTCGTCTGGTACCAGTGTTCAGTAATGGGAGAGAGCATGCCGTAATTTCCCCACTTTGGATCTCCTCTTAGCTGAAGAGTATTTGAAGGGTAACCTTTAGCAGTATAGGTATTGTGCTTCAAAAGACTTTTAATTTGATAATTTATTTACTAGATTTATTCGGATATTCCATCATAGAAAATGACCACAATGTACAGAAATGGATTACCAAGTAATCTTTATGCTAATTTGTTCTCTCAAACCTTTTTTTTCTTAATTACAGTGGTTTAACTTGAACTCTCTCTTGATGGGTCCAGAACTAATATCAGATACATATCTTGCACTTTTCTTGGCTCAATTACAACAGGAAGGTAATAGTAACTTGCAGATGTTAAATCTCATTAATTAAAAGTAGGTAATAATCATTATTTATTAGATCTTTATGTATTCACTTAACTACCCTTAGTTTTGTGATTGAAATAGTGAAATAACCCCAGTCCTTATAATGAAAGGTAGAGCCTTACACTGTAATAAATTGCACATCATTGTGTTCCGTATAGCGTGCATTTTAGAGTGTTTATGCATGCACCTTAACACTGTAGACTTACAATTTATTTTTCTCAGGTTATTCCATATTTGTAGTAAAAGGTGACCTGCCAGACTGCGAGGCTGATCAGCTATTGCAGATGATTCGGGTGCAGCAGATGCAGCGACCAAAACTAATTGGAGAAGAGACAGCACAGTCAAGAGATCAGAGGTAAGGTAAATAGATTTCATTTTAACAGTGTTCCATATGACTGGTTTCCATGATTAATGCCTATGTGGAGACAACCCTCTTAAGAAGTAATTAGAAGTACCTTTAGTGCAATATGCTTACTACTGTTGCACACAGTAAAAGCAAGTTGGTAGAATACAGATGGTGTATTTTTAAGTGGGCAAAAACTACCTTAATAAGGATTCAATCTTTCCATGCGTGTAAGTGTTGTATAGTGCAGATTTTTAACTTCATGATTACAGTAGTTTCCAATTATAGTAAAACAGGTTAACAGATCTTACCAAACTGTGGTTAATAGTGATCAATCTATAGTTCAGACTGGCTTGTGCATTCTGTTGTAAGTAGAAAAGAACGAGAAACCTGTATCTGAATTGTACATCATATAAATCATACAGCATTTCCTTTTGGAATAATTTCACTGTAAATATTGTGGTGCTCTGTTGTGATGCATACTGCTAATATAAAACAACCTTGAAAGCGTATGAAGTACTACAACTACAATAATTTTATCACATTTTCATAGTGAATAAATTGCATATTGATAAAAAGGCTTAAGGCTTTTCAGAGGAATTAATTATTATTTCTTCCACTTTGTGAAGGTAAACTGTGTTGTAAATTGATCGAATAAAAACAAACTACTTGGCAGTAACATGGGAAGCATGTATAGTTTACAGAGAATCTGTTGCTCTAGTGTGGTCATCAAAGCTTCCTAAGAAGGAGACCACATGCACTATGTTATTCTGGTGTAACTGTTTAAATAGCAATGGGTTTGAATAACATGTATTACAGCTTTTTGTAGGCTTATTATTTTTGAAGTTTTTCCAACAGAACAGATTCTTGTCAATATGTGCATGGGTTTACAGTTGCGGTATTTTCATTTTTGTAGGCCTTTTGTGCTTTTTCATGTAGAAATGAAAATATTTTTTTATATAGCAGATTTTCACAATAGAAATGTTTCTTTCCAAAGTTAGGAAAAAAGTAGAGTTAAATCAGCAGAAAATACTTACTTCAAATCTCACAGTAAAAGTTAATATAATTTCTGTCTGAATTCTGCCATAAATATATCAATTTCACAGGCTTCCCAGAAGTGATGTGGACCAATCAATAGAAGTCAACCATCCTTTTGATGGAACAGGCATGTTAGATGAAGATGAAGAGAATTTTCAGAGAGCCCTGGCTCTAAGTAGGCAGGAAATTGATATGGAAGATGAAGAAGCTGATCTTCGCAGAGCCATTCAACTCAGCATGCAAGGTGCAGTACTCATTTAAATTTCTCTTACAGTGTTCATGTTGCTTATGCTTTAGGCAGCTACTGAAACCAGTTTCAGTCAGCCACTTTATCCAGCATGTGTCAAGCTCTCTGAAAAGACTGGCTTTGAGGCATGGAAGGACAATCCAGGATTTCCTGTAGCTATCTCCTTTCTGCTTTTTGAAAAGCTGTAACTTTCATGTTCGCGTTGATCATTAGGAAGCAAGAACAAATTGGCAAAGGGTGGCAGGAGGGAAGGGCAACAGTCCTAAGGTGAGGGGGAGAGATAGTATCAAGTGAAGTTAGCCTAGGTGCTTATTTTTCCAACAAGTTAGTCTCTTTCTCTGAAGTTTGAGGACATTTCCTTAAGCTATCTTTCATTTACTAACTTCATTTTACTGTAATTAGTAGGATATGGCATGTTCTGGTTTTAGGTAGTCGTCGAAGTGAGTTGTTGGACTCATTACCACAGAATGTTCCTCAGTTGCCTCACACCAGTCAGACAGACTCCCTTTCTTCAGAAGAACTGCGAAGGAGAAGACAAGCATATTTTGAAAAGTAAAGTAGTTAATAGAAGACTGCATGTGGAAGTACATGTTGTATTTTTCAGTGCTTTTGGGGTGTGGATGGGTTTCTGACTGAGGTTTAGCTTAACTTTTCTCTCTTAACATATTTTCTTAACAGTACCCGAATTTTGCTATTCCCAGGTGGTTCCTACGAAGAACAGAAACCTGTAAATAAGAGGGGATCTGTTAGTAATGCAACATCAGTCTTGTGAAGAAAGAAAACATACATGTTATAGAAGTATTTTAAATGAAATCCTGTAAATTTCTGTAATTACCTTCCTGAAGAAAAGTATTCTTTCTCTAAGACTTTGCTTCTGGTAGTGAAGCCTCTGATGTGCATCACATGAAAGCGTTCTAGATGATATTTTATGTTGCTGTTTTGGAGTACCTTCTTAATACATAGTTGGGGTATTGTAGCTTTTCCTTATCTCTGTCTCCTAGTGATGGAGGAAATAAAGACCAGGGAAAAATGCTATGGATGGGAGGAGTTAGACTTTGCATGAGAGGATAAGAACACAGACCATCCAAATTCTGGGAAAATAGTGACGTGGCTTGGAGTATAATGTTGGGAGGATAGGTGTCTGAAGGTTAGGAAGGTGAAACGATTGAAGACAATTTAGGTGCAGGGGTGTTATTGTACCAAACAGCTGACTCTTGGCCTTCCTTACAATGACATAGACTTGATACAGGTCTCATATTGATGTTAATCTTACTCTTTTATAAATTCATAACACTTTCAGGCAGCAACAACAGCTACAGCAGCAAAGTCGGACCCAGAACCTACATGATAAGCCAACTCTAAGCTCAAGCACTCCAGAAGCTGACCCAGGTATTGTTTCTTAAACTTATTTCCAACACTGAAATATTTATGTCTTTTTCACCTTTGTATTGTGCTCTGTTTCTTAACTTTCCTTGTCTGCCTACTTCCTCGCTCCAGCAGCTATTCAAACTGTGTCACAGCCATTACTCGTTTTGGCAGCGAAGGAAATGTTCACTTTCTTGAAAGGCCTGTTCTGCTTTGAATGTCAATAAGCTGTTGCAAAGTGAAGAGCGTTACTATTAGACTATTTGAGTTCTGGCTTTGCTTTTTGTTATTTTGTTTGGCTTTAGCGTTACAAATTGTAATCTTCGATGGGATTTGTGCCAACAATTTGTTTTCTAAATGACTTTTAAAGTTGCATGACAATGTAGTAAACTTGAGTAATATCTGACAAAATAACTGGAACCAATTTTCAGCAGAACATAAGTATGTAGGCCTCACCAGTATTAGGTATTGGTGATCCAAAATTAATGTGTATTACTTGTTACAAACTGACTTGTGGATGGAAAACTAAGTGCCTAATGTTTAATGACTTTAAAAAAACAAAAACAATTTTGGGGGTGGGGTGGAAACAAGTGGGTGTGGACAAAAGGAACAACAAAAGCATTTAACTACAGTTGAGAACTAGCTCTGTGCATTTATTATAATTTACATGCATTTATTTTCTTTAGGAGGTGATATGAGTGAAGAAGACATGCTTCAAGCAGCCATGAATATGTCTCTGGAATCTGTTAGAAACCACTTGAATACAGAAGAGGAGAAATGATGTAACTTCCCCCCCCCCCCCCCCATTGGCAAAACACTAAGTCTTCATTATAATTTTACTGTGTGGATGTTGCACAAGCAGGGTTCATTTCAGAGTTCTGGAAGCAGGAATGAAAGGGGGTCTGGAGGTCAGTTTAGAGGGAATCTGCAAATACAGAAAAGATTGCACTAATTTAGAAGACTGTAGCACTCCTACTACAGAACATCTGTTCACAGAGTAGCTGTATTAAAATTGCTTAAACAATTCACATGAACAAAGTTAGACACGTGTAGCAGCTGTAACTTGCATTTTAAAAGCAAGTTTACGTTGTTTTGAAGAATATAGAATATACAAAACGTGCCAAACTCCAGCATCAACTCATTTCCTTCAGTACTAATGGAAAAATAGATACAAGTAGTAAGTTGTGCTCACAAATGACTAAGTTTTTGTAAGAAATCACTTAAAATGGGAAAAAGAATTAAATTCTGTTTATCTTAGATAATATATTTTGTGATTGTTTATTCTGAATGACTTAATGTCAACTTTTCAATCCTGCTGTCCACTTTTGAAATGACCCATTCTGCAGGAGAAACATGAATCCATAAATTTCTTAGTTTGCAACTCAAGAGAAAATCTTCAGGGTATTGTTGATTATGATGTTACTTCTGTATCTTTCAGTGACTTCTGACCTTCTAATGCTTTGATTTTACTTCCAGTTCCAACTGTAGGTTTTACTTTCTTCAGTCGCAACTAAAATTTTTAGATCCATGTTTAAAGTAGGATTTTTGTGTTGCCTTATTGTCATTTGGCAGGTAACTTGCCTTCTTTGTTTTGTTTTTTTTATTTGTTTTTGCTTTCTTATGGTCTTTCTAGTTATGCCACTATCTGCTATAAAAGTAGTGTAGAATTAGTTGGGTTAAAGAGGTTTTCTTTTCTACCTCTTCTGGAGTCTTTTTTCCTCTTCAAGCTCAACCCTTCATTCTGGCCTTCCAGTATGAAAGAGCTGTAACTGAGTCTAGGAGAAAGGAGGAGGGGATTTAGGTGCCATAAAGTCAGTGCCACACCCATAAGGTGCATTCCTGCAGTCTGAAATGACCCCTGTGCAAGTAGCTCTTTTAAGAATGAATATTTATGTCTGTGTGGATGTTCTTTCTGAAATGCTTTTTATGAGTGTCTGTCAGAATGTTGCAGCTTTTCCAGGAATGGCCTTTTATTCACGCACCTTACGATTTTTTATCATGCTGTTTCTGATCCTGAGAAAAATTGGGGAGCAAAGTATGTGAGATAGCTTATGCTATTGGTTGTAAGACATTTGCTTTGGTATCCAGGATGAATGTGTAACAGGGTGACCAAACCTGACTTTCAGCTTCAGTGCAACAATTGAGAGATGTTTCATTTTCCTAAATGGTGCTTGAAATACAAATTCTGTTTACATATAAATTATATGGAAATATGTTGTAGATAGAGTATGTAAGCTGTAGTCCACTTAATGCATTAACAGTTAGCACAGGCATTCTAAGAATCTTTTGAAGAGAACCCCAAATTTCTTTATCAAAATATTCTAAAGTTATATCATTGCACAATAGTAACATTTAATTAAAATTAGTGTGAAATGAATGGTAGCTAGATGGAAATACACATTCAGCATCAAGTAGTACTGTACATGAAAGGGCTCTTACCTCTCAGTAAAGATTTGTTTACAGCAATGGTTTCTTGATAGCTTAGGATATTATTATATTATACATAATTGGGCTAAATTCTGTTTCCCTTACCTGTGTGCTGAATTTCCACCAGAACTACTGGTATGTGTAAGACAATGTGGATTTTGACATGAGACAGCACTACTTTTTAAAACCTGATTTTAAATTTTGTCTTTTTTAAAAAATTCTGTCACACATATTAATTATAATATCTGTAATGTCTCAAATTAATACAGCTAAACAATGGCTTTAAAAGTCCGTGTGTGCATATGCCATTTTGAAATACTATGTTTTTCAGGATGTAAATTTCTGCTTTCAGTTTAAAATTTATATGAAACTGAAGACAGGAAAGGAATCTCTAAAGCACTGAATTATTTCTTTGCTCATCTATAAGTTATCCACAGCTTTAATTTCCCTTCTTTTGTTGTGCCATAAACTGATTCCGAAATAAGACTCTGAATTTTATAAATAGCTATAGGCTGGCAATTTGATACCAGTACTTGGAACTTGGACCTTTTATCCTCTATTATAAGAATATAATAAGAATGTATTATTTTCTATAGCTATATAGTGTAGCAGCCCTATATTAAAGAAAAAAAAAATCTAAGCCCCTTGAATTACATTAACTGTAACCTGTGACAATTACATGTTTTTATAATCACTAAAGCATGGAGGTTTGCATTTGAACTTTCATGTCACTTTGTAAGTTACTTCATCACCCAAGTGTTTTATTATGTAAGGAATATAAAGTAACAGTGCCTGAAAAGCACAACTGTGTCAATCATTACAGGGCTAACCATATTCCATTCTGTGTAGAAACATTGTCACTCTACAAATAACAGTTTGAATTTCAGAAGAATGTCAAGTTTAATGAAGAAGGTGTATCTGCCTAGTCAAGCAGTTAAGAGGTAGCAATTTAAGCTACGTATGTTAATTGCACCAAAGGAAAAGACTAATTGATGACAGTACATATTTTATAACCCAGACCTAAAGTTCAAAATGTGTGGACCTGCCAAGAAGCTGTCAATAAAAAGCTGATCTCATTTTTTGGTGTGCATTCTTTCAGTGATAAACAGTTCTCAATGTGGCTGAACTATGCTCATAAAGTGTTTACTAATTTAGAGCCTATTCCTAGTGTTACCTATTCTGTCAAGTTGAAAGTTTTTTTTTTCCCATGTTGTAGCTTTAGGCCGAAGTCCATTGTAAAGGAGCAGAAATTGATTTTTAATTTTTTTTTTTTATTGCAGTATGGTACTTGAGGGAATTTCAGATTTCATTCATCCAACAGGTGTTTACTGTCTTCCTTACAGTGAACAGTCCATGTGACATAACTTGTGTTTTTCTGCCTATAGAAGTCAAAGGAGTGGGGGGAATAACTGATACATTAAATATCTTCCAAAATGAGTTCTCTAAGTATAATTCTGTAAACTGCTTTCATGGTCTTATAAGGAGGGTAGGAGGAAAAAGTGTTGCAATGCAGTCATGCTTGAATGCAGTTCTTGTTAGGCACAGCAGGTATAAATGTGAGCTATTTAAATGCTCACATTTTTCTGGGCTTGAAACTAATCTGATACAATACTGGCCTACTTTCCAATGTTTGAGCTCCTTGTGCCCTTCAAACAACTTCAGCAAGTTTAAATGTAATTTTCAGCTAGGGTACTCTTACTGTTTTTCATACTTAATTACTTTGCAGACTACTTAAAAATAACCAATACAAAGTTAAATCTCTGATGTGTTTTAATGTTGGACTATTGCTTCTATTATAAATCTATAAAATGGTGGGCAGTTTAAAATGCCTTCAGCACATGTCTAGTAAGCAATTCTGCTTCTGTATCTCAGACACATACTGTCATTTGCAAGCTGCTTTGTTTTATTACAAAAGTGACAATTAGGCTTTTAAAAATGAACAAGAACATGTTACAACTCTAAAATGTCTGAAATTTTCTAGAATTCAGTTATTGTTTCAAATAATGATGAAAACGTACAAATGGTGGCCTTTTTACTGAGAAATATTATGGGGAATGGGATTGGAGAACTCTAGAACTCAGACTTACAAAGAAGTATTATTGTACAATTCATGTTATCAGCACATACTTTTAAAGGAATCAACAAAAGAATCCAGGGAAAAGAAAAACTGAAGTGGAAACTTTTTTTAAGGGCTTAGATATAAAATTATGTTGCTCGCTTGGTAAGCCATTACTGTCTTGCATCAAACGAACTTAATTCCTGGGAACTCTTCATAGTTACTCACAAATCATTTTAAAAAAAAAAAAACAACAAAACAAAACAGAACAAAAAAACCCCCAAAAAGTCTAATCGGTAAACATATCTACGCATTTCCCCCATACACATAATCGGTTGTTCAAGTAAGAACAATACTTAATACATTTGAACTGGTCAGGCCCAAATATTCAATACTTCAGTTTCGAATTAGTAGCTTCTTTGTGTTGTATCCAGGTTTGCATCTTAAGAGCATGGGCTGTTTTGCAATAAACTTTTTTAACTTGCATACAGACATTTTGCCTTATTTGCATTTCAGACATGGAGGGAATGCTTTAGTATTTAACCTGCCGTAGTCATCTACTTCCCCAATTACAGTTCTTTAGAATGTTAAAGTACATGTGACTTTTCAACTGCTTTTACCAAATCAAAATGTTTTTATTTTCTTTGTTAAGAAAAGCAAATAATTGTTACTACACTTAGATAACTTTTTTTTTTTAACACTCACACCACTCCCCCAGTATAGCCACTGTGTGAATTCAGGAGGGGAAATTTATAAAAGGGTTTGAACAGAAAGGGATGTAATGTTTAAATGCCACTGTGCAAACAAAGGAGAAAAACCTTGATATTGTCTTTAAAGCATGCAAGCATTGATAAAATTTTATTTTTTGCTACATGAAACCCCATGTGTACAAAACACTGTAGTGTCAGGATTTTGTAAGGGAGTAATTTTTTTCATCTCTTGTCTAATAGTTGTGTATTTTAGAAATAATTTTCAGTAATAGATTTTTTTTGTCTTGAGACTGCTTTCAGTATCATGTCTTTGGCTCTGGATTCCTATACAATTGTCTCTATTTTGTGTATATAAAGCATATAATACTGAAAAGATTAAAAAAAGGAAAGCTGAAATGCTTTGTCATTGTTTTCACTGGAAAATGGCAGCGCTGTTTGATATTTTGAAAATGCTCTTCAAGTAGGCACAAATATATATGCTTGTATTTGATATCACTTTTTAAAATAAATATTATTATAGCTTCTAATGTTTCTCTCTTGACACAAGTAATTGTATATCTGCTTTCCCTTATGTGGATTGGGCACAGAATCATCAGACATTAAATTCTCAACTTTGGTATCAATAGGCCTTGCACCAGATGTTGTGTATATATATTAGCAGTGGGGTAATTTTCTGTTGCTCATAACTGACATTTTGTTGTCTGTGATGTCTTTTCATCTGTTGATATCCCCAGATTTGTGTAAAGACACTCCTGTTAGGAAGAAAGTTGGTGCTGATTATAGTTATGCTACATCTTTGAAAATTGTATGCTAATTTTAAAATAAGCTAGTATTTCCTGTTTTGCTACCAGAATATACATTCTTTTTGTGGCACAATGCAGTTTTGTAGCTTAGTCAATCCACAGAGTATACTGGATGGTTTCTGCTTACCTTTTCAGCAGTAGATGAAGCTGGTCAGCTAAATAGTTTCTAGTTTTTCAAAAGTAGTAGTTTAAAGAACTGGGGGGAAAAAAAGCCCTCTGTGCTACTTTCTTGACTTCTTGCCTTACTTAGCATTATAAAATAAACCACAATAGGAGACAATTTCCCATAAAAATGAATTAATCAAATGGTATTGGAAAAGATGACATCTTTTATCTCCTGCGGACCCATATGATTTTTGTTAAGCTACAGTAGAGGGTATTCTGAGCATTGTAAACATTTCATATCCATTAAACCCAATGTTTTAAACTAAAATTAACAAAACTGATCAAGAGATATACGTACATTTCATGCTAATACTTCTTACATTTCTGGTGCCTTTTTTTTTTTTTTTTTGAGCTAGAAATGGATTTGAAGTGTGTATGATCATTATGGATAATTATAAGGGTGGTAAATATACTATTAAAATTTGGTAATGTATAAACCTGATGGAAAAATTGTTCACTAAAAAGAGGGAAAGCAATATTTATTAGAAAACTGTCAAACCCAACAGCTATTTCAGTTATTTTTAACTTCTAAACTCCTGGACCACATACTGTGCCCAACCTCAGAGTTGCCTCTGAGTGACAGTGGACAGTAAAGCTAAAAAGGCAATCCAGTATTGCAGGCCAGCTACGCAGCCTTCACCAAGGCTCTGCAAGATACCATTTGGGAAGCAACTAAAGATGGTTTTTCGATAGCTGCCTGGTAATGTTTGTCAGCTTTTAACTCTACACCATGTGCATTGTGCTTGCTGCATTCTCAGCTCCTCTCTAAAAATGTGAAGATTTCAGCTGTGAAACACTTTCTTCTCAGTTTCATTTTACCATTGATGTGGTGCTTTATTTATTAATTTTTATGTAGTTATTAATTTGAAACACAATGAGCTAGCTGCCCTGTATTTCATTTCCAGTATTGGCAATTTTTTGTATCAGTATTCTTCTTACTGCTGTAGTACCGTATTTTTTGTAACAGTGTAGTACTACTTGTGGTCCCTAATAATTTTACATACCTCGTTTGATCAGAACTGGAAAGAACTTTGAATCGGACCAGTGCCAGGGTTGTGGCTGGAAATCTACCCAAGCATCCACCACATCTGCATCCACAGCAGAAAGGGGCTAGTGTTCCGTACTCGAAGGCGGTGTGTCTCTATTCCTGTAGCAGTCGGACAGGGTGTTTTATTAATGACACATGACCCAAGTACGTGTATTTCACCGGGTTCACGTTAATCGGAGGCCCATCTCCGCTCCCGGCTGACGTTGTCCGTGGTGCCGCCGGCCCCCTTGGCGCCCGGCTTCGCCAGCTTCTCCGTTCCCCCAACTTTACTTTTACCCGGACTAAGATTTATACACAGACACGCACGAGGCACACCGGCCGGGCCTGCTGACAAGGTGGGCCCAGCTGCAGCAACTCAAACTCAACCACGTACCCTGGTTGTGGTTTTGTTCCTCTGAAAGCGACCGCGTTTCAAAACGGCGCGGCCCCGGGCCCGCTGCCTGCCGTGGTGAAGCCTGTCAGCTCGCGGGGACGCTGTCTCGGCCTCCGTGCGTCACCCGCCACACCCCTCGGCCGCCAGCTACCGCCCGCCCGCCCCTGCCGCGGCTCCGCCGCTGTCCCGGCATCCTCCGCTGCCTCACACACGTCATCGCCGCCGCGAGGGCGCGCTAGCCGGCTGCGGCCGCTGTCGATGGTGTTCCGGGAGGGGGTGTCATGGCGACCGTCGAGGTGGCAGAAGCCGGAGCCGCCGGGAGGAGCCGCTGAGCCGGGTCGTGCCGAGGGGGGATGTGCGCGGCGCTGGCGGAGGGGTCGCCGAGACCGGTCTACTGAGCCCGCAGCGGGAGCCTTGACCCTCCCTAGCGAGGAGAAGAGAGGACGCGGCCGCCCCTTCGCCCGCGGGAGCCGGCTGCCAGCTGTGGGGGCCGCCGGGCGCGGGGCTGAGCGAGGCCCGGAGCCCTCTGAGCGGCGGCGATGGCGTCGTGGTTGGGCGGGCTGGGCTCGGGGCTGGGTCAGTCCCTGGGGCAGGTGGGGGGCAGCCTGTCTTCGCTCACCGGCCAGATCTCCAGCTTCACCAAGGACATCCTGCTGGAGGGCGCGGAGGAAGTGGGCGGTAAGGGGGGCTGAGGCGCCGGGCCGGCCGGGGGGCGGGGGGGTGTGTGTCTGCGCTTGCCGGGGCTGTCTCTATTGAGTGCGCCGCTGCTAGGATAGGCCTGGTTTCGTGAGAGAGCCCTTCCTCCCGCCGCCGGTTTCCTCAGGGATCGGCAGCGGCGGGGGCCTGCGCTGGCGATACCGGCACCTGCACCCGCACCCGGCCGTGAGGGAGCTGAAGGGTCCTGCCAAACCGCGGCTGGGTGCCTTTCGGGAGAGCCGCTGGCTTTGCTGGCTTTGTTTTCGTTTTTATTCCGTGCCAGTGACCTCAGGATCTGGAGAATAAACACACGTATTCCCAGGCTGTAATAGCAGAGGTAAACCTGTTCTAGGCTTATTATTCGGATGTTTCCGAATTGTGTGAAGCGTTGTGTTGATCAGTAATGAAAGCACACAAACAACGGTCTTCCTCCGTTCTCTTTGCTTATTTTATCTAAACCCCCCTTTGATTAGCTGCTTTTAGAGTGATTTCATAACACTGCAGAGTAGTAGTAGTAGTAGTAGTAGTACAGAGGGGGTTTTTTGCTACTGAGGTGATCTAAGTCTGACGTGTCACACAGGCAAAGGTCCAGTGTTTCTGATGTTTTTGTCATATTTCAGTTGGGCCCAGAGAAACCTGTGGAGTTCTACCATTCTCCTACAGCCAAGTAGGAGAACATGGCCCTTGTTTTGTAGGGATTAGAAGCTAGGATGACTTATTTATGAAACAAAATTGAAACAAAAAAGCTGAGATACCAGAGTAAGATATTCAATAAAGTAATATTAAATTTATTCTAGACTATAGTTTTTTGTTTATATTTTTGATGCCTTTTTGTTATGAGTTTTTGAATAAAAAGTTTGATTTTTTTCTGGTAAAGCAATTGTATAAATATATAAATTGTATATATTGTATAATAAATATCAGTAGGTTAATACCACTAGTACCGTTTACCATCCTGAAACTACAACTTCTTGAGAAAAATTAGCATTCTCAAAACAGTGTGAAGAGTAGCAACCACAAAGAACAGCTAAGACTTCTGAATACTCATCTTAAACGTGAAATTAAACACTTCTACTTTGTTTGCAACTTCACAACCATGAAGCATTGTGAAAGTATTATATAAATCTTGTTGGTAAGCTGATACTACTGGTCTCATATGGATGGGATTTTTTTGTATACGGGTAGACTGCTTGGAAAAGAGAAATTTATTCTGATAACTGCAAAGTTATCTTTTTTTTTTTTCTTTTCTGAAAGACTTGCTTAGAATTATTTTACATTCCAAAATCCGCATTAGTTTAGTTTGGAAGCTTAATTTACACCTCTGAACTGTGTAGTCATCTAGTGCGTTTGTTTTGCCTTTTTAAAAGATAAATTGAGATTCCGATTCACACGTTTGTGTTTAGTTTGTGCCAGAGAGGTGTGCTGATGTTCAGTAGTTACCTCCAGCGTACTTGACTGCTAGATACTGTTGTGAACAACTTACGTTTCCAACAAATTTCAGAGTAGTATGTTTTTATGGGTTACTTAGCCTTGAGGGTGTAAAAATCTAGTGGCATCTAAGTACTCTTCCTTAAAGACCTTTAAATACTACGTGGCCTAAAGAACACTTTTCAAGCAGTTCCTTGCATCCCTTTTTTTTTTTTATTTCCTAATTTTCTTATATTTCCTAATTTTTAATATTATCCCTTACATTCACTGCTTTGACTGTCATCTGAACTAAAGATGGTGTTTGTGGATTATAGACTTTAACATCTTCAGTTTAGCAGTTTTCATGGGCAGATTGTTGCCTCTGCAGCACTTGAGCTGCATCAGTTTTAAACAGCACATAGGAAATGAAGAAGTACAGTATTTACTTGAAAATTATATTTATTTCAAAGCTTGAAAAATTGTCAAGGTTGCTTTATAGTCAATTCAGGATGATTTCTCATTAATAAAAGGAAATGCATTACTTCTATCCATTAGAAGTGGGAGAAGTAAACACAGCCTATTTGAGGAAGGTTGATCATTAGAGGAAGAGTATCCAGGGACAGAATTATGTGCTTTTTGTAGTAGATAAACTGGTACGGTAGATTGTGTCACCTTTGTAAATGAAAGCATGTTTTACGGGGTTTTGTGCCTTTACAGGGGTGGCAGGGTTGGTGTTTTGTTGTATAGATTATTTTGTGGATTTCATTGGGTTTGGGTGCATGTTTTTTCTGAAAATTTAGTCACTGTTGTATGTATGTTAAGGAACTAATTCTTGTTTTGAAACTTCTCATGAGATTACTGAGAAACACACAACTGTCGTGTCAGGTACAAAGTCCTAAATGAAAAAACAGATTCAGTGACATGAAATAGTGACGTAAAAACTTTTCCTTTCCCTAATTTTAAAGCTTAAATCCATACTTTTTCTGTTAGTTTTGTGATCTGACTTAAAGCCTAGGTAAGAGAGAACTCAGTTAGGTTCAGAAAGACTCTCTGGTCTGAAAAATAATTCCGACAGTATTCCGATAAAAGCAGCTTTTGATATTTACCTAGGAATGAACATTGAAGCAGTCTGAAGTAAGATACTTACTGTGTTCTTAACTGATGTCTACTTAACAGATTAAAAGTAGTTTAATAAAAATGAAAATTTTCCCTTTCTTTCAGATGCAGCAACAGAACTCCACGTGTCCAATTCTAGACTCAGAGAAGTAGAAAGTATTAATGCAGCACAAAAGTTTGAAGTAAGACATTTTGGAACACTAATGTAGTTAAAAGCAATAAATAACATTTGTTTCTGTTAAAGGTGAAATGCTGCAGTGAAGTTGCTTGTCCCTGGGTAAATCTAGAAACAAGGGTGACAGTGGGATTAGAATGTTGCTCTTTTTTTTTTTTTTTTTTTGGTGACAAAGCACCATCACAGTTATGGGAGCACTTTTTTTTTTATTGGAGTATGCATGTGGTGCAAGTTTCATCTTCTGCTAACTGCTGCATCCTGCAACTGTTAGTACCTATCACGTGGACTTGGACTGCAGCAATAGATTGGGCTCTGAAAAGCTTGCAAATGCAAAAGTCTTTTAAGTTTTCATAAATTTTAGCTGGTGAAGAGTTAAAAATGGTTTACAGCATTTTGTATATGACCACAAATAAAAGCAGATCTAGAATGCCCAGTTATGCTGGACAGCATGTCTTTTGCAGCAGGCTTCAAAGTATAGAGTGTACATGTTCCCTGATGCAGTTCTCTGTCTGTGTTGCCCCACTGTATGGTCATTTTGACATAGCTACAGTTGCTCGTGCTCTTCCAAAACTGCTTACAAATCCCATGTGCCCTTGTGGAAAGTGACTTTGTGTAGTTTTACAAAGAACTTGTTGGTCTTGTGACTTAATGGCCATAAACCAACAACTTTCATGTATATCTTCAGCCCTCAAGAGCATTGAGAAGTTACGATAGTATTTTGGGGAAGTAACTGTTCCTGCTTGTCCTTTTTCTAGACTCTTGCCATCTGCTATTGGCCAATGTCAGAGAGAGAATAGCAGACTGTATGGATATTAGCTCTGATTTGTGCTCTGTGGCTGTTCCTAAATTCCACCTGTAGATCATGCTAAGATGTAATTCAGCCCTGAATTTTTCTTCTTGGCATTTACCTCTGGTCACCACAAACCTTTTTCTGAAAGCGAGCTAGGGTCCATGGGATACAAAAATGTAAAGCTTGGACGTGAACATGATTTTGGGCCCACACTTGGAAGTTACTATTACTGTGTGTTTTGAGTGAAATAACATGAGAAATCTGTACAATTTAATTGATTTCTTTACTGTTCAGCAGACTTATGCTTTTCTAATTCTATAAGAACTGTTCTGAATTTACCAACATTCTTTTCTCATTTTTGCCAGAACGAGAGACTGAAAAAAGTTTGTAGTGATTTAGAAGAAAAGCATGAAGCGGCAGAGCTTCAGATAAAGCAGTTATCTATAGAGTACCGCAATCAGCTTCAACAGAAAGAGGTAGGATACAGAGTAAAATATTTGAGTAAGTATGTCCAATAAACGTATGTATTATGCAGTGTAATCTCTTTGTTATAGTATCTGTGCTCTTTCAGTGGAAGTATTGGTCACGTTATGGTTTCTTGGTTTGTTAATGTAGACACTGAGAGACTGAGACATGTATTTCATTGAATCATGTAATATAAGCAGAGCTGTCAGGAGGTAGTTGAGGCAAGAGAGAACTCTGGGAATGTCTAGCATATATCAGAATCTCTGTTGTTTCTGGAGTAACTGTGAGAAAGGACACTTAAACTGCTATTAAGGAAGACAATAGGAGCAAGTTCTCATTTGAAGCAGTTATATTGTCTGTAGATATCATAATTATTTATCTTAACATATACAATTAGAGGGAACAGAACTAGCTTTCATAATTTGCGAATTGTCCCTTTGTGATGGGAACATCAGCTTTATAGCCTATTGTGTAACATGAAATTTCATAGCCTTTTAAATGAAGAAAGTTGCCAGTATGCCTAGAATTACACAATAGGAGTTTTATTTCTGCTTTATTTGTAAATGCATGTAGGAACTAGAGGAGGCAGAATTTTGAGATATATAGAATTCTGCTTATTAAATACAATAATAGAGTTGTTATGAGAAAATTGCATGCAGCTAATTTCAGTTTATTGTAAATAGGCTTAACAACTCAGTGTATTGAAAATTTACTTAAGAGAAATAAAATGCAATATAAATAACTGGGGGAGCATCATATATTGCTTAATTTTCATATCTGAATACCCTCTTTAAATATCTAATTTTTTGTAGAACATGTTAGCCTGAATCTTGCTATAGTATTGGGGTACCTTGGCTTCTAAAAAAATCAGCAAACACTTTTACTGAACTTTTACTTAACTGAAAACTATTAAAACTTTTAATATGTGTTGTTGCATGAGATACCTTGTAAAACATCGGCTAGGACTGCTTTTCTCCATTAGGAGAGTGTTTGGGGTTTTTTTTCTTCTTAGTGAAAGTGATCAGTAATTTGTGCTGGAGTGGAGTTGTTTGGTTAGTTCATATTTCATAAGGCCACAAGGGCTAAAGCAGAGTGTATCTTGATATTCTTATTGAAGCAGTGCATTTTATTCTGTATATTCAGGTGGAAATCAGCCACTTAAAAGCTAGACAGAATGCTCTACAGGAACAACTGCAGAAAGTACAGAAGGCTGCTCAGTCAGCACAGTCAGGAGCTGGTGTTTTGCCACCAGCTGCTACATCAGCTTCCTATGTTCCAGTGGTCAGACACTCCTCAGGTTTTGAAGGAGATGACATGGATTTTGGAGATATAATCTGGTCACAACAAGAAATAAACAGATTGTCCAATGAAGTTTCTAGGCTTGAATCTGAGGTTGACCACTGGAAGCAGATTGCACTGGTAAGTGGTTCCCCTCTATTTACCCTCCCCTCTCCCCTCCAAATTAGTGTTTTCATTGCATTTGGGTTTTTTGGAGTGGGTCTTTTCAAAGTTCATGCTGTACAGTTTCTAGAAGTAACATGATTTGATGGAAGAGCTGAAACCTAATAATGTTTCAGTCATTTTCTTGCTGTCACATGACTAGGGACACATTCAGTGACTAACTTCCAAATGCTTTTTTGTGATGCTTATATACATGATTTGTCATGTTAGGAAAAGGGTTTCATAAACATTTGCCTAGAATACTACTTCAGGGTTTCATTTTTGTGCAGCCTTTCAAAAAATACTTTTCTTCTTCCTGGTTGTGATATCGATTATTTATTGACAGCACAATACTGTTCAAAGTGATAGTTGGATACTTGCATGCTGGTTTTACTTATTCTTCTCTCAGTCCTTAATAAGTCAGTTGTAATTCATGGTCTGCTGAGACAAGAAAGAATATAATCTTTCAAGCTGTTGTTGATGCGAGTCATCATTTTTCAAGCTATAGCCAGATTTCAGAGGTATACTTTTCCCATGTGGAAATACTCAAGTAAAGTTAAGCAACCCTGCTGTCTTATAACAATAAGTTATAAGTGCAATAACACTGCCCACCCCAAACTTTTACAAGTTTGCATGTAACAAAAAAAAAATCCATGGAAAATCAAAATGTTTCCATTAGAATGTCTTTTTTTTTTTTTTGATCAAAAGTACTGTAGATTTGAATTTTGCTTCATGTTAGCTTTGTTGTTTTCTACTTCTGAGTACCAGTAGAGGAAGCACATAAAAACCACATGTATTTATCACAATTTTCACATGGATATGTGATTTTTCTTTTCTCAGTCTTCCAAAGCACAAGGGACATATGATGCTGAACAAAGTGAAATATGCAAACTGCAAAATATTGTTAAGGTAAGATCACAACTTAGACTGCTGTATTCTTGATGGTTTTGCATATGGTCACATGACTTGTGAATATAGTTAAAATGTGTACAACACTAGCACTTACATTTTCTCTATTAAAAATGCATGTGGACATGTAATAGCACAGCAGCATTTCAGTCAGCAGTACAATATTTAAAAACAGTCAGTTACTCTGAGAAAGGATATTTACGTGATTTGATGAATATAGCATGTAAGCTTAAAAGTATGACATTAGTATTTATGAGGGCAAATCACTTTCAGAAGCTGTTGATGACTTATGAGACTGAATTTTAGATACACAAAATAATTTCTTCTCCCTTCTCAGAAACATCTTGCCTTTTTTCATTGAAGATGCAAAATATGGATTTGCATGTCATCCTTGAAAGTTACTAGAAATATGTCCTAGTGTATCCACTTCCTATGACAGAGTTATTATGTCTCTACATTGGTTTAGTATTTGCTATTGTGTAGAGCATACTGTTTGTGTAAATGTATTTTTAAAAGGGATGTCTTTTAACATGTTTAAAAAAATCCAAACCAACAAAAGCTAAGAAACTTGAGCTCTCCTATGAGAAATCCTTTAATAAATCTTTAATTTTACTAGGGAAAACTTTTTTCTTTCTTTTGTATTTTTTCTTTCTTAAGCTTCTGTACTGTATTTTACCATTCTGTTTCTCTAATGATATTTGTAGGAGCTCAAACAGAATTTAAGTCAAGAAATAGATGAACATCAACATGAACTTTCAGTATTGCAGGATGCACACAGACAAAAGCTGGTAGAGATAAGTCGTCGACACCGAGAAGAGTTGAGCGAATATGAAGAGCGAATTGAAGAACTTGAGAATCAATTACAGCAAGGTCTTTATTACCACATGCTTTTTTTTTTAATTTAACATACAGTGAATTTTGGTTAAAGTGTCAAATATGTATGTAACAGTGTAATAGATATCAAATACATGATGTTTAGGAATTTGAATTTCACCTTTAATTCCCCTTCATGTTTAAGACACGTGTGTGTCCTAGTATGTTTTATTCACTGTGGTTGGCTTGGACACTGGAACGATAGCATTTCATCTTCTGACATATATCAATCTAGAGGGTCATTTTCTGTATATATCAAATGTTGTGCTCTAAATTCTACACTTCCTGGGTTTTTTTAAGTTACACTGAATATGGGTGTGGACAAGACATACAAAGTTGAAGGTAAGAAAATCTCAGCACAAAAATCATTTGGGTGAGAAGTTCTATGTGCCAATTGGGTTACTTGACAAAAGCTCAAAGATTGCCATAAGGACCACGCCTTAGGCTGTGGCATGAGTAGGTTGTAGGAGAAGCTCAGTAGTTCTCACCAGGAGCTTTTCGTTATCTTGTAGGTATTTCATATTCCATAAAAATAGTCATATCGGGTTTCCGTTAGGGGTTTCTTTGCACAAATATATAAGATTTGCCTGTAAACCTCTGTTATCTGTTAAAACTCTTACTTCGAAAGAGTGTATACTGTCCTTTTGGAAAGAGAGATCCATTTTCTTTGAAAGAAGGGAAATATTTTCACAGCCTTTTAATTTCTAGGGTAGTGCTGATAAGGAATTTATTTCTTAAAATCAGATGCCTGTTAAGATGTAATCTGTCTTTTACTGCATGTAGGTATACCAGCAGGACTAATTTAATGAAGTCAAAGACAGAAGTTCCATATCTTTTGCATTACAAATTGTCTGTAAAATAAATTCTGCTTACAGTTTTTGAAGAATTAGAGTATTTTACATTTTTATTTTGTTGCTTCTGTTTAACAACATAATACAGACTGGGACAGGAGGAAATGTTTGAGCTTACACTAAAATGAATTCACAAGCACTGTGCTTTCATTTAACTTTTTTTTTCTGTACATGTTTTGATTATGCCTTTTTATACTCTGTAACTTACCTGGAAATTACATTGTGAGGCTTGTACAGAACCATGAATGTCATGATAGTATGGTGGATCTGTAAAAACATCAGTTCTGCAAAATGAAATCTTTAGGTGAAAAACTCTGCATCGTTTAGCAAGTGATAGACTCACTTGTAGCAAATTGTTTTCTATAACAACCATTCAGCAAGCCTTTGAAATTAATTACATTATAAACAGGGATTTTGCATCAGGCTGAATTAGATGGGGTTTATAAATTATTTTTAGAAAATCGAAGGATTCCAAATCCTGATAAATTAGATTCTGTCATCTCCCCACCAAGAGAGGTGGGGGTCAAGTATATTTTAAGTAAATTGTGAACAATGTATGTCTTGCAACACTTACCTTTTAAAAGTATTTCGAGCCAGGAATGCTGAAGTATTTGAAAAGCTGCTTATCAAACCAGTAATATGTATAGCACTGCTTCAAATGTTAATTCTATTTAAGTAAGCTTTCTGTTGTTGATGATGATGTCTTTGGTTTAGACTATTTCCCCTTGTCAGGAGAAGGGGTGGAAGAAGAGACTTTAAAGCAAAAGATCTGTAGTGCTGGCTTTGGTTAATATTGCAAACAATCTTTTTTTGCTTTTTAGATGGTGTGAGCGCTGATGCCATGGATGACTCTAAAATTAGTGAACAGAAGAAAAATGCTCAGAGTCTAGAAGGAGGAAGAGTAGAAGAGTTGCAAGTTGTAAAGGACCTAGAGGATGAAATAAGAAAATTAAATCACAAATTGTCTTCTGCCAAAGAAGAAAACAAAATTCTTCTAAAAGAGCAAGAACTGGCAAAAGTAGAAAAAGTCCAAATAACACGAGAATATGAAAATCTTAAATCTGACTTTAGTATGCTTCAGAGTTCTCTCGCAGAGCAAGATACTCTCCTGAAAGAACAGGAGAAGAAGCTCCAGTCAAGGACATCACTACCAGAAGATGTTGCCAGACTACAGCAAGCACTGTTAGGTACAAAGATGATTTATTATTATTATTTTTTATTTTTAGTATATATTCACAGGCTTTCACTTTTCATGTTCAGAATTTATTTTAAGAATTTGAAACTGAATATGAGAATATGTACCTTTTAAAAATTGCTGCTTTAGAAAAGGGTTGTCCATTGGGGTAAGGCTAAGCAGAAAAGGAGACATAATTAGGACTAGTGTGATTATCATAGGGGTTTCTGATTAGGTAAGTAATCATGTCTGCCAACTGTTTGATAGGTTTTTCTTTCTTTAAAAGTAAGTAAGCCTTAATAAAAGTTGTTTGTTTAAATTCTAAAAGTACATTTTTTTGTGTGTAAAGGCAGTCCATTGCTAATACCGTCTCCTTAAAGAAACACTGAAACATACCTGTTTAAGAAGTATATCTGTATGTAGAAAATCTTTTAATATTGCATAACTGATACGCTGTAGTACCAATGTCCTCCTACTGTGGGCTCAGTTGTAAAAGTAATACTCACTTGGTGGGTGTCATTGATGGTACATTTGAATCTTTTACAGCGCCGATGCTTATCATCACAAAATGCTGTGAAAACTATTCTGAACAGCAGAGTTCTGTTGGGGCAAGGTGGGAGAATGATTTGGTTTTATTGTTTGGAAAGCAGGAAAATGATGTAATTTTCTGTTTTCTTTTATAGAAGCAGAAAATGAAATAGCAAGACTTTCAAGTTTAAATCAGGTAAAGCAATTTCTGAATTAAGCCAACAAAAAAGTTCATAAGAATAGTTACTGATGGAAAATACACATTCTGGCACTATACTTTTTCGGAGCATTCACACTTCTACATAAATAACCTTGTAATTGTGGAAATAATTGTAGATTATGTGCAGTTGATAGAAATAATACATTTTGACTTGTGAAACTCCACAGTGTACTCTGTTACAGAAAACTAGTGGAGTTCCACCTATCCCATTGCTACTTAGGCTGCTGTAATGTACATTTTAAAAGTATTAATAGCACATTCTGTAAAATTTGTCATTTTTCACCTCTTCTACTTTGGCACGTTTCAGTTTTGACACTGTTATCAGTTGTAAAATATCTCTTTTCTTCCATGTAGTACTCTAATAATACTACATTCCACCTTAGTGATGAAGTTTAGCAGTGGAACAGTTTCTCTGGAACACACCTTTGGTTTTTGGCAAAGTTGACTTAGTCCTTTATAAACTCAGGCTTGAGAGCTTTGGCTTAGTTTACTTTGTATCCACTAGTATTTTTCAGCCAGGCTCTTCTGGGTTTTGCATGCATTCAAGAGTTCCCATGGCATTTTACTAAGGACGTTATTCAGATGTCCTTAATTAAAACTTCCTGTCTCACCATGCAGCATACTACATGTTTAGGGTGTACCTTGGGAATAAAATAGTTTACCCCAGCTGCGGATCCATACCTCAAAGGTGGATATAACTTTGTTTGTCAGACCATGGCTTTTTGTGCAGAGGTTTGTAAATTGCACTCCTAAACTTAGTGATGAGAAGATAAATGTGTATATATGAATGCTAGAGGGAAATACTTCACAATGAAGAATTTTTAACTGGGATAATATTCATGTAGGCTTAGAGATTCTAACATAAAAATGCATGCTTTTCTTCTAATTGTTGAAGGGAAAAAAGAAACCATTTCAAATCTAAACAGTTTATAAATTTCAGCAAGGTAAGGTCTAATATTTAGAATTATTTTTTTTAACTTAAGGGGGGACTTGAGAAGGAACTGGCAAGTGCACAACGTAAAAATGAGAATATTCTTTCTGCGTATACTGAGGATCAGAATTCAGAATTAAGTCAATTAAGACAAGACTTGGAGAGGAAACAACATGAATTAAATGAAAGTATTGCTGAAAGAGAAACATTAGTAGCAGAGTTGGAAGAACTAGACAAGCAGAATCAAGAAGCTACTCAGGTAATAAATACTGCAGCTAATTATTGAACTGCTAAAATAAATGTTTAGATTTGTGTGTGTGTGTTTATGTTTTCAGTTGATCTTTGAACATAGATAGCAGGGAAATGCAAGTTATCCTCTGACGCTTAAAAAGAATATTGGGACCAGTGTTTCCTGGGACCAGTGTTTCTCCATATCTGCCATCTCAATGCGAAATTCTGAAGTGCAAGAAACGCACCTGTCATGGACAAAGAAATAATATGGCATGTCAGCTATCGATAAGGGATGTTACTTTCCGAAATGCAGTTAAATACTACTTGATTTTTCCTTGCAAGACTTTTGATGGTTTTTATCCTGCTGGTATTGTGACCTCTGTCTTATGACAGTACACATAACATGAATGATTTTTTAAACTTTTTTTCTTTTCCTTTCACTATTTTTAATTATGTTGAATAATTAAGTTACTTTATTAGAGGTTCTTCATAATAAGAGCATTTGTGGAGTAAAAAAAGGTCACCAATTATATTTAAGCAAAATGGAATGGTACCTTTTTGTCACTGTTCTGATGTGTTTGACCTGTAAACATATAGTTGCAAGCCATGTGTTTTCAATATTGGTTTACTTTACGGAATTGAACACTTGGAAGTGTTTTCCTAGGAGATGAATCCTAGCAAGGGTGTTTTAAAAATAAGGTCAAACAAGAAATTGAAAATAGAGATATGCATTCACTTCTGTAATTTGTTATTTAAAATTTATTGCCTCCCTGTTTTTAAGTAGTGGGTGTTTGCTGCATACTCATTCCAACTGCCCTGACAAATTCTGACAGTCCTTTTTCATAAGTAGTTCTTTTTGTTCCTTGATTTAGGTAGCTAGCATTCTTTTGGGGGAGATGGTGTTCTTGTTTTTAGTGAAATGTAATCTATCCCTATTCGATATTTGGTTTTAATTAATTAAGCATTGACTAGTTGATACTACTTGCCAACTTACATTGACAACTGTGAAACATTTTTGTTTCCTCTCAATTTTTTTTTATATTGTTCAGAGGATAAAAATTAATGAAATGTATAGTTTGGCTGGTTCTCCTCTCCTAATGAATTCTTGTTTGTATTCATTTCAGCATATGATTACACTGAAAGAGCAGCTGTCAAAGCAACATACAGAAACTGATAGTATCATCAAACAGCTGAAATTTGACATAGATTTTGAAAGAAAGAAAGTATCAGAATTAGAAATTGAGAAGATGGAAACTATTAAGGAGTTAGATAGTCAGAAAGAAAAACTAAGCCATTGTTCATATGCACTTAATGATTTGCATATAAGTAAGCAGCAGCTTCAAGATAATATTAAAGATCTTCAGGAACAATTAAGGGACGCCCAGGACTGTAATTTGCATAATAAAAAAGAAATTGGAGAATTGCAGCAGAGACTAAAAGAAAGAGAGGAGGAACTTTCTGTATCCTTGAGAAAGTTAACAGAAAAAAGTAATCAGGAATCTAACTACACTTGTCAAGATCTGATTCTGAAAGAAAGAGAAGTAGAAATTGTGAGACTACAGAATGACATTTCAGAAAATAAACAACTAAATGAAGGCTTAGAGAAATCTCTGTCTGATCTTAGAATAGAAAATGGAAAGCTGATAGCAGCCACTGAAGAACTAAAACAGGAGTTAAGTGATGCCATTTCTGAGAAAAATAAAGTTTACTTGGAAAAAGACACTGTTGTGGAGGCTTTGAAAATGGAAAAAAGACAGTTAGACAGCGAATTAAACCAGATGGAAAAGAGGCTTTTGGAACAGGCACATAAGTATAAGCAAACTATTGAGGAATTATCAAATGCACGTAGTATGGATACCACTGCATTGCAGCTTGAACATGAGCGCCTAGTTAAACTCAATCAAGAGAAAGACTTTGAGATTGCTGAACTTAAAAGGAGCATTGAGCAGATGGAAATTGACCATCAAGAAACAAAAGAGATGTTGACTACTAGCTTAGGAGGACAAAAGCAGTTGACAGAACTCATAAAAGAAAAAGAGGTATTTATTGAAAAATTTAAAAATCAAGCCTTTCAGGTGAAGCGGGAGCTTGAAGAATATATGAAAGTTTCAAAAAAGCAGGATGTCTTAAAACAGAACTTGGAGGAAAAAGACAGAAGTCTTGCAGTCATGAAGGAAGAAAATAATCATTTGAAAGAAGAAATTGAACGCCTTAAGGATCAGCAGACTAGATCTACACCTGTGGTTGAGCCTAAAACTCTAGATATTATTATTGAACTTGAAAGTGAGGTAACGCAGTTAAAGGTGATAAAGAATAATCTTGAAGAAGAAATAGAAGTTCACAAAAAAACAATAGAAGATCAGAATCAAATAACAGTGCAACTTCAGCAGTCTTTGCAGGAGCAAAGAAAGGAAATAGATGAGTCTAAATTTCAATGTGAGCAAATGAATGTCACTCATGAAAGACTTTCTTTGGAGAAAGATGAGGAAATTAAAAATTTGCAGAAAACAATTGAACAAATTAAAACTCAATTGCACAAAGAGAGACAGATTATTCAGACTGATTCCTCTGATCTTTTTCAGGAAACCAAAGTTCAGACTCTTAATGGAGAAAATGGAAATGAAAAACATGACTTATCTAAAGCTGAAATTGAAAGACTGGTAGAAGGTATCAAAGAAAGGGAGATGGAGATTAAGCTTCTAAATGAAAAGAATGTTTCTCTAAGTCAGCAAATTGATCAGTTGTCTAAGGATGAAGTTGGCAAACTTACTCGGATCATTCAAGAGAAGGATTTAGAAATACAAGCTCTCAATGCTAGAGTCTCCTCAGCTTCCTATAGGCAGGATGTTCTTTGTCTTCAGCAGCAGCTGCAAGCTTATGTTATGGAAAGAGAACAAGTATTAGCAGTTCTAAGTGAAAAGACAAGAGAAAACAGTCAGTTAAAAACAGAGTATCGTAATATCATGGATATGGTTGCTGCTAAAGAAGCAGCTTTGGTAAGGTTGCAAGAGGAAAATCAGAAGTTATGTAATAGATCTGAAAACAGCAGTCAAGATATGTCTAGAGAAACTATTCAGAATTTATCCCGTATCATTCGAGAAAAAGATATTGAAATAGATGCTCTAAGTCAAAAATGTCAAACCTTATTGACTGTCTTGCAGACATCCAGTACAGGTACTGATAATGGGTCAGGAGGTGTTAACAGTAACCAGTTTGAGGAACTTCTACAGGAACGTGATAAACTGAAACAGCAAGTAAAGAAGATGGATGAGTGGAAACAACAAGTAATAACCACAGTTCAGAACATGCAGCATGAGTCAGCTCACCTCCAAGAAGAGTTACACAGGCTTCAAGCACAAATTTCAGTTGAAAGCGATAGTAATTCAAAGTTGCAGGTAGATTATAATGGCTTGATTCAGAGTTACGAACAGAATGAGAAAAAGCTGAAAAGTTTTAGTCAGGAATTAGCACAAGTTCAACACAGCATAGGACAGCTTCATAACACCAAGGATCTTCTCCTGAGTAAACTTGATTTGGTAACACCATCTGTGGCAATGGCTTCCACTGTTTCACAGCTTTCAGGCTTTCAGTACAGCGCTCCTGATGTACTCAGCGATGAGTCTAAACTCCTTCAAAAGGAGTTGGAACAACTGAAAAAAAAGTTGCAAGAAAAAGATTCAACTATTAAGACTCTTCAGGAAAACAATCAACGATTATCTGATTCTGTGGCTACAGCATCAGAGATTGAAAGAAAGAGTCAAGAAGGGACTGAGTCAGAGATGAGGCAAATGAGAGAAAAACATGATGTCTTACAGAAATCACTTAGGGAAAAAGACATATTAATTAAATCTAAAAGTGATCAGTTACTTTCTGTGAGTGAAAATCTTAGTAACAAAGAAAATGAAAATGAGCTTTTGAAGCAAGCTGTGACTAATCTTAAAGAAAGAAATTTAATTTTAGAAATGGATATTCGAAAACTGAAAGAAGAAAATGAAAAAATAGTTGCGAGGTGTAGGGAAAAAGAAACTGAATTCCGAGCACTTCAGGAGACTAATATGCAATTTTCAATGATGCTGAAAGAGAAAGAGTTTGAGTCGCACTCAATGACGGAAAAAGCTCTTGCTTTTGAGAAGCTCTTGAAAGAAAAAGAACAGGTATGTGCATTCATATTTATTAATATCTTTTAAAATTAGTCACGTGGTAATGCATTTTTGTGTATATGTAGCCATGAAGTGTTTGCCTGAAATCCATTTGACTCCTTACTGCTTTACACTACAACAAAAATCCTCCCCCTGCAAAGTTAAGAAATTAAAAGTCAGCAGGTGAGTGGTTTACAAGATTATCTGTTAATTGTGCAGCCATAAACTACATTTTTCATTTATTTGGAAATTGCTCATCTACTGAGCAGCTGCTTAATATTTTGCTTTGGCCCTGTTGTTCATTAAATGCCCTATTTTATTTTTCCTGTATTGTGCTCAGACTTCTGCAGAGTTGGCTGGCAGGACTAATTTTTCAATGTGCTTTCCTCTAGTGTTTGTCATTCCACTGTGATTGCTTCACAATGTCCCTGTGAGATGAATGGGTTTATGTATCTTGCTTTTATGGCTGGAGAAACGCCACTGGAGAAGGAAAAAAAAAAAAAGATTGGACAAGCTAAATTAATGGTTTATTCTCTAGAATTTGACATATGGAAAAAATTTATACTTCTTTGAAAGCATATGTTCAGAGAAAAGTTACAGCCGCTTATTAATTATCACGTAATTTGAGGAAGAATCTTTTTTTTAGAAGACCAACGAATTATGTGGCATCATTGATACACAGGTCAACAGCATCTTGTATGAACTGCTGCTGCTGAAGTTAATGAAGTAATGTGTGAATTGCCATTTCTCTTTGAGAAATAGGCATTGAGTACAGTGCAAAAGTCTTCCTGTAGTTTTGACAAACACTTGACAGCAGGACTCCAGGATCTAGATACTTTTGGTTTGCTTTGTAGGCTCTGAAAGTGAGTATGTCCTAGTGGGCAGTCTTTTCTTGTAATTAATTCCAAACAGATAATTTTCTTTCTTTCCTCTGTGCTGTCCAGGTCCCCATTCTCTTCATCTTGGTGGTTCTGGTCGCCATTCTTCAATCTTCTCTTACAGTCGTCCCCTTCCAGGCATACTGTTCTTATTCTCCCTGTTGCCTTTAGCATGCCTTTTCATTTCCCAAAGTGATGAGTATTGCCCATTATCAGAGAGTGGTATTTATGCAATCCATAGCTAAGTAACTTGGCATTAATTTTTTTTTCCTCTGCTATAAGTATAACAAAAAAATTCATGGAATCATAGAATTGTTTGGGTTGGAAGAGACCTGGACATTAAAAATCATCTAGTTCCAACCCCCCTGCCATGGGCAGGGACTCCTTCCACTAGACCAGGTTGCTCAAAGCCTCATCCAGCCTGGCCTTGAACACTTCCAGTGATGGGGCATCCACAACTTCTCTGGGCAACCTGTTCCATTGTCTCACCACCCGGATCTCTTTGATGCATTTTCAAACTACCAACTAAATCTGCAGTGTAATGTATTTGGAAAAGCAAAATATGAATTACATTTAACAATATGTGTCTGTTTAAATTTATCATTTTGAAGTGTCAACTTTGACGTGTGAAAAACGAGGTGTTTGGGTGGTTTGGGGTTGTTTTGAGAAGTTTGACTTAGGACAGATGTTTAGCTCTGTTTGCTCATAGTAGAGGTTTCCCTATGCTGCTCCAAAGAAATACTATAGAATTACAATGAGAAGCTTTATTGTCTTAAAGTACAGTTACATTGTGAAAAATAGCTTTGAATTACCATTGGGACTTCTTATGTTCATCAGTCTTGCCCATATAAAATACACTAATACTTTACAAATTCACACTCTTACTATTTTGATTTTTTTTTTTTTTGTTCTAACTCGTGGAAATCTGCATTGTCTTGCTAGGTTCTCCGTGTTGCATGTCTTTAGCTTAGGCTTTCAATTTCACAAGCATGGAACGTTTGGACATTTTTCTTGCACAAATCTGAGAAGTTCCTGTTACACATTTGTGTTCAGCATGGAGAACTAGGAAAAATAGTATTCAAACAGTTTTGTATTTTGTGTGTGTGTCAGAAGATAACACACCATAAAAGAGAAGGTTTGCCTGCAGGTTTATGGTTCTACTGCAAAAAGAATTTTACTATATTCAGTTTGATTAATAAAAACAAATAATTGAAGCTCATAAGTATTAGTGATAAAAAGAAAGATTGGTTTACTTTTATCCAACGTATTCAATAAAAGTAACGGCTTCCAAAACAACATATGAGACAAAAGGTAAAGAGCATGCTGAAAAATTTCAAGTAACTGAAAATGCATTCATGTGTACAAGTGAATTCTGTAACTGCCGTACTCACACTTCTCCTTTATATGCCGAAGTGAAGTTGTAGTAAATTGGAAAGTAAGCGGGAACATTATTCATTGAAATTTGACACCTGAAAACATGATGGACATTGCTGTGATTTATTGATGTCTAATCTTTGGGCATGAGGTCACCTTATGGTTTGTTTTTAAAGATTTCTTCATGTGTTTAGTCTTTTTAAGTTCAGACAAGTTGGCCTACCTAGGCTGATGTTTTACATGGATGTGGCCTAATAAATGGGTATCACAGAGAATAGTTTCCGAACACTGGGTTAAAATGAAATTTTCAAATATACAAGTATCTGAGAGACTATGTGCATGATATATTTCTCTTATCTAAAATAGGTATGTATCTGTTCACAGCAGTCAATTAAGACAATGTATCTATATAGTGTCTTTTAGCAATAACTTTTACTTTTTCTTGTAACATGTGAGTGAAATAACTTCAAAATAATATTTTCCCTGATGTTTTTCTGTGCTGTAGGCCATGGGTATCCTGGCCTTTTCCTTGTTAGATCAGTATTGTCTTTATGCTCTTCTGGGCAAAGACTGTGTCTCCGTTGGTAAAACCATTTGCCACATTTGAAATGCTTATCTGTGTCTTCAACAGGGCAAAACAGGAGAATTGAATCAACTGTTAAATGAAGTTAAATCAATGCAGGAAAAGGCGGTTACTTTTCAGCAAGAGAGAGACCAAGTCATGGTAGCACTCAAACAGAAGCAAATGGAGAGCAGTGCCCTGCAGAGTGAGGTACACCACCAATTAATTTACAATTGCAAGAAATAAAAAAGAATAAGAAATTGCATCTGTAATATTTTCTGGATTATTTTGGTAGCAATCACTTGTAAAAAGCATTTAAAATCAATACACGTGCAATGTGCTTCAATGGACATGTTTTATGTTTGCTTACATTATTTTTATGAAAGGTGATAGTATGAGCTACTTAAGATATGTTCTACATAGATACAGCATTTGCGTGAGAAAGAGCAGCGCCTAAATCAGGAACTGGAGAGGTTACGTAATCACCTTTTAGAAATGGAAGACTCCTACACGCGAGAAGCTTTAGCTGCAGAAGACAGAGAGGTCAAGCTAAGAAAGAAAGTTTTGATTTTGGAAGAAAAACTCGTGTCTTCATCTACTGCAGTGGAGAATGCCAGGTAGCCTTTTAATTTATACAGCAGCGGCATTGGCTGTAAATATCACAGTTAGCTAGACTGCTACTGATGGCTTTATTTTACTGAATTACCATTCTATAATGTGCTAAGCACTTGAGAAAACAAAAAGGTACGAACTTGTGTTACTCTAAATCAAGAAGGTGATTTGAGATATACTTGGCTACTGCTCAGAACTTAAAGTATTTGTCCTTTTAGTAACAACTATTGGAATCTCACATCTTTGACAGTGCTTTAGAACTAGAAACAACAAAAATCCCTCAACCCATCAGTTTAGTTGGCTGTCAAATCAAAAAAGATGGACTTAACTTAAAGAGTCTTATTTTATACACTTCAGTGCACAGATGTGACTGTCATGCTTTGTGAATTGCTTTCAAGACAAGTACTCATCCTTACTTTATACCTGATACTATGGAAAGTATAAGCTGCTGTAAGCTTTTTTTTCTTTTTAGCGCATATATATATATAAAGCAAGATGCATTGAAGTTCTCATGGGTAGCATGAGAACTTCATCTGGGAGGCTCGAGCCAATTGGGGATTTTATTTATTTGCCATAACCATGTTTTTCAGCTAGAACAATGAAAACCCAAGTATTAAAACTATTCAATGCCTATCTTGACTGCTTTAATGTTTTATTTAAGGGCAATGTTGTTTACTTTGGGCAAAAGAATTATTTTTTCATCTTATTACAGTTGTCCAAACGAACAAGTATTTTAATCAAAAAATATGTATGTAGCTGGAGTCTTTCTAAGTGCTAAAGACTGATTCTGCGTTTAATGTTCTCAGCAAAGAGATTTCTGAGTTGAGCAGAATTTGTTGTGAAAAATTGCGGAGAAAATGGAAGAGTTGGGAGAAGGTTGTGTAAAAACTGTTCATCAGAATGTTTCTTAGTGCTTCATGAAATTTGCCAAATACCTTTTCAGAAATGCTGCCTATTTCCCACCTGATACACACTCTTTAAAAAGACTGTCGTAGTAGTGAATCAGGTTCATAATATTTTTTGCATAATAGGAAGTTAAATGGGGCATTCAGTGGTCAGTATGGAGCAAGATATACCAAGTTCTTGGAGACTGGCTTTAAAAGTAAAAACTGGTAGAAAGACCTATTGATTCATGTAGTAACTGAAGCAGACAGTTAGCAAGGTATGGATTCTTTTTTTGGTAAAGGTACTGTTACATTAATGAACAACAAAGATTAGTTTTTTTCTTTCTCTAATGCACTTCAAACAAAAGTAGAGGGGTTTTTTGATTACCAAAATTTTATTACCAGACTTATTTCAAGTCTGTTGTTAGGCTGGTTTTTTGTTGGATTTTTTTTTATGGAGGAATCAGGAAAAAAAATTGCCTTCATTTTTACAAATTGAGCTGAAAAATTAAAGGTAGGCTATTTTTGCTGGGATTTAATTTGCTCTGTAATGAGTTCTGTTATTGTCTTCATAAATAATGTATTTTATTTTCATTAAGTCATCAAGCTAGTCTGCAAGTTGAATCTTTGCAAGAGCAATTAAACCTGGTTTCCAAGCAGAGAGATGAAACAGTGCTACAGCTCACCATCTCCCAGGACCAAGTGAAGCAGTATGCGTTGTCACTGGCCAACCTGCAGATGGTGCTAGAGCAATTCCAACAGGGTAAGTAAGTTTTGTCAAGAAACGGCAAAAGCTTGCAACAAGCGTTTTTTAGCTGGGATAGTTACTATGTTTTGGTGCTTTTTAAATATTAGTTGCCTGGTTTCCTTTTTGATAGCTTGAATTTCAGAATCTGTTGTCTTTTAAAAAACTTATAAAAACAATTCTGGCCCTGTGAAAACTGATGGTCCATATCCCATTTATGAAATTTGAATTCCACCTCTACTTCATGAAGACCAGATATGATAATGCTGAGGTTTTGCAATTGCATATCCCCAAAAGTTACATGTTGTGAATCAAGATTTTTTTTGTTTGTTTTGTATTTTTAACTCTTTAGAAGAAAAAGCTATGTATTCAGCAGAGCTGGAGAAACACCAAAAACAGAGCACAGAATGGAGGAAAAAAGCAGAAAGCTTAGAAGAAAAAGTTGTATCGCTGCAGGTGGGCTGAATAATGAAATTGAACCGTATGAAACTAAGTGCTAATTCTTGACTGAATTTTTTTGTTTTTAACTGCTGTGTTAAGTATTGCTAAGAATACGTCAAGTTATGTAATTATTCTCTCTTCCTTGGGCGGGGGGTGTGTGTGTGGCACTAACAGAGGGTCAGCAAAGTAGCATTCATCTGCTGACCATCCATTTTCTGAGGATATTTACGATCCACTTATTCTAAAGAGCAAGTGAATGAAGTCTCTGTATCTGTTATGTTTGATCTGTTTGCATTAGTGTAATTGTAATAGTGAACTCTGTTGCTTCTCTTTTTGTTGCTTTCCTGCTCTCTATTCAGGAAAGTTTAGGAGAGGCAAATGCTGCACTGGATGCAGCATCAAGGCTTACTGAGCAGCTTGACATCAAAGAGGAGCAGATTGAAGAGCTTAAGAAAGAAGGTAATTACATTTTTTTAATCTCTGTTTAAAACATTCCAAGCAGCTGAGGAGACAATGTAGCATTCCTAGAAACTTAACAAAATTCATCTCCTATGAGGAAAAGAGTAATTCTCTGCCACCTTTTGAGGACTTCCTTGTTTATAAAGCAAATTTGAAAAAGTATGTTTACCTTCTGTTAGGGATCTTTCTAAAAAGAAAGCCCTGTAGTAGTTGAGTTGTGGGTTTTGTCCCCGTAAATATCACAGCCCTTGATTTAGCTTTGTAAGCATCTTTTTAAAGTTTGTGAAATACCAAATGTTTTCAGGTTTTTCCAAAGTAAGTAACTACCATATTTGACATAGACCCAGGAATACAGTGAGATAGAGAGAAAGAGTGTGCTGTTGGTAAGAGATATAGAGGGAGCAGCTTGTGCACAGATGCGAGACTGTCTGAAGAGATTACGTGGAAGGTCTTGGACATACCTTTAGATTGTATTTTAGATCTCATTTCAAATAAGCTTCCTGATTGCTCATATTTAGAAAGATGTCTTTCATATTGTTCTCAGATTAAGTGCTCTAATATTTGATGGATGTCATTACTTTGGATTTGAAGACAAAACTTGGCCAGGTGGTAGAGGAATTTGCTGGAAGAAACAGTTTTGAAAAGAAAGCATAGTTACGGTGAGGGTGGTCAAACATTGGAATAGGTTGCCCAGAGACGTGGAGTGTCCTTTCATGGAGATATTAAAAACCTAACTGGCCATGGTCCAGAGCAGCCTGCTTTAGATGACCCTGCTTGAGCAGAGGGTGATTGAACTAGATGATCTAGACGTCCTTTCCAATATAAATGTTTCTTTGATTTTGTGATTCTGTGAATATTTTGAGGTGTGGTTTTGGTTTGGTTGGGGTTTTTTCCCTCTTTCTGACATCACTGAAACATGAATTTTGTAAGAGATGCATAGCCTTCTCTTTTCTAAACATGTTTCACATTAAAACTGCAGGAAAGCCTAAAAAGGCAGAATAACCTTTTGCTAAAAACTGATACCATTTCAATGTATTTCTGTTTTGGGGCCTAATGCTATTTAGTCTAATCAAATAGAAAAAATGAAGGGTAATTTCTATATAATGTATTTGAATATCAAACATCAGCAAGATTTATAAGCTCAGACTCACTTGGAGGTGACAGAATAACTATATGAGTAACATAAGGTCACTTTTTTTTTTTTCATTACTGCATTAATTTTAATTTTCATGAGAAAGTAATCATAGCATTAG